>NC_085012.1:20067110-20074610 GCF_963854185.1 Sardina pilchardus
GGAAATACATAGATTTAAAATACAGATGACGTTGTTGGTTGACGGATGAGTTTTGTGTTGGTTTTGCAATGTGGTTTAAAGGGAAGTTGTCTTTTGTGTCAGGATGCCTTTTGGGCTTTGACATTTTCCAGTCGATTTCTGAATCTGTGGGTGATTGTTCCTAAGCAAGCAGAACATTCCCTACAGTAGCATATGGTTTATAGCAATCTTGGCCTCCTGAATAAGCTATGTCATGGCAGAAAAGAAATTCCCTATTCTCCATGTAGAGCCATCTTGGCCTTCCAAGTAAGTCATATCACTGAGGCTATGTGTATTGCTGAAACAGCCTGCAGGTGAAGGACTGACAGGATAGTGTCCCGTTCTGCCTCGGATCTGCAATTGATGGCCTGTCGTGGTTGGTTGAATGTTTGCGTGGACTTTTGGAATGACACCCACCATGTAGTAGATGATGGACAATTCTGGGCTGTATCGGGCCTGTTATAGAGTCTGGACAGCATTTTCGGTAGTTCGCGCAAATCATGCTAAACATTTGTGAACGCAAAGGTTGCGCAGAAATAAAACAAAATGCCTGAAGTCTGAAGTCAGCATGCTTTTATATGCTCTACAGAAGTGTCCCTCCAAACTATATTTTAAAGGTACAGTACAATCACCCTACAGTATGTGATGACTCACACATCTGATGACTATGACCTCCCCTTGTTTTGTTTTAGTACACAAGCACCCCCATCCCCCCCAAAAAAACTAAAATAATTACTATAGGGCTCCATATGGAAGTCCTATGGAGTAGAGTTTTACTTTGAGTGTGACCATTGAGTTATACTGATAAGCGGAACAAACCTCTGTAATGTCCAAAAAAATGCATACAACTACAATAAACACCTCACCTCAGCTTCTTAAGGTGTCACAGAATTAGAATATAGAGCCTTATCGATCACTGTCCCTTGTGCGGTTCCTAATAGCCACACACAGCAGTACTGTACACTCCCTAATGGTGACCTGCTAACGTACAGTAAAGTGAACATCTACTGGGCTGTGTTCACTGTTCATCTTCACAACGAATGTTGCCCTGATACTCGTTCTTAGTTGTCTCGTCACACGCCCTGCATATGCAGATCTGCAGGGCCGTTGATAGCGTAGATGATGTATGTGGAGTGACAGCAAGTGTCATCGCGATGCTCTTGTGTTTCATCTCGTGTGTGTGGCTGTGGGCACCGGCCCCCCTAATGATCTGGACTCTACAGTCACTTCAGACTGCTTGGATAACAGAGAGTGGTATCGTTTGACTCCTGGGTCGAGTCCAGGAATCTACAGGGACATTTTCCACCTGCGGAAAGATTAGTGTGTCTGTGTGTGTGTGTGTGTGAGAGAGTGAGTGTGTATGTCTGTGTGTTTTCATGTGCCTGTACAGTAGCCTATGTGTACCTGAGACCCTCATACCGTGGAGAGCCAGTAGAGGTGCTGTGCAGCTGACACAAAGGGTTAACTTTCTCTCTCTCTCTCTCTCTCTCTCTCTCTCTGTCTCTCTCTCTTTACCTCTACTGTACATCTCTCTGTCTCCTCTCTCTCTCTCTCTCTCTCTCTCTCTCTCTCTCTCTCTCTCTCTCTCTCTCTCTCTCTCTCTCACCCCTCCACCACTTTCCCTGTCCTGTTTTACTGTCTCTCTGCCCTTGCCCAGACCTGCCAAACTCAGTTTCCACTGTTTACACAGGGGCTTATCTGAGCCGTGTATACACAACCACAACACTGGCCCGACAGGGCACAAGAACAGCCATCTTCCAATGAACCACTCTATGCTGTTGACCCGCTAATGCTAATGCTAGACCACAATTCTGTAGCTGATATGCCCTGAGTGCAGTCGGCGGGTCTGTTAGCCTCAAATGCTAAACAGCCAGCCGGTAGCCGCCTGATGAACTTGGTGTCTCTGAATTAATTTGCTGTTTCTGTTAGGCCTCAAATGCTAGATAGCTAGCCAGCCAGCAGCAGCATGCAGTTGGCGCCTCCGTTAGCCTCTGATGCTAAACTGCCTAATGTAACTAACCGTGTGATGTTTGCGCTAGATCCAGTTTAGCGAGTCCATGCAAACAGCGCCGCTGACTATCCTGAGGACAAGCGTGCGCACATGAGTCGTGTTTGCTAACCTCTTAAGAGGACGGTGGTCATGCGGAGTGAATGTCAGCTCTGGGGATCTGTTTGCATTAGTCATCACTTCCCCTGCTAACTTGCTCATAGCAACAGATGACACCAAAAGGGAGAGGCAAGGCCACGGCCATATCAGAATACATAAGTATGAGTTGGCCTTCACAGCAGGAAGCTTTCTTAAAGGTGCTACAGTTACATTAGAGTGCTCTCGCCCATGCTGAAACACATGATCACTTCTACTGCAACATAACGTTAATTAACAATAAATGAACATTTTAGTCCTGTTGTGTTTAGTGATGAATGTGTTGATACTGCTTGTTTACAGCATCTGGGTAGTTAAATCATCACCGTGTTGTGAAATAGGCTATTGCATCACTGTAGTTAGATGCTTGATATAATCTCAGGATTACACCATCAGGGGTGTTTTTCTCAGTTGGTGTGTGTGTGTGTGTGTGTGTGTGTGTGTGTGTGTGTGTGTGTGTGTGTGTGTGTGACTAAAGTGGGGCGAGGTCTCTTGTTGTGTGCCTTTGAAGAGTGTTTGGTCAGGAGGGAGTCCATGTTACCTGAAGGCATCGTCACGGTTACCACGGTCTCCACGTAATCATGGCAGGGACAGGGATTCCCCTGCTGTTGAACGCCCACACAGCACCCTACACAGTACACACACACACACACACACACACACACACACACACATACATGCACAAATGAATACACAAATGAACACGCACACTTACACATAGACATACAGAAATAGCTGACAGAAATATACACTTTCACATGACTGAACAATCATAGCTGTGCTTCACTCACACACACACACACACACACACACACACACACACACACACACACACACACACACACACACACACACACACACACACACAGACATACACACTTCTCCATCCATCTTTCTCTCTCCCTGCTTCTTGGCCGTGGGGTTTGTGGGAACCTCCTGATCCTCCCACGCTTGCACCTGCTGATTCTGGCCATCCCACACACTCCCCTCTCCACATGGATGGCTTGTGTGTGTGTGTGTGTGTGTGTGTGTGTGTGTGTGTGTTCTTTCCTCTCTTGTTATGGTGAGCTTGGAGCTTCTGCACACGCGTGTGTATGTGTGTATGTGTGTTAAGTGTTCTCTCTCCTCTCTTCATGGTTGGCTTGTGTGTGTGTGTGTGTGTGTGTGTGTGTGTGTGTGTGTGTGTGTGTGTGTGTGTGTGTGTGTGTGTGGTGGGGGGTGGTATGTCTATGTGTGTGTGTGTGTGTGTGTGTGTGTGTGTGTGTGTGTGTGTGTATGAGTGTCAAGCATTCATGACTACCTTTGTGTGTGTGTGTGTGTGTGTGTGTGTGTCAAGCATTATTTTTCCTCCCTTCATGACTGCTTTTGTGTGTGTATCTGCGTGTGTGCATGTGTGTGTGTGTTTGTGTGTGTGTGTGTGTATGTGTGTATCGAGCGCTCTCCTCTGCCCTACTGCATAATGCATCTGAGGAAATGTGAGGACCAGTAACTCAAAGACTCAGAGTCGAGGCCCTCAAAGAGACCGCCCCCCCCCCCTCACCCCTCACCTCCTACCCCTCTCCTGTCTCCCCCTCTCTATCGCTCATCAAACAAGGGATAACTAGCAGGAGAATATATAGAAAAGAGGGAAAGAAAAGGATAAAGGGAAGGAGGCTAACCAGCCCATTCTCCTTTTTCCTCCTTTCTTCTCCTCTCTTCCTCTCTTCTTCCTCCCCTCCTCTCCTCCTCCCCTCCTCTCCACCCTTCCTCTCCTCTCCTCCTCCGTGCGGAGTGTGTATCCATTCTCCTCTTTCCCCTCCCCTTCTCTCCAGCTCTCTTCTTCCCCTCCTCTCCTCTTCTCCTCTTCTCCTCTTCTCCTCCTCTCCTCCTCTGTGTGGAGTGTGTATCCGTTCTCCTCTTTCCTCCTCTCCACCCCCCCCCCTCTCCTCCTATGTGCGGAGTGTGTATCCATTCTTCTAGCATTCAGGGTTTGTGCAACAGCCTTCAGCATGATGGATCGCTCCTCCTCACACCCAATTGTCCGTCGCTGATCGGAGAGCCACTTAATCAATCACACCAACCGGTACACAGAGTGCACTCCACTCAGCACTGTCTACGGCTGTTACCTGGAGAAGAGAGAGAGAGAGAGAGAGAGAGAGAGAGAGAGAGAGAGAGAGAGAGCGAGAGAGAGGGAGAGAGAGAGAACGAGAGAGAGAGAGATAGTGTGAAATTGATGAGGGGAGAGAGATTGAGTGAGCAACAAAGAGAGAGACGGGAGAGCGAGAGAGAGACAGATAGAGACAGAGATGAGAAAAGAGAGAGAGAAAAAGAGATAAATGGAAAAGGTGTATAAGTCATCAGTTGAAGGAAGGCATCTGGCTCTGTGGGAAGGACGTTGTGATGCTGAGATGTGAGCTATACGGCCCTCTGATGTTCGACACAACAGGGAGACGATCACCGCTTAACAGCACTCCAATCCTCCAGGCACAGTCCGAATGCACCAGCATAACGGTGGCTTTCATATCATTGTGAGACACAGCATGCATAGAGAAACAGCAACTAGCTAAACATCTCATCAGCTTTCCCTTACAGTTGTGCAGATGTGTGTTGTTCGATTTTATAGATGATTATTTATAAAGTTTGTAATGGAGCTGGCAAGACTAAAGTATCTGGGAGATAACTAGCACATTACTATGTACATTAGCACTCGCACCAATGCACACTAATGGTGAACAGCGCATCAATATCCAGTGTGTGAGCTTGCAGCATGCCTTGTCATTATTCAGGGAGAATGCAATATAACTGATGAATAGGCTCACAGTGAGCAACAGCAGCTCCACCTGAAATATTGATGCTCAACAAATTGGCTAGTGGCAGATTTAGAGTGTATGGGAGTTATCAGATGAAGTCCATATTTATTGAGCGAGGAGTTTATGACGCCTTCTGGTTTCTGGAGAAGACGACTTTCTGAGAAGCGAGGATGTCCGTCCCCTTGAGGGGTCAAACACCTCTACCTCGTTGACCTCATCGGGTGTGTGTTAAATCACCTTTGACTTGTCATGTCACCATGGTTTTTCCATCACCGGGTCTTGTCCGTTTCATGTTCACCAGCACAAAGGCCTCGGCCCTATTAATAGCACCCTTCATTTCCTTAAGTGCCACTGTTCAGTCAGGACTTTTGACACCACCAACAACCTGACTCCTCACCCCCCCACCCCCAACCCCCTCCACCTGCCACAATCACACTTCACCCCACCTTTGACTACCCCACCCCTCCCTCTGCGGCAGCATCAGCCCCGACCCCGTACGTACCCCCGTCACAGCTCATTCCACTGAGTGTTCGGCCAAATCTCTCTGCATCAATTATTTAATTTGATAAAGCAAGCCCTCAACAGGCCCTTCTATTCGCCTCATGAAAGACTCATTGCATCTTCTAGGCTCACGCTCGGAGCGCTGGCCCCTGGTCGAGGTCACTGCCCTCAGCACAGGAGACGCTTGATACCTGCCCCACCGCTGTAGTTCCCAAGTACCCTGTGAGAGCTAATCCACTTGAAATCCCTTTCGCAGACGTAGAGGTTTCATGTATAGACTAGGAAGGTGTTACGTATAGTTTCATATAGCGCTCAGTCTCTTTTTCTCCCTGTGGTTTGCACAGCGCACAGTGATAATCCGATTGTCGCAGATTTAATATTCTGGTTTACTGGGTTCGTTTCACAGTATTCACAGTTGTATGCGTGTGATGTGAAGTGAAAGAGTCATTTCCATATTCTGTACATGGTCTCAACTGCATGTTTATTGCTGAGGTGAAGGACAGTTTCAATGCCACAGCAGGCTTTGTAGTGCATTTGCTGTGCTAGTGTTGTGTGTTCCCTTTTTTGCCGTCTGTACGGATACAGATGTAGAATCCAAGTTGATTCTGCACAGGCTGCAGGAGGACTTCACCTGCAATATTCTCTCTCTTGTGTGTGTTTGAGAGTGAGAGGGCACATGACAGGTTTTTTTTTTCAGTTTTATGTGTTAGTGCATTGTTTAGTATGTGTGAAAGCAAACAGCTTTACTGTTCTTGTTCACACACACTATGAGATCCATGGCCAGGGGGGAGACGGGCAAAAACAACATGTTTTTCAAATGGATTTGAGAATATGACAGTTTTGTTACCGACCCAATTATTTGATGTTGGCTGACATAAACAAGACACAAAAAAAATGCTTTTCTCTTTGCAGTCCTAGCGCAAAGGTGTTGCGTAAGACCCCCTGTGAGCGGTGGTCATGTTGAGGTGACTGCTAATGGGCAGACACTGGATCAGCTAGCCTGCAGTGCACTCTTAGAGAAAAAAGTGTGTTAAAGGACCAAACATGGTCATGCATGCATGCATGGTTCATATATTGTACCCCTAAATGGCTCTTGTGTTTGAGACAGAACAGGACACAACAGCTTTCTTTTTCAGTTCTATGTGTTCTATTAAGCATTCTATTCTATTCTATAAAAAAAGGAACCCCTAAAGGCACCCCAAGAACCCCTTTTTTTAAGAGTGTAGGCAGCGAGCAGCAGTATAGGGGGTCAAAGTTCAAGCAGCTGCAGGCGAGATTCTGCTGGGCTCAGCTGGAAGTGCGGAGCAACAGAGCTCCGCGTTGGACGCGGTGTCATTTGGCGCCCCGTTCCCCTGCCTGAGCGCCGTCCCTGGGGAGGAGGGAGTAGGGAGTACGGAACGATCCCTGTGGAAGTGAGAAAGAGCATAGAGACTTCTGGATGGTTCGTTCCCTACATGCATGCCAATGCGTGTTAGCGTAACCTCTCTGGGTCGCACTCGCTAACATCTGCTTGTGTGAAGAGGGGCGGAAAAAGAAAAACAAATAAATAAACTTGACCTCGCAAACAAACAAGCGCGCTATCAGATGTCACAATCTGAGAGTAGGGCCATTTAAAAGCAATCTTGGCCGCCGCCAGACTCGGCAAACGCTGCAGCAGGCCCACCAATCATGTTGGTCTGAAGGAGGACCCCCATTTAACCGTCTAACCGCGTCGTTACGGGGACGAGCGGCGACTCCGCGCGTGGCTAGCCGAGCTCGAGCAAGAGGTTATCGCCACTCGACAGAGGTTGCTTATTGTGGTGCGTTGTCTCCTCAGCCAGCTGTTGACACACAAATAATGAGTCATGACAAGGTGCAAGCTGGTAGCGCCGCGGTGCTGGCGCCGCCTCATTAGCTGCTCCATGGAGCTACGCTAGCTAAAGCAGCAGCGCGGAGTCAAGTAGAGAGAAAGAGAGAGAGGGAGGGAGTGAGAGAGAATGAAAGAGAGGGAGGGAGGGAGAGAGAGAGGGAAGGAGAGAATGAGATGAAGCTGGCTAAAACAACAGCAGA
>NC_085012.1:20082110-20084610 GCF_963854185.1 Sardina pilchardus
TGACAAGGAGAGAGCAACACAAGCCTTAACCAAAGCGAAGAGGATAAACGCAGACGAAGATGAAGAGGAAGATGAGGAGGTGGAGGTGGATGCTGATGTCTTCAGATGAATGAAAGAACACACTAGAATGGCAGAGGGGGAACTTAAACAAGAGCTTGGGGAAAAAAACTTAAAATGGCTTCAAAACTTTAAGAAAAGCTTTAGTACCGGAACAAGCAATTATAAGAGTGCTGATTTTTTTTTTTTTTTTCAAAAGACTCTCTTCATCTCTGACGAAGTGATAAATGGAAAAAGTTGCATTTGGAATGACATGCGAGAGAGAGAGGGAAAGATTGATGCTGCATTTGATGAGGAGATCATCTGTAGTTTTTCCACATCAGTACACTTCAGGTGTGTCTGTCAGTTCAGCTGTCTCTGATGCTGCCACTCATCTTCCGAAAAAGGAAACCCACTTTATGGCTTTGTGTAATCGTACATTTTCCCCCTTTTTTGTGAGTTTGTGAGCGGCGGCTGTCAGGTCCAGAGCAGATCCGCCTCACAGCAGCCTCTCGACTCCTGCTCCCCGTGAGGGCCCTGGGCAGGCAGGAGTGGGCTACTTGATATGCATAGACGGAGGAGCGCAAAGGGGTGTAGCAGCTATCGCATTATCGGGCAATTTGCAGCCTTATTCTCTCATCACGAGAGCTCTCCTGTCTTCCTGCTGCTGCAGGTCTAGAGAAAGAGATGGATGGAGATAACAGGTGATTCAGATGCTGCGTTTCCTTGGCCGTGATCTCCTCCTTTACAAATTCTCTAGTTACCGGCAGAGCTCAGATGAATTCCAATTCGGCAAAAGGAGGCAAATGCAATATTCTTTGAAGACTTTTTTTTCTGAACGTAACTTATTGTTCAATTTCAATGGCAAGCTTAATGTTTGTTCACTGAGATCTACTTTCTTAGACCATGCTTGGGCGTGCGTGTGTGTGAGTGTTTTTGTGTGTGTGTGTGTGTGTGTGTGTGTGTGTGTGTGTGTGTGAGTGTGTGTGTGTTCTCTTTCCATGGAAAATGGCATGTCCTGTGTGCATGTCACGTTTATCTTGCTGTGATGTATACATGTCGTCTGGCCAGCGCATTTCTCTTACTTGTAATCCAAACTGAAGACGGAAACACTCCACTAAACTCTCTGATGGGAAACAGTCGAGTGTGTGTATGTGTATGTGTGTTTGTGTGTGTGTGTGTGTGTGTGTGTGTGTGTCTCTGTGTGTGTGCGTCTGTGTGTGTGTATTGGCATGTGTGTGTGAGAGAGAATCACAGGTCATCCTCTCTGTGTTCATCTTTCCCCCTGCATGCCTTTGGTTGGTGAGATGGCAGGTGAACATAAGCTGAGTTTAAATCAGAGGCGAGGGAGAGGACAGGATGCTCTCTGTACCATACAATTGTACCCCCCCCACACACACACACACACACACACACACACTCTCTCTCTCTTCTCTCTCTCTCTCTCTCTCTCTCTCTCTCTCTCTCTCTCTCTCTCTCTCTACTCTCTACACACACACACACACACACACACACACACACACACACACACACACACACACACACACACACTACACACACACACAGGACAAGAGGAAACATCCTCGGGACAGTGTCTAAGTCACAGGGCTGCAGGCTCATGCTGTCAAAGAGTAGAGAGAAATGGTGTGTTTTGATCCCTTGTGTCCCCTGTAGGCCTGCCATAGCCACAGTACTGACAGTGTAGGCCTGGCTCAATTACACACACACACACACACACACACACACACACACACACACACACACACACACACACACACACACACACACACACACACACACACACACACACACACACACACACACACACACACACACACACACACACACACACACACACACACACACACACTCACAAACACACGCACATACAGACAAACATACACATAAATCTTTAGTGGTTATATTTATATTTCCACGTTTAATTAAGTAATTCTTATCTTCTCTGTTTTTTATTTTCTGGAAACTTGGTGGTCGCACCATGATTTGGCCATCAAAGGACATGATCTTTCATTTATTCAGCACAGTGAAGTAATGTCTGTTCCAGTGTTATCTAAATCTTTAATATTCTTTACTGTAATAATGTCTAGCGGTTGTGCGGCTAACAGAGATTGTGAGCATGTTTGGAAGTGAAGTTTCCATCTGGTAATGTGGCTGTACAAGTGCACTATAGTGTAGCTCGTATGACACACTGAATGGGCACTGCTGATAGAATCATGCAATATCTATGAGTCTCATTAGCACAGTAGAGCCCAATACAGTGGGCTTCATTCCACTGCTACTGTGGACGATGGGGAAGGGGTGGAGGAGAGGGTGGAGGAGAGGGTGGAGTGGTTTTTTCACAATGGTCATGACTTGTAGAGAAAAAAGGGATGATGAAGAAAGAAAGATAGAAAGAAAGAAAGAAAGAAGAAAGAGTGCAACATTGTGTGTGTTTGTGTGTGTG
>NC_085012.1:20089610-20102110 GCF_963854185.1 Sardina pilchardus
CCACGACGCCGCTCGCCATTCTCCAGCGCAGACGCAGACACAGACGACGACAGCAGCTCCTGCTCACACTCTTACTCACGCGGCGTGACTGACTGACTGACTGCACCACAACGGCAAATATACTGTATGCAGAAGGGGAATGTGTCACGTGCAAAGAAAGCGGGGTGCTAAATGGCATAATCAAAGCAAGGACTTACTGTAAGAGCAGAGAAGTGGCACCATGGGCCTTTTTTTATGGTGATGGGGTTGGTGACGGAGCAATGTAGGTGGGGGATGTTTGTGCTGGTAGAGTGGGAGGGGGCTGTTTGTTCATGGTGGTGAGTGGATGGGGGACTTTTTTGTTTATTTTGGAGCTTTTCTGGCTTTCAGTGATAGCATAGTGAAGAGGCTGCATGAGGCATGTCTGCTGGTGAATGAGCTGAGTGTGTTTTGGCTGTTGTCAAATTCAGTCAAGGGTATTTTGGCTGCTGTCAAATTAGGTGGTTGGCAGTTTGTCTGCTCTTGAATGTATGAGGGTGTGTGTGTGTGTGTGTGTGTGTGTATGTGTGTGTGTGGGGGGGGGTCGAAAGTGTGCTGCTGTTGCTAATGTGTTGTAGAGAGACACGGAGAAGATACTGTTTACAAACACGTGCATGTGGTAGCTATGTCCAAATCTGTGAGGAGCACGGGTTGCTAAGTAAACATGCACAACGTGCAACGAACGAGGAGAGAGAGAGAGAGAGAGAGAGAGCGAGAGAG
The DNA here is from genome assembly GCF_963854185.1 of Sardina pilchardus. Classification (NCBI taxonomy): domain Eukaryota; kingdom Metazoa; phylum Chordata; class Actinopteri; order Clupeiformes; family Clupeidae; genus Sardina; species Sardina pilchardus. Next base: position 20,090,349 of record NC_085012.1, read on the forward strand.
TGAGAGAGAGAGAGAGAGGGAGAGAGCCTCCATGGAAACCTCACATACTCACATTACATAAACATAAACAATAAACATCAACACCAACCGCAAATGCCATACATGCCTTTGGTTAAAGGACTGTTAACTTGTCAGCGCGGCTTATGCAGTCTTAATCTCAAATTACTGGTATTGATCACTCCGGTCATAGGGGTTCTGCACAGTACAGGTCACAGGGACCACAGGGCCCATTGATCAAGCAGGTTCCACGCAGGCAAATGGCTAGAACCCATCCATTATTCAGCAGAGCCCCCCATTTTCCACTAATATGTGTCTCTGACGATAAAGAGCCTGATGGCTGGCCATTATGACAGGGCCGAGCGAGGGCCTTTGTAGTGTCTGTCAGCGGAAGAGTTCAAAACAAACACAATGGCAGGCTTTGGCCCGTACGCTCTCTTGACCCCTAATCCGGCTTGGCACCGCGGTTGGCATCGCAGACTCCCACCTGCCGTGGGCATTGTGTTGTTGTGGGTTTACGGCCGAAGTTGAGCGCTGTGCCAGGCCTGATATGAGTTACGTACAGGCACAGGAGGTGACATGACATTTATTATTGAACATCCATTAATGTAGTTTGAATTTATGTATATTGTATTTTATGGGTTTTTGTTTTTATTGAGCTGTTTTTATAGCATATTTGTAGTCTTGTAGCGTGTTGATAACATATTGTGCAACCTTCATGGTTGCAGAGCAACACAGTGAGTGTGTATGTGTATGTGTCTGTGTCTGTGTGTGTGTGTGTGTGTGTGTGTGTGTGTGTGTGTGTGTGTGTGTGTGTGTGTGTGTGTGTGTGTGTGTGTGTGTGTGTGTGTGTGTGTGTGTGTGTGTGTGTGTGTGTGTGTGTGTGTGTGTCTGTGTCTGTGTCTGTGTCTGTGTCTGTGTGTCTGAGAGAGAGTATGAATATACTACTGTAGGTTGTGCATTCATTTGTGCACCATTGTGATGTACAATTGAGTCAGTGCTTTGGTCAGTTTCCTGTTTACTGGAGTCTATATTGTCTTGCACCATATAGGGTATAAGGTAACAACATCTCCCTTGATGAAGTCCTTCCTCAGTCCTTCCATAGAGAGTGCAGTGTAGAGCAGAGGAAAGCTCTTCAACTCCACGCACCCCCTCTGAGTGTTCTAGAAGATTCCGCTGAAGGCTCTATTGTCATGCCACTCCTCACCCCAGCTCACCTACAGTATGCTATGCATTATTCTGCTGTGCAATGTAGTACGTCCTCTTTGTAGGTATACAGAACGTTGGTCGTGATCGGGTGTCACCTGGCCATCTTGTTAACTCTCACAATGCCCCTACCTGTGTACCCTCAACAGTTGCCATGACACCTGCATGAAGGCCGCCATGCCTGACCGCCCATCGCTGTGGAAACCCATCCAAGCGTATAGGTGTGAGATCAAAGATGGCCGCCCCTCAGGTACACAGCATGTCAAGGAGGGCTGTCCAACCAATATCTGAGCTCTGTGGAGGATGGCAGGAAATTGCGGTTTCCCGTGAAGGAGAGGTCTCTGAGCAACCGCAGGGACTAAGGTAGCTGAAGTTTACTGAAACCCATAACCAATGCGCTAAGCTAACTGTGCTAAGGGCACTGAAACCCATGACCAGTGCGCTAAAGCTAACTGTGCTAAGGACACTGAAACCCATGACCAGGACCCTGGGCTAGCTAAGAGGAGACTATAGTTTCTCCTAATTGCCTTTCCCCACTGCTCCCTGTCTCAGTGTTACAGCTGGTTGGATTTCCCCATTCATTTTTAATCCTGGGACCTAATCTCATTGAGCCTGGGTGGCTGAGGGCGTAATTAGTTTAGAGAAATCAGAAAGAGCCACTGCGATGGGCAACTTCATGCTCAGCAACGCTGCCTGTCGCTCTCCAGCTGGAGAGAGTCAACAGACTGGGCTCTGCTGCTCCCACAATTCAATTCTGCTTTTACGAGCAGAGCTTCGGCCTCTGCTATGGACAGGGGAAAAAAACAGACAGCATTTCTATTCTTCCGTTATTGAGTTTGTTGAAGAGAGAAGGATAGAGAAATAGAGAGAGAAAGGGAGGGAGGGGGATGGGGTGTGTATGTTGTTTTTAAATGTTTTGGAAATGGTTCTTTGATTTGTACTTCCTTTTCGTTAAATGGATTAGCTACTAATGTTATTTCACATCACCAGCAGGTTAGCTCAGAGGCTTTTCATAAGTGCACCCCCTTCCATCTTGAAGCCCTACAGCTGTGTCTGAGCTGTGTGTTCGCATTCCTCTTATGTAGGCTCCTCGACAGTAGAAATCAAGTGAGAGGGAGAGCGAGAGAGAGCACTTGGCTCGCAATTATATTATATAAGACCCGTCCACGATCTGTGTAGCTACCACATGAAGGGGGCAGTGGAAGCTCTTGTCTGATGGTGGCGGATGATAGTCCTACTCTCATCTCCATTAACCTGCTTTCTCTCTCTCTCTTTCTCTCTCTCTCTCTCTCTTCAATTCAATCCATTCAAGAAAGCTTTATTGGCATGGACGTTTCAGTATTATTGCCAAAGCTCAATTACATGTGCACATGTAATTGACATATGTGTGCATGTGATTACAAAAATGTTTAACACAATTGGAAATTAAGTGAGACATAAAACGTCAATTATGATAATAATGCAAACATACAACATTACGTTGGACGGTTGTGGCCTCACTGGCCTCTCTCAAAGGGTGCTTTATTAGCATGACTGTTCGGTACAGTGTTGCCTTCGGTACAGTGTTGCCTCTCTCTCTCTCTCTCTCTCTTTCTCTCTCTCTTTCTCTCTCTCTCTCAAATTCATGCCATGATAAATAGGCAAAGTAACAAACAACACCAATATCACCAATGTCTCTCTGTCTCTATCTTTCTCTCTCTCTCTCTCTCTCTCTCTCTGTCTCTCTCTCTCTCTCTCTCTCTCTCTGTCTGGGTGGTGAGGAGCTTCAACAGGGTGGCTGTCAGGCCGGGTTGCTCTGCCTTGTTCTCGGCTCGTCTGACGCACACCAGCTCGTTTGGTCTCTCGTTGTTACCCCGTCACAGTAATGGTGTCCCAGAGAGACCGTGCATACACACCCTCCTCTCCTCCTCCTACCCCTCAAGTGCCATAAATCATCACCCCACTTTCATCCAATCGGCTGGCCCATCCATCACCCGGCTGTCCAATTGCAAGGCTCATCGGCCCCTGCTGGTCATCCACTGTTAGCAGACGGAATCCATCAAGTGGTTTCCACCGATGGCCATTTAAAACTCAGGTGTGTGTTGCCCACAGGTGTTGACAAGTGCATCTCTGTTTGTGGGGGGGGCAGTGTGTGTGTGCGTGCGTCCGTGTGTGTGTTCTGGAACGCCAGGGGCCTCTCGTCAGCCAGGCGGCGATGATGAATGTCCAGTGTCGTCCTTCTCCGAGGGGAGTCCTGTACAGCGCTTGTTTGTTTTGGAGGGTTTTCTCGGAGGGGACTGATGTTCTACAGGGAGCCGGTCCAGACAGAGACGGCCTGCTGACTGCCTTTCTGCTGAGCGTCTCTGTCTGCGTTGTGTCCAGAGTGGGCAGGACCGCAAGAACAAACTCTTCTGCTGCTGAGTGCAGTCACTGAAAAAGGGATAATGTTTATATAATGTTTTTGTTCAGCTCTTCAGAATGATGCAGGCATTTCCATTGAGATGAACAGGCCTTCCTGAGGTTCTGAGGTCTGTATAATTCTGTATAAGAACTGCCGCAAAAAATTAATGACCGCTGTCAACAACAATGGGTTTCGTGCTTCTGATTCATGACTTTCATATCATTCCATGAGTAGTCTGTTCAGTTATCACAGCGGAACTTCATTGAAAGTGAAAGTCAACAAGTTATACGTTGCTATGCAACATCTGAATCTTTCAAGTTCTATTTCTATCCGGTTGTTAAGTCCGACGTCATGGGCCCAACAGCTTTTTCATTAAAAGATGTTTACAAGTGCAGCCAGCCGGTTTTGCAACTTGTAAACCTTGTCACCAGCGCCTCCATTCGGTTTTAGTAAGAGTAAAACAAAATCGCTTAATTTTAATAGAGTAATTACTGTAACTGTGTAGCCAGATGATACAATCAATGGTAATGTCCAGGCTTCCGCGAAAAGTAGGATTTTATTAGGTTGAAACAACAAGTGAGTAGTAGGATGACAGTTTTCTTAAAGGCTACTCTGAATAGCGGAAAAAAACTGTTTATTTTACTGTCTAAAAACGAGCTGCTCTGAAAGCCATTGACCTGGAAAGAGATTTATTATCCCATTATTGCATCACTAAATAACCAAAGAGCAAACTATTTGTCCCTTGGCAGAACTAATGAAACGGTAACACAGTCGTTTGAAAAGACTGTGAATGTGTGATATTGTGTTGTCTGCTGGTCATTATTGGAGAATAAGGACCTTCGAGACAAAGCAAGACCTCTCTGCTTTGTGTCAGGGTCCTGTTTGCCATGTCAGACTACAATGGTTGTTATAGTTACCATTCATAAGCATCAATTCTATTGATATCTTGTCTAATATATGTAGGCCTATCATATTCATCAAACACACCACCACAATTGACCGCAAACTTCGAGCCTCATTTGTGGTCTACTTCAACAGAGCAGGTAGCACACCTTTGTGAACAAACCTAAATATTGTAGCATAGCACAGATATTATGTAGGCTAATATACTGTAGCTGAATACAGGCATGCTATTGGGTGAATACTTCAGAAATCGTGATTCCATTCTCCTTTCCTCCATAATAAGCCTCCTCAGTTGCTCATCACAAATATGCCTTGTTCATTCTTTTACTGTTTCTCTGGAGCTGCCAGATTGTTTTTGAGCCAAATTGTAATCCCCAACATTTTTTGTGTGTTCATATTAAATAGATGGCAGCAGGATCTGCCATCTATCTCTCTCTCTTTCTCTATTTCTCTCATTCTCTCTCTCTCTCTCTCTCTGCACTTACTGTCCTGGTTGCAGAAATGTCATGAAAGCCGTCATGTCATGAGACCAGGCACAAGGGTAACCTCATTTAATTAGCTCACACCTCTCTCTCTCTCTTTTTCTCGCTCTTTCTCTTTCTCTCTTTTTCTCTCTCTCTCTCTCTTCTCTCTCTCTCTCTCTCTCTCTCTCTCTCTCTCTCTCTCTCTCTCTCTCTCTCTCTCTTTCTCCTGGAACTATGAAGTGTCACTCTGTTTGTTCGGGTTTTTTTCTATTCTTTACCCACAATCCTCGGTAATTAGGCTTCCCTGTCTCCAGGCCACTCTCCACTCAGGCAGGCGGGACTCTATTAGCACTCTTGCTAGTGGCTAATCACACGTCTCTGCTCTCAAATTCAAATTCAAATTCAAAAGTTGCTTTATTGGCATGACAAATGAAAACTTGTATTGCCAAAGCAATTGGTACATGTAAAGGTAAGACATAACAACAATTACAGAGACAAAACATATACATATACTTTAAACTGATATAGACATCTTTGTAAACATACTACTTCACTGAGATTTGTGAACAATAGTAAAGTACTACAATAGTACAACAAGAATACATCGGTTCAATAGAACTGTTCATTGAGAGCAGTATGTTGACTGCCTGCATGTGGATGTGGTATTTGTGAGTTCATCAGTGCGTTCGCACTGTGTGTGTGTGTGTGTGTGTGTGTGTGTGTGTGTGTGTGTGTGTGTGTGTGTGTGTGTGTGTGTGTGTGTGTGTGTGTGTGTGTGTGTGTGTGTGTGTGTGTGTGTGTGTGTGTGTGTGTGTGTGTGTGTGTGCGTGCGTGTGTGTGCGTGCGTGCGTGCGTGAGTGTGTATGTGTGTGTGTGTATCACTCGCTGTCCCTCAGCTGGTGGCAGGAGAAAAGGTATTGTGCAGCTATGAGACAGCTGTCCTTTTCTTCTCCTAGTAAGTATTGTAATTTATTTAGGTTTGGTAAAGAACTAAATCCAGGGTGTTTCTCGTCAAGTTTTGGAAAGTAGATATCACGAACTGACTGGAATGAGTTGCACTCGGTTAGAAAGTGTAGCTCTGTCTCAACAACACTGTCCCTGCACTGCTGGCATAGGCGTTCACTGCTTGGGAGCCATGTTTTTTTGTGTCTCCCGGTTTCAATGGCTAATCGGTGCTCACTGAGTCTATATTTGGTTAGTGTTTTCCTTAAATTTGTGTCTTTTATATTTGTTAGGTAGTCTGCTAAGACAAACCCTCTGTCCAATGTCAAGTAGCATTGCATCTTGCTTTGTGTCTTGGCTTTGGATTGCCAATATTGCCAATATTTTTCTTTTAAGATGGGAGAAATTTGTTTAATTTTAGTATGTTCAATTTGTATCTGGTCCTGAGTACCTACTGCATCAGTGTGTGAATGGCTCAAGACCAAGTTGGGAGAGGAGTTATTTCCTTTGCTCAATTCTTGGTCACGCAAGGCTTTATAATGGAATGAGTTTTGGTCGCTGAGTTTAAGGTGTTTCCAAAATGTAATTGTTCTTTTTCTAATTTTAATCAGGAGTGGATATTGGCCTAATTCAGCTCTGCATGCATTATTTGTAGTGTGTCGGTGGACTTTAAGAATGTATTTGCAGAATTCGACATGCAGAATCTCGATTGGATGTTTGTCCCATTTATCTAATTCTTGATTTGCCAGTGGACCCCAAACCTCACTGCCGTAAAGGGCAATTGGCTCTATCACTGATTCGAATATCTTTAGCCAAATTTGAATTGGTATTTCAAATGGTATTTGTCTTTTTATAGCATGTAAAGCTCTGCGTGCTTTGTCTCTCAGATCATTTACGGCCATGTTGAAGGTTCCTCTGTAATTGATTCTGAGGCCAAGGTAGGTATAGTCAAGGGTATGTGCAATATCATTTGGTCCTAATTTAAATGTGTGTGATTTTCCCTGGTACTTGGAGCCTTTTTGGAAGATTAATATCTTAGTTTTTTCCATGTTAACGGCCAGTGCCCAAGTCTGGCTAAATGTTTGGAGGAGGTCTAATTGATCCTGAAGACCTTTGTCTGTCGGTGACAGCAGGACAAGGTCATCTGCGAAAAGCAGGAATTTGACTTCGCAGTCATACAAAGTGAGTCCAGGTGTTGGTGACTTTTCCAACATTGTTGCCAGCTCATTGATATAAAGGTTAAAAAGAGTTGGGCTTAGAGGGCAGCCCTGTCTCACTCCGCATTCCTGAGAGATATAGTTAGTTCTTTTGGACCCTATTTTAATTCCACACTTAGCTCCAGAGTACATTGATTTTATAATTTCGTATGTAGAACCACCTACGCCACTTTCCAATAATTTGTTAAATAAGCCATAATGCCAAATAGAGTCAAATGCCTTCCTGAAGTCAACGAAACAGGCAAACACCTTGTTTCTATTTTGAGTATGTTTTTCAATTATGGTTTGTAGCGTATAGATATGATCAGTCGTGCGATGATTGGGCAGGAACCCAATTTGGTTACGACTTAATACATTGTGTTTCATCAGGAAGTTTAGAAGGCGTGTGTTAATGATGCTGCAGAACAATTTGCTGAGGTTGCTGTTTACGCAGATACCTCTGTAGTTGTTGGGATCGGATTTATCCCCACTTTTGTGAATAGGTGTGATTAATCCAAGACTCCACATATCAGGGAAGTGTCCCACACTAAGGATTATATTGAACAATTTGAGAATGGCCAATTGATATTTTGTGGTCATTGACTTCAACATTTCATTTAAGATGCCATCAGGGCCGTATGCTGTCTTTGGCCTTAGTTTACCAATATGGGTTAAGAGCTCCTTTTGAGTGATGTGAAAGTCAATTGGGTTTTGATACTTTTTGATTGACAGTTCTAATTTTTCTAGCTTTTTAATTATGTTTTCTCGATCTATGTTTTGGTCAGATTCCACTCTTATAAAGAGTGTCTGGAAGTGGTTAGTCCATATATTCCCATCTTGTATCACTAATTCTGGATGATTTGTTTTTTTCAGATGATTCCAATTTTTCCAAAAAGTATTAGTCTTTATTGACTCTTCAATCAGTGTCAGTTGATTGCAGGTATATTGGGCTTTTTTAGCTCTGAGTGTGCGTTTATATTGTCTTAGTGCCTCAGAGTATAAGAGTCGAATTGATTTATTATTTGGGTCTCTATGTTTCTGGTTAGATAGGTTGCGGAGATCTTTTCTCATTGCTTGACATTCTGCATCAAACCAAGTGTCCTCTTTCTTAAATCTTGGTTTTGTTCTTGATCTTTTTAATTTGGCTTTTTCTGCAGTCTTTTCAAATATGGTGTTTATTTCTTCCACAGCCTGATTGATACCCTCCTTACTAGGGGTATAAGGAGTATCTAAGAAGGAGTTTAGATGAATTTGGATGTCATGGCTGATTGTGGCTTTCTTGAATTCTTCTGAACTGTTTTCAGTCCATCTGAATGATCTTTTGACTGGAAACAGCTTACTAGGCTGCGGTTTAGGGGTGTTAACTTCTGTTGTTTTTATGAAAACAGTAATTTGGCTGTGATCTGAAAGGGGGGTTAGTGGCTTTACAATGAATGCTCTAATTGACAAGGGATCTATGTCAGTTATTGCATAGTCCACAGTGCTGTCTCCAAGAGGTGAGCAGAACGTCTGTCTTCCAAAAGTGTCTCCTCTTGTCCTACCATTGATGATATATAGACCAAGACAGCGGCAAAACTGTAAGAGTTCTCTGCCATGTTTGTTTATAATTGGGTCACAGTTCTTTCTGTAGGTGTGGGTAGAGCTATTTGTTAGGTCAAGTGAGTTACAAATGTAGTTGTTGCCATCCTCATTGATAGAGTCCTCTAGTGTGCCTGTGCGTGCATTCAAGTCTCCACAAACAAGAATATTTCCTAGGGCCTGGAAAAGGCTGGTTTCTGTCTCTAATGTAGAGAAGGTGTCTTCAATATAATAGGGAGATTCAGAAGGGGGGATGTATGTTGCACAGAGAAAAAGGTCTTTTTGTGTGTTTAAGATATCTCTCCTAATTTTTAGCCATACATGATATTTTCCTGTTTTCATTACAGTTATATGTCTGTCTAATTTTGATTTATACCAAATGACTAGACCTCCAGAGTTTCTGCCTTGCTTTACACCGCTGAGTTTCTGTGAAGGTATTACTATATCTTTGTGGTCTGGGGGACAGTGAGTGATATCTTTGTGCCATGTTTCCAATAATATAAGTATGTCAATATCTCTGATACTGTTTTGGAATTCTCTATTTTTACACTTTAGGCCAAAGGCTGATGAGTTCAGGCCTTGAATATTCCAGGTGCTAATAGAAATGCAGGTCATAACATTGAAAACCAACAATTATATGTTTACTATGAGAAAAACCTTTTAGAAAATAGAACATTTATAATAGGACAATATATTATTTATACACATATGAATACAAAACAGATTTATGTATCTTTTTTTTTTTTTTTTTTTTTTTTTTCCCTCACCCACGTAGAAGTGTGTTGCAGATTATGGATAGCATTTCTCTGATCTCACCCATGTCGGTAGCACTCTGCTGTCCTTTTAGGGCCTCAGCATAGCTGTGCTGATGGGATGGAGTAGGCAGGAACGAAGGCGGCATACTTCCTATAGATTGGAGTTGGTGGTGAAGCATTGGTTGACCTGGTTGGGTGTGTAGATCTGGCCTGGGGGTTGTTGTAGGTGGGTTTGGCCTGTGTTGTGTGTGGCGCTGGTATCTGTAGGGTGAGCTGTGTTGATCTGAGCTGGGTAGTGGAGTGCGCAGGTCTGATCTGGTGAGTGCTGTATGCTGTTCCGGCCGGGGGGGTGCAGTGTGCTGTTCCCAGCTGGGGGACGTGGTGGGCTGGACCGACTTCGGAGGTGGCATACATTGGTCCGGCCTAGGAGGTGGGGTGGGCCGGTGTGGCCTTGGGATTGATGTGTGTTGGTCCGGTCTGAAGGGTGGGGTGGGCTGGTACGGCTTCGGGATTGGGGTGCGTTGGTTAAGCCTGGGGGGTGGGGTGAGTTGGTCTGGTCCAAGGGGTGGAGTGAACTGACCTTTGACCTGAGTCGTTCTTCCCAATGTAGCATCCTTTAGAGCTTTTGTGAAAACTCCCAGTGTGTTTTTACGCAGGTGCACATGGTCATAAAGGTGGTGTGGAGTGATGGCAGTGTGGTGGACCAGGTGTATGTTTGGTAGCTTTGCACAGCCCCTGATGATGTCTGCATTTACTTTGTTAATGGTGTCAGGGTGAAAGTCCTTTCTGGGCAGGAGGGTTGAGAGGATAATTCTAGAGTTGGGAAATGCTTCTGTTGCCCTCTCTGCCACTGTACATAACATACTGCCAACTTTCTCCTGGTATTGTCTGAGGTCATTGGTGCCTGTGTGGATTAATATATGACTTGGTGTCCCAAAATCTGGATTTGAAAAAAATTGAAAGGTGTCTTGAATATTTGGGCACCATATCTTTGCTGTTTTTTTTCCTGGGAATAGTCTTTGTTCATTGAGGAATTTTCCATTGGAGTCAATCAGGATAGCAATGTCAGGATGTCTCTGCAGCAGTTGAGTAGGTGTACGCTTTTCTCTCTGTCTCTCGGATGACACTGGGGAGGGAGCAGGTTGGTTGGTCTTCATCGTCCCATCTGATGGTAGTGACTCAGATTTTGTTTCAGTATTAGTTGGGCATGCTCTCTGAGTATTAGGTTCAATGTTTTGATTCTGTACTGGCACACTGGAGGATGTAGGTGAGCTGGACTCCATTGGTGACTCTGATGGGATTTGAGCATTGGTGAAGCATGTTGGGTGAGTATCAAGCTCAGGAGGTTCAGTATGCATTGTGTTTGTAGGGTTGAGGTATAATCCTGACATAAGTTTTTCTCTTAGATGGTTAATCTGGTCAGTCATTTCCTCTTTTGCAGCAAATAGTTCTCTTCTCATGATATCTGTAAGTTCAGACATTTCTTTTCTTATTGACTTTTGTTCTTGATGTATGCTTATCAGTTGGTCTCTGAGTTCTTTAATTGGTAACTGAAGCTGAGTCTTGACCTGGTTTAGTTGATCTTGTGTGGAATAGCCATCAGCATATTGCCTGAGTTCTACGATGTCAACCTCCAGTAGAGATAGACTCTCTTGCAGCTGTGCCACAGCGTCGTAGATGTTTGGTGTCATGTGGGTGGCTTGCTCTTGGGTGACAGTGGCGATGTTGGAGGGTGCTGCAGGTGGAGGAGTCTGCTCTTGAGGGGCAGGGATAGCACAGGGTGGTGCCACTTGTGAAGGGGCTTGTTGCAGTGATTGCAGGCAGTCTTCATCCTCAACCTGGTTGGGAAGGTAAGTCGATCTCTTGCTTGCTGTTTGGGTCTTTAAGGTGTTGAAAATCCCCTCAAAAGCACTAAGTGCTGCCTCATTGCCTTGGATCATAACTGTACCATTATTGTAAACATTTACAGTCAAGTGCTTGCTATTGGGGTCTTTGTCTATGTTCTCAAAAATACATATCTGTCGACCCTTTGATATACCTATTTTCTTATAGTTTGGGTAGTGTTGGCTTATGACTGAATGCCAGTCATCACGGAAATCCGTGTAGAAAAGTAGGTTTGTTGTGGCCGTTTTTTTACCAAGCTGTTTACAGTCTTTGAATAGAGTCTCTGGTCTTTTTCTTTGAACTTGCAGTTTAAAATCCTTCCTGCTGTTCTCACTTTTAATGTGAGAGGGGAATTCAAAGGCACAGGCAGCAGCCATGTTGCTACAATGTATCAATTTTTCAAAACAGTGCCGATCGTTATGTCAACCGTTTCACTCTGGCTTGTTTTTAGCCTATT
>NC_085012.1:20107110-20117110 GCF_963854185.1 Sardina pilchardus
GTGCTGTTCTGAATGGAATCTGGTCTGGACCTTATACTTATACTTATTTCTTTGGCTGATGCTGTTTTCTAAACCAACTAACATTATAAAGCAACTTACAATTACTATAAGGGGTCAAGTGCCTTGTTTGCACTGTACAAGAGTGACAGCCGGGAATCGAACCCACAACTTTTTGGCCACTGCATGCTAGCCCAGCTCCTTAGCCAGGATGCGAAAACCTTCTTAGAACGTTAGTAGGACGTTTTTTACAAAGTAGGACAACTCGACACAACACTGGCTCCATGACCTGACATGGACTCTGTGGACATCTGCCAGCTTTGGAGCGGATGTACAAGGTTTTTTTTCGTAATGTCCTGGAAAAATGGCCAGATTTCATACATTATACAGTTGTATATTTGCAAAATGCATGGCATGTCAAGTGTAACTGTCACAAGAAACACAAACTAATAAAAGTGAGAAGTAAACACACGCTTCCGCCTATTTCTAACACCAGTTCTTTCACCTTTTATATTATCCCATGACATGAGCTAACCTTTAAAAAAAAAAAAATAATAATAATGTAATAGTTGCAAACAAGAAGCTGCTCAGTATTTCACCATTCCTCCAAAGACCATAGTTATTTATCACTCACTACAAACATGTACTGTATTTTGCCTTTGGCAATGAATTCACTAATCCAAGAGGCTTACAGGTCTTATCACATCTGATTGGAGCTAAGTCCATATTCCATATACTCCACAAACAGAACGCCTCAGTAGTGCACCCAGTGTTGCCACAGTGTCATTAGACTTCATAACTCATTGCTATTGCTTGAATATTTCCATGTAGGCAATTCAGAAACTGTCAGGCCAGAACGTAGTCAGCATTCATTACCACTGTTCCATTTTAATTTAATAACCAGTAGGTAGAGGGGAGCCTGCACACCTTGATAGATTATACTGCAGGTGCAGCTATCTCTCCAGGATAACTTCAAAGTAAGCGGCTTTGCGCTTCCCCCCCCCCCCCCCCCCCCGTTGCTTTGAACTTCATTTAACCAACCAAGGAGCACTTAGTCATGTTCCGGAGGGAGGGGTGCGGTCATTCCAACTCCTGCGATCAGTGGTGGTGGTGCTGCTCGGGTCCTGTTGGGTTTCCGCAGCCCAGCGGTGGTAGCAGGTGGACAGGTCAGCAGAGAGAGCCACACCACTGCTGTGATTAATTACTGAGGCCGTTCTCAAACAAGGCTGCCGCGGCGTGGAACCGGGGCTCAATTGCCAGCCTGCTTAATTAATAATATCTGGACTCCCTGCATTCATTCTTAATGCCAGGTTTCCGATACTCACACACAGTCAAAGTCAGCAGCTGCAGCAGAGGCACAGCTATCTGAAACAGCCTGGGATTGAGAGAGGGAGAGAGAGAGAGAGAAAGAGAGAGAGAGAAGGAAATAGAGAGAGAGAGAGAGATAGAGCGAGAGAGAGAGAGAGGAGGGGAAGCCTCTGTTGAGCCCAGGGCTTAGGATCATTGATCTGGACAGCATGCTCTCACCTTGTTGCATAATGGCCCTTTTGTTGTCTCTGAAATGGGCCCATTATTCTTTGATTTCACATTGTATATTTTCTACAATAGCAATCAGTACTCAGATACTATCATTATCTTTAACAGACCGAAAACATTTAAAATTCTCATTTTCAAAATGCACTGAAGCATGTCAAAAATACCTATGCTGTGTGTTGCCCAATTATCCACTAAAGTCAGCTTGCTAGCCAACTTCGGACCAAACTCAGAAAGGAGCGAGCGATTTTTCACACAAATCTGTTTCTCAGGGCACCGACTACTGTTGGTACAGAAAAGAAGCTAAATCTTTAAAATCATGTTCCTAGTACCCAGTACATGCCCCCAATAGTGCTGCCACTAACGACTAATTTTCTAACGATTAATCTTTCGAGTAATTTTTCGATTAGTCGACTAATCTAAACGACTATTTTTCTTTAAAAAAATCAAGTTTTCGTTATTTTGTTGTGTCCATTTTATTTTTTAACTCAACTGAAGGGCCAAAACATGACATATAGCCATAGATATAGATATGCTCATATCAATATCAGCCTACTTTTGTAGAGTTAATAACAGAATGAATAACATTACAGCCGTTAGAGACGGGAGACCAAAAATAAATAGGGGGTCAATTGCGAAACGATTAGTCGACTAAAAAAAATGGCATCGACTAATTTTCATAATCGATTAGTTCGATTATGTCGATTAATCGCGGCAGCACTAGCCCCCAAGTACAGACAGTACTCAGACAAAAGACATAAACATGAAAAATTGGCATAGTTTCCCTTTAAGAGTCCCCTCACAGATGTAATGGTTCTTTCTAGACAACTCAATTCCTGCAGATAGCCCCTTAAACAACACAGTCGAAACGGAGAGAGAGGATGGAGTAGTGGAACAGAAAGGGAGGTCTCTGAGGAGGCTGTGTCTCAGGTCATTCATCTTAGAGGCTAGTAACAATGTATCTATTCCATTTGCTAGCCCCAAGTATTTTTTCACATTTCTCTCTTTTTTATTTGAAGTGTTCGGCTTCATGGTCTTTGTCTGATGTGGATCTCTGCTCCATGGGGGGTGTTCTGGACCTTCCACCAGGCAGCAAGCAGAGCAGAGCAGAGCGGAGCGGAGCTCAAATGTCCACCAGTTGGCTGGCTCTGCTGGTCTGATCTGTCCACCAGCTGGTCCCCATGGGAGGCAGGGGTTGTGGTTGCAGGGGGTGACGTCTGGCTGCTAATGGGAGGATGAGGTCTGGGCGCTAATGCCGTCGACCAAATTGGCCCATGCAGGGCTAATTTAAGCCTGGCAGCTTTCATAATTACAGGAACGCTAACAGCTAGTTGACATGCACTGTGCCCAGTTAGCATAGCCAGGGGAACATGCATGCGTTCAGACTTCAGTTCCTCTCCAAGAGATGCATGTAGGGATGTAACGATTACCGGTGTGACGGTAAACCATGATAAAAATGTTGACGATAACAATTACCGTGTTCATTTCGAATATCATTATTATCACGGTTGATACTACGGTGTGGTAACCACGTGTTTAATTCCTCCCAGCTTCATCTGAGCCTGCTTTTGACACAAGCTGAAGGCTTGAACTATGAAACAAAACTTTACCTTACTAATTCTGTTGTCTAATTGATTCGGATAAGGCTACAGCTGCTTTTAAAGGGCGCAACATTTTCACCCCAAAACGTGCGCTGTATCATGTAGCCACTCTGCGTCTTTTTATGTAGGCCTACACGTTCACATTAAATCTAGGCTATTCCACTAACGTTATCAGGAGAATGCCGTGAAGTGTTATGTTGAGCGCTGGGTGTCACTCATTGGATATAACAGATATACCAAACTCCAAATAATAAGTTAAGCTATAAGCAGCCTACATTTCCAACCAAGGAAAAAGTGAGCACAATGCCACGGTAACATACACAGTAGGATATGGAATTTAGTTCATTTAGGCTTACTGTAGTGTTTAGTTCAATTTCCGAAAAAAGCTACACAGCCTATTGGCAAACTTTTACATCTTGAGAGAGTTCCATCAAGGTAACTATCCCGTTAGCTCACGCATCATGTCTATCATTAATGTAGCCTAGTGCTCACCAAAATCATAGAAGTTAACATTGCAAGACACTTATCTTTTCTATGATCCCAGCAATATTTTCTTTGACTTGTTAATTTTTTGAACATTCATTTTATTCAATGAAAACGGATATCCTTGAACTATGCGTGACTACTTTTCTAAAACCGAATGAAGGTTAATATAATTAAGCTACAGTACTTCATGTATCTCTTAAAGCGACAGGCCCTCAATTAGACCTACACAACATTAGTCATTAAAGACAAGTGTAATAGTTTAAAAATCAATATGAAGTATTCAAATTACTGAATATTTTTAGCTATAAGTAATTATGCAGATCCCAACATATTCTTAACTATTAGCAAAATATATAAAGTTTATGAATTCAAAATATGCAATAGAAACAAGACAAGCCATTTTCTGTGTGTGTGGAGGGTTGAGCAGAGACTAGGATTGCCACTGCTGTGATGATCGGTATCCTGCTGAAGGCAATAAGGGTTTGCCTATATTTTTAATGTAATAAACACTGTCACACTTTTTTTTTTTTTTTTTTTAAAGATTATTTTTTTGGGCTTTTTATGCCTTTATTTGGACAGGATAGTAGAGAGAATGACAGGAAGTGAGTGGGAGAGAGAGTCGGGGTGGGATCTGGAAAGGACCACGGGGCGGGAATCGAACCCGGGTCGCCAGCGTACGGTGCAGGTGCCCCACTGCCGGGGCCGCACTTTTTTAAAATAAAATATTTCAGCTTGTCTAATGTCTACACCCATCAGTGCTTTCTTAACATATTGTACACACAATTTTTAAAATCGCGATAATACCGAAAACCGTGATAATTTTGGTCACTATAACCGTGGGGTTAAATTTTCATACCGTTACATCCCTAGATGCATGTACCTCTTTATTTCTGTAGGTGTAGATGCAGTCCCTATACCTTGCAGCCCCCCTTCAGGATTGGGGTTGCAGGGGGTAAAAATGGGTCAGCTGATTCCGCGGCTTGACATTCCACGGTTCGACTGGGACGTGCGTTTGTCTTGGTGCTGAGAGCCGCTCTCTGAAGCGCACTGAGCCCTAGTTGATGAGCTGCTAAGTGCTTGGAGAAGTTCAAAGGTCGGCTTTCACGGTTGCAAACGGCGCTGTAATGTGTGTAAAAGAAGAAATGATGTTTCAGTTATAGCCCCTCGGGTGCTGCGGGCGTTGTCAGACGCATTGGACGGGGTCAGGCAGACAGGACCGTGCTGTCCGTCAGACTCAAACATTCATCTCTGCATGGATGAAATCGTAAAGCGCCCCCCTCCCCCCCCCTTCTACAGTAGCTGAACGGAAAAGGGAGGATTCCTAACCTCATTTAACAGGAAAAGAAAGGACCATTTCTGTCCGAAAGGACACAGCCTTTGTCTGCTCATAATCTCTGGTCTAAGTTCCTCGCTCTTTTTCCACCAAGTCAGTGGCTTTTTTAACACGATTACAGTAATGCTGACTAAGTGCATTGATTTGAGCATTGTCATCCTGTGGAGGAGCTTGCAGGCCAGTCATTGGGCCTAATGTGCATAAAGCACAATTATGTTCTGCTTGACTGTGCAAGCTCTTTCCATTGAGGTTTTTTGTTTTCTGTCTCTATCATTGTTGTTCTGTTTTTTTTACGTCCTCTGTCTTGCATACGCACTTTACATGCACACAAGAAAATGCATGTGAGTCACACCCAGTCCAACACAAGTGTGTTGTTGAGAGACACCAGACCCAAGGCAAGGCCACCACACCCCACACAGCCTGTACGGAACCTCCAGACCTCCAGCTGGTGGGGACCGTCAGGGACAGGACCGCCCACGGACTGGGCAGCCTGGGATGAGTCTCTCACTAGGACGTGTGTGTGTGTGTGTGTGTGTGTGTGTGTGTGTGTGTGTGTGTGTGTGTGTGTGTGTGTGTGTGTGTGTGTGTGTGTGTGTGTGTGTGTGTGTGTGTGTGTGTGTGTGTGTGTGTGTGTGTGTGTGTGTGTGTGTGTTTGTGTGTGTGTGTTTGTGTGTGTGTGTGTGTGTGTGTGTGTGTGTGTGTGTGTGTGTGTGTGTGTGTGATATGCTAACTGACAGATTGGTCTGTGGGGTCCACTTCGGTCAGCTAATTTAAGAAATCCCTCGGATGCACAGGAGGATGACAGCATGTCCGAAAGGTCTCGCTATATTTGGGCCTGCTCATTTAGACCCATTACACAAAGTTTCCACACATTTGTATCTCCATCTGCCCAGAGGACCGCTTAATAACCCCATCATGGGGGCTTTGAAGCCACAATGATGATTAATGGCTCTGTGCTCTTGATGTTTGTGGCTGCTCTGAATCCGCAATGCTGGTGTGGTTATGAGACCCTCAACCCGCTAACATTAACAGTGTGGCTTGGGAGAGGAAGAGATCAGACACTGAAGCTGTCCGCGGAGACTCTGCCAGAAGTGCTGGAGGGAGTGATGTCATATCCTCTTGAATTGGTAATACAAAGAGAGAATCCCGCACACTGTCCATTATGCATGCAAACACGGTGTAAATTCACCCGAATCATTGTGAATACTGTGAATGAATGTTTGCATGCGTAATGGACAGTGTGCAGGATTCTCTCTTTTAAGTATTACTGGTTAACCTATTCCAACGCACCTGTCCCCACAAAAGAGGTGTGCAAAAGCGCTTGTAAACTAAGTATATCCTCTTGAATTGCCTGTACAGTCTTAGTAGCGGGCAGTGAAAAGTGTCTTTGTTTCCTGCGCTTGACTGCCCTGTGCTGGACTGTGCGGGAGATGGACGGTTTATTGGCCTGTAGAAAGACATTCTTTCCACTGTAGGATAAGCAAGAGGCCACTGCACATGTCACATGTCACACGTGTGCACAAACACACGCAGCAGGACTGTGAAGCCTTGAAAGCCTCTCCTCTGGAGGCTCACTCAGACAGAT
Organism: Sardina pilchardus; assembly: GCF_963854185.1. Taxonomy (NCBI): domain Eukaryota; kingdom Metazoa; phylum Chordata; class Actinopteri; order Clupeiformes; family Clupeidae; genus Sardina; species Sardina pilchardus. The sequence continues at coordinate 20,113,646 of NC_085012.1, forward strand.
AGGTGACCCAGCGAGTGTGTGTGTGTGTGTGTGTGTGTGTGTGTGTGCGTGCGTGTGTGTGGGTGTTTAAAGTGAGCACTTACCGCAGTGTTTAAAAAAAAGAGATGTCTGAAAATTTATGGCTGTCTTGTCACGGACTGTTGACTATTAATCAGATGCAGAGGAACATGTTTACTGGATATGCTGAAGTGGTGGTGCCGGATAGCAGCCTGCTCAGGCTCGCCATGGTTTTAAAGGTAGATATAGTCTGCTTTTGTCCTGGATTAAGCCTGGTCTTGGCATGGATTAAGCCTGGTTCTATCCTGGATTCAGCCTGGCTTTGGCTCACATTTTGCCTGGATGTAATGCAAATGATCTGATCCATTTCAGAGGAATGTGCTTCAAGGCAAGGTAGCTGGCTAACCCAGGTGATTTTGCGAGTAACTGCTGATCTCTAAAATAACACTGCGCTGAAAGTGGCGTGTTGTTTGGAGACAGTTTCTCCTGAAGTTACCTGGGGGAACTGGTGACCTTTCTTGGTAGAATATCCCCCAGTAAAACAGAGAAGGGGAGAGAGAAAGAGAGAGAAAGAGAGAGAGAAAGAGAATAGAGAGAGAGAGAGAGACAGAGAGAGAGATACTCGCCTGCAGTCTCACTCTGGCTTCTGACAGATATCTGGAATACGCTGATCGCTCTTGTGTGCGTGACCTTGTCACCCTGTGCTGAGTGTGTGGTGCTTTGTGTGTCAGGGCCATGAACTGGAGGAGAGCTTTTAGTTTCCAGAAACATCTGTCTGTCTGCCCACCATGGATCCCTCCAGTGACAGCAGCTGCCCAAAACAAAACTCCTTATGAAAGATCTCCTTGTGCCAAGCTCCTCTGCCATCCAGCAGTGTGTGACACACGACACACACAAGGCAGAGCCTGCAGCCTGATGCCTTTGTGTGTGTGTGCGTGTGCGTGTGTGTGTGTGTGTGTGTGTGTGTGTGTGTGTGTGTGTGTGTGTGTGTGTGTGTGTGTGTGTGTGTGGAGAGAGGCTCTTCAGTGGCTGTCAGTGAGTGTGGCCTCCCACGGCTCGCTCCTGCTAAAGCGACGCGACGGCGGCGGCTGCTGTGAGATTTGCCTTTGAGAGCGGAGAATGACAAACATGGAGGGCCGGGGCCGCGCTGAGCTCTTGAGGGGCACTCAGAAACAAGAGCGAGTTTTATGGGCCTCTTCATCTGGCAGAGAGGACGGTTGGCACCCACTGTTCATCTCACTCACGGCTTTCCAAAAGTCTACAAATACAAGAGAAAGTGTATGTGTGTGTGCGTGTGCGTGTGCATGTGCGTGTGCGTGTGCGTGTGCGTGTGTGTCTGTGTGTCTGTGTGTCTGTGTGTGTGTGCATGGGTGGGTGGGCGACTGGGTATCTGCAGAATCTCACTGGCATTTAAATGGGTTCACAGCACAATCCCAATGAGCAGACCGAGAAGATCAGAGCAATTATTTACATGTTTGTATCGGTGCTTGGCATTGACTGTTTGTGGATTGTGTCTGTGAGTGTGTGTGTGTGTGTGTGTGTGTGTGTGCTTGTGCGTGTGCGTGTGCGTGTGTGTGTGTGTGTGTGTGTGTGTGGCTTTGCATTAATGTGTGTGTGTGTGTGTGTGTGTGTGTGTGTGTGTGTGTGTGTGTGTGTGTGTGTGTGTGTGTGTGTCTGTGTGTGTCTGTGTGTGTCTGTGTGTCCTTTACCCACACAACTACAAACAATGTTCAGCAGTAGCCTTGGAGCTAATGAGGATTGGTAAAAATGCTGTGCACCAAAGACTTTTAAAAGTAAACAAGATAATGATTTTCTCAGTCCAGGGACCATCTTTGATTTGTGACCACAATTCCCATTTTTCCTTCAGCACAGCAGACAGTGGTTGCAGGCAAAAACGATTTTGGCCAGCAATAAACACAGTCCAGGTGTATTGCTGATAGGATTTTAAAGATTTTTGGTTCAGACAAGTGTATAGTCAATATGATTACTTTGTCTTGGCCTGTTCAGACTGCACAATCTCAGCCCAATTTTGCCACGATTGTGTTGTGGCCGACCAAATTTCGAGAGTCGTGTCCGAATATGAAAAGTTGGGAAAAACGCCCGAAGGAGGAAGCGTCTTGCAATGTGACATATTCAACAACAACCCACAATTTATTGTCTGCGACATTGCACAACGTTACGACCAAAAGTCTAGCAAGTCAGAATTTTCTCCCGGATGTTGACATGATCTTGTAATGTGGCCAGTCTTACAACCAAGACGCGGCAAGCATGTATGGGTCTCTGATTGTCAAATCTGACATGGTCAAATGTATTAGATCATCAATGAAGACAAAACAATCATGTCTGCACAAGCAATTACATTGTTCTCTATATAGTCGATGTATAGCAATCGCAATCACTCTACAGTATGTTTAATTTATTAATACCTTTAATCCAGATCTAGAACTCATTTGTCCATCAAGGAATATATTAAGAGAGGAGCAACAGGATTGGTGAAGGAACAGGTATTCATCCTTTTCAATGCCACAAAGCAAACTCTTATCTAAGATGGATCCAAACAATCGTATTTGCATCAGCACTGATGCTCTGTGGTGGCTTTGCCATAGGCAATGCTATTGTTTCAGCAATGAGACACATCAAGGGCAATGTCTCTAAGCCATCGTTTTCAGTGATTTGTGTGAAGGTTTCAGGCACCCCAAATGAACCAAAGCTACTCAAAAGTAATGGCATGTTGCCATGCTGTGCCCAAGGCTGGGCATTCATTTTGCACCATGAATAGGCAACTATTCATCAGCACAAACTTAATCCTGCTTTACAGATTCCCTTATAAAAGGATTTTGCATAAATATGAGAGTGTGTGATTATTGTGATGTGTTGGTAATTGGTTTGGCTTGGGGATATAATAGGGTGCATACTGTAGCCTTGGGTGGTCTAGCTACTGTAGCTAGCAAACAGAAGCAGTTGAAGATAAGGAGTGACAGGTGCACAAGCATAAAAGCTCTTCACAAAACAAAAAAGCTCATAACTCTTAAGAAGCATTGCAGCATTCAAATGCCCACCTAATAAATATCACACAAAAGCTGTCTCTTTCCTCTCTCCTCGTACACACAGTCACACACTCCAAGATTGTCCTTTTTTCTATCTAGTCAGTGCTTAACTGTAACTGTGCAGTGCTTCAACTGTCCAGTGTTTTACCTGTCCAATGCTTTACATGTACCTCTTCAAATGCTTCAACTGTCCAATAATTTACCTTTCCAAATGCTTCAACTGTCCAATGCCTTACCTGTCCCATGTTATCTGTGCAGTGCTTTACCTGTCCTGAACTACCAGTGCCTGTTCAGTATTTTACCTTTGGATTCTCTGATCCATCAATGAAGCATCTATAAGCTTGTGCCTCAACAGAGTTGCACTGATTTACAGTCATTCCAGTACATAGATACGTATATTGAGATTGTTCATTTTAATTGC
>NC_085012.1:20124610-20127110 GCF_963854185.1 Sardina pilchardus
GTAAGCACTCAGGCCTTAATGAATTATATCTCGTTCCTAAGTAACACTGGTCTGGCTATCACCAAACTAAGCTCAATCTTTTAAGATTGAACATTAATATGGGGAGGCTGTGCTTTGTTTCTACTACACAACAGGCGTGATCAATGGGCATCGTTCAAATGACTCTGTACGCTTGGATAGTCCTTCAACCAATCAGACCAACGATCTGGTGTGTCTTTTGGATAAGCTAGTTTCTGATTGGAGCCAAAGGTTCTGGCAGGGAACAGAGGAGATAGATTTGCAGGTTTCCAGCCTGAGCTGCCAGGCGAAATGCAAATTCGCCGACAGGTCTGGCAAGGTTCATCCAGCCTAAAGTAACACCAAAGGTTTGCCTAAACTGACAATTGAATACGCCCCCATTGAGCTTTGAAAGTTGAACCACGTTCAACATTCAGCTTGTTCAACGCTAGCGTTGCGCTAGCTCTGCAACCACTCCACTGCTGAATCATTGATAGCAATAAGAAACATGTCTTGTGCCCCTGGCAGTGTGACCCCTGCCTAAAGCCCAAGGGAAACGACCTGTGGAGAAGGTGTGGAAAGTTTCAGTGAAAATGTTTTGAGTTTGCTGTGGCCATGTCATAGTCTAGGAATGCTTTGCTTAAGAAATTAAGTTTGATTCAAGTGGACGCTGAATAACAAATTCCTCTGGTGATGTCATCAACATGTTTGTGTCAGCTCTCAACTCTCCTGCCTGAGTTTACAGGCAGGTGAAAATCTGAAATGCAGTTCCACACAGATCCATTTCATGCCTTTAGAGGATCGTAGATGGCCGTGGTGTCTTTCTTGCCTGCCCACTCTCTGTGTGTCCGACTAGCTGGTTTTGTGATGACCAGAGCATCTAAACTGCTCTATGCAAGGACACCCTTGTGAAAAAAACACAAAGCTTATCTTCCTCGAGATACACACAGACACTGATAGCGGGCCAGGTTCACATTCCTCGACATGGCCATCGGCCTTCAAGTCACCCACCCACACACAACGCACACACACAGACACACAGACTCAAACACACGCATACACACAACACAGACATACACACACACACACACACTCACAAACACTGTGGACTTTGTACTATAACTGGACATGTTTGTTTGTCTTTGTTTTGTCATATGTCATCATCTAGTAAGCCTAGTGATACAGTATGTTCACACCCACTCATACACACACGCACACACACACACACACACACACACACACACACACACACACACGCACACACCTACACACACGCACACACACACACACACACACACACACACACACACACACACACACACACACACACACACACATACAGTCTCTCTCAAAGAGTGGCAGGCCTTACAGTTTTTTACAATCACCTTGCTACTATTTTCAGAACCTTGATGTCATTTTTCACAACTCTAGACACAAAACGCACAACCAATGATCAAAATGCACATTTTTCAAAACTCTAACCCTTTTCTCAATTGATTGGATACAATACACATACAACTTAGATCATTTGTTCATTCAGCAAAACTCACCTGTTTAATATGATACAACTTAACATCAAAGTACTACTATTTCAAAAGGCAATTCACACATTATATTTCAAATGAGCGTCTATTCATTTCCTTACAATGATCTAACTATCAATTGATACAACTGCTCAAAATGATAAGTAACTGTTGCATTACTCTTATGCAGTTGTATGGAAACACGAAACAGACACACAATCTTCCATGTTTACTGCAAATCATGAAAGTTTCAAGATACTGTAACGAGATTCACTGTCACCAATTAGCGTGGATCATGAACCAATTAGACTACAATATCCATGGATGTAGCCCAATATTTTATATCTTTATATAAAATATATATATATTTTTTAGATTTTATATTTTCATCAGGCTGTCTTTTCTTTTCTATTTCATAGCTAATTATTTTTACTTTATTTCAAATAAACCTATGTTGTGATTGTACTGTAGTGTTTTGCATCAATATATTACAAACTTTGATCAATGATTCCACTGTGTCTGTAGTATTCTCTCTACTACTGCAGTACTTTTACAGAGATGTGTTAACTGTACTGTTCCTGTAGTACCATAATGAAACCTGTATCACCTATTTTGTTCTGCAATATCTAATGATTGCACGAACAATGACACAATGAAACTATCGGTTGCTTGTGTACGGGTGATCTATAGTTATGTTTCAGTGGTATTTCACAGTAAATTTGTTTTTTGAACCAATGATTGTGCAATTGCAAGATTTCTTTGAAGATGTGAATGTACAATCCAATGTTTTGAACATTAGAGGGCCTGTGTTACAAGTGATAACCATTTTGAGTTTTGTGTCTAGAGTTTTGAAAAATGACATCAAGGTTCTGAAAATAGTAGCAAAGTGATTGTAAAAAACTGTAGTATGACTGAGACTAAGAGAAAGAGTAACAGACTTTCTATCTTTCTATACAGAATTTCTAACATTTCATTCTTTT
>NC_085012.1:20132110-20147110 GCF_963854185.1 Sardina pilchardus
CTCTAAGCCTCATCTCTCCCACCCTGCCTTCCTCCTAATGCCACGCCATTACTGCATTAGAGTAATGAGGAGAGACAGCTTCTCCCTCTAGTCTCTACTCTCCCTCTCCTCTCCTGCTTCCTCTCTTCTACTCTGTCTGCTGTCTCCTCTCCTCTCTTCTCCCCTCTCTCCTATTCTCTTTCCTGTCTTCCCCTGTTTCCTCTATTTGTTTCTCTCTTCCTCTTATCTCTCTCTCTTTTCCACCCGTCTCTCCTATCTCTCCTCTCCCCTCTCTCTTTTTCTCCTCTGTTATCTCTCCTCCCCTCTCTCCACCTCTTCTCTCCTCCCCTCTCCACCTCTTCTCTCCTCCCCTCTCTTCTCTCCTCTCACCCCCTCTTCTCTCCTCCCCTCTCCTCTCCTCTCTCCACCTCTCCTCTCCTCCCCTCTCCTCTCTCCTCTCTCCACCTCTCCTCTCCTCCCCTCTTTACCTGGGGCAGGATGGGGATTACAGCTGTGCTGTAACTCTCCTTCTGCAAGCTGATGGCCTTCACTCTGCAGCATCAGCACCCAAAGCAAACCACTCCTCAATAAGCAACACCTCACTACACACAAACATCACATCACATCTGATAACATTATATTACATGACATTACATTATATTACATTACATCACATTACATTACATTAAACCACTTAACTCCCCAGCACCAGCACCCAAAGCAAGCAACTCCTCACCAAGCAACACTTCACTAAAGACACACATCACATCTGATCACATTGCATTACATTACACCCCTTAATTCTCCAGCACCATTTTTTCACATTGCACTACACCATATTAAACACTTTCACATTCATTACATTTCTGTTGCATCACTTAGAGTTCCTGATGGCTGTTTTAGGATGGAGAGAGGGCAGAATCTTATGTGTGTAGGCCAGGGCAACTCAGAGCGGTCTAATTATCACTCTCTCAAAGAGTAAGATGGACAGAGGAGGAGGAGAGAGATGGATAGAGGGATAGAGATGGAGAGATCAGAGAGACAATCTTTCTCTAGTCTACATGTCTAGATTACATCAAAGATGAGAGCCCACACCACCAGACAGACTGTTTTACGCTGGATCTGTAGACAGTTGTCGACTGAGAAAACCATTTAGATTGTTAGTGCCCGAGTGAATCATTTTGATTTTTAGTCAGAATGAACCAACGGGTCCAGGGTGGACAGTTACATGTAATTTCCCCCTGAGGGTTACACTGACTCTGATAAAGTATAGTAAGCCATGTAAGGCATCACACTGGATGTTAACTCACATGAAAATAGCCTATAGATACTAGACAGAATAATCAAGGCCTACTTGATACTATGTGATATTTGCAAGCCCAATTTTTGCAACTTACAGTACAACTATACCAATCACATGCCTCCTTAAAGCAATCAACTCAAGTGCAGGTACCACCAGAGTGGATGTGCATGTTCTCCAGTCATTGGAGAACATGGGGGTCCTCAGTGATGAGTCCGGTTCTACCTCTACTGAGAGAACATGGGGGCAATGAGGAACAGTGGCCTAAGTTAACCTGTGAGGAACTTGGCAGCCAGTGTGTTTGTGAGTGTGTGTGTGTGTGTGTGTGTGTGTGTGTGTGTTTGTGTGTGTGTGTGTGTGTGTGTGAATTTCAATTTGACCAGTTCTATTTCTCTGTGTATGTTTGTGTTTGTGTTTGTGTGTGTGTGTGTCTGTGTATCTGTTGTATGCAGGTGGAACCTGAAGGTGAAATTCCTGGAGTGCCCTAAGTGGTCATTACCCCTGGAGGCCTTAATGCATTCAGTCCATTCTTCCCCAGGCCTGCCGTGAAGCCTTGTCCAAACAGGCTGGCCGATAGTGCAGACGTGTTCAGCAGGCCTTTATAAATACTCAGGGCTTAGCTGACATTGAATGGAGCTTAGCCGTGTTGTGGATTGCCAAATGCTTTTAGGTACAACAGGAGAGGGAGGGGAGTGTGTGTGTGTGTGTGTGGGTGTGGGTGTGTGTGTGTGTCTAGGTGGGTGTGCTTGAGGTGAGCTGCTCAGTGACATCACTCTCCTTCCTTCCTTCCTCACTGGCAGATGCCCTTCAGAGCTCAATCAAACGCCTGAGACTTTGACCTGCTGTCATTCCAGCAGACTGCTCCTCCATCAGAGGCCCTTAGTGAGGGCACACAGGCTCTTACGCACGCAAGAGACCGCTGCCCTGCTGTACGCTGTGCAGTGCTGTGCAATGTTACTCTGTGCTCTGGCTTGCTAGACTGTGCTCCACTCTGCAGTGCTGTGCAATGCAATGCTATTCTAAGACAGATATTCTAATATATAAAAGTTGTGTTGTGCTATGGGTGTCCTTCTTTTCTCGGGATTCATGTTCCCTATATTGTTAGCTCTGCTAATACCATAAACATAGTATACACATTTCTTGTGTATAGCCGCATTGTGTATAAGCCGCAGGACAGTGTTTTATGCCAGTTAAAAGAAACAAAGCCATATTAATACCATGTTACGTAACTGTCCCTTTGTATTAACCTCAGAAATTTTGAGAAACTACTGTACTACTACTACTACTGCATAAGCCATGGCTAATAGTCGGGAAATGATGGTCGTATACTGTATTTAAAAAGTCGGATGGCACCTAATTGTAGCTCTCACTGTCCTGTGCCCTGTGTTTGTTGGGCCTCAAGGTCTCATGGTCTTATGTTTCCCACTCTGTATGGCACATGGGGATGTGGAAAAGCTCTGGAAAAGTTCTGGAAAAGCTCTTAGGACCTAGGACCCGTGTGCTGGCTTCCCAGCGCTACGCTGTCATGCGCTGTTCCATGCGACGCTATGCGCTGACTCTATGGAGAGGCTTCCTGCTAACGTCACCGCGGCGCTAGAAAGCTACGTGTTTGTTTACAGTGGCTCCCGGTGCCAGCTGCGCTCCGAGGCATCCGCCATCCGCAGCAGGCGCTTCGGTTTGGGGAGTTCATCACGCCGTGTTTACATATCGCCCCGAGTTTACCAGACCTCTCTCACCTCCGCTGGCCATGCATGGCCCTGAGAGCCGCCGCCGCGCTCCTCCGACGAGCATCTTCATGGCCCACGTCATGAGGCAGCGCAACACCGCGACCTGGATGCCTTTCCGCGCAGATGCCTCTTCATTTGTTAACATAATAACTTCCTCTGGTGTCACCCTGAGGAATTGGGTTGTTTAGGTTTATATTCAGGATGAGCTTTAAAGGTGTAGTGCCAAGTGTAGTTGACTTGATAGTCCTTCTAACCAATCAGGAACGTTGCTTTTTTGGAGCACTGGAGAGATGAATGAATTTGATTGGCTGTTGAGTTGAAACAACAATCAACAATCTTTTACCAGGATCAAAGACTGTTCCTCTAACAGCTTCTTCAAACTGAAACTTCGCTGAAATTATTTTGTTGTTTTAGCACAGTTACAGCCCTTAGTCATGTCAAATATATATAATATACTTATAGAAATTCTCTCTTTGTGTATGTCTGTGCCAGTCTCCTCCAGCATGTCTGTGCCGTGGCTGATATCGGTGTCATTTCAGGAGCAGGGGCTCGGCACTCCGTCACTGGATCCGTTTGTTCCCCCGCGGGTCCGCCCGCCATCCCATCATGCAATCTGATCTGATCACACTCATAGCACGAGCCCTGGGTTGCTCTTTCTCTGTTCAACCTCTCCCTCCTCACTCCTTCCCCCAGTTCCACTCACCGGAGTTGGCCTGCATGGCCCTGTGGCGTAGTGATATAGCACTGCTGCGATTGCCTGTGTCCTCCTACAGATATATAGCAATGCAGCACTTCCTGCAGAGACTTCCTGCGGAGATTTGGACCGTCGTAACTACTTTGCTGAATTTCTCTGCCTGCCTTTTAAAAGTTTTAGAAGTGTTTTTCAGGCACAGTCACCCACACCTTTTCCCTGCCTTCTCTCTTCCTCTCTCACTCTTTTCATCTCTCTCTCTCTCTCTCTCTCTCTCTCTCTCTCTCTCTCTCTCACATACACACACACACACTCAGACCCTCTGTCTTTCTCTCTCTCTTACACACACACACATACACACACAGACCAACACACACAGATCCTTTCTCTCTTACACTCACACACAGACACAGATACAAACACACACACACACACACACACGCTGTTATTTGGTCTTCCCTTCTCATCTGTCTGTCTCGCTCCTCTTTGGTTAGTCTCTGTGGCGGCGTAATGGCTCCTAGTCTATAGTCCCATCTCCATTTCGCTGGCCCATCCTTGGCCTTGCTGGAGCCGTGGCTGTTGGCCAACCCTGGCGACAGCAGCAGCAGTAGTGAGAGCCTCTGGTTAAAAGCTGCTGTTTGGGAGACTGTCCAGATGGATTCTCTCGCTGTGGTTTTGAGGTTTTTTTGTGTTTTTTTGTCTCTCTGATGGACGATCCTTTCAGGAACTCTTCTGTTTCTCTGACCAGACCACAGAGCTTTCTCTGTCTCCCCTCCAGATTCTTCTAAAAGGGTTCCATTACCCATTAAGCTTTGGTAAATTTAGATGAATTAGATGTCCCCCTCACTCACTCACTCACACACACACACACACACACACACACACACACACACACACACACATACATACACACACACACTACCTCCCTGTATGATGTGGTCCCTCCCTCTTTCCACAGCTGTAGTGTGTCAGGATGCCAACTCATGTAGACACACACACACACACACACACACACACACACACACACACACACACACACACACACACACACAGTGTCTTTGTGTCCTTATCATCTATCTTTTGCTCTTCCATCCTACTGGCTTCGAATCCGCCTCACCTGGAAGTGCCTTTGCACCAAGCAGTGTGTCCACTGAGTATGATTTCATGCACTGTTACTAACGTCAGCATAACAGCTGTAGGCTGGCCCTGCTAAAGCTTTGGGCTCTGGGGTGGCCATACTCCCCTGGTTGTTTATAAAACAGCTACAAGGCATCCTACGCAAGTTTACACTGCACATAGTTCAGTAACACCTTCTTTCATTCCTTATCTTCTGCTTTGGACACGATTGACCTTCCACCCAATTTTTGTTTAAAGAGCCATCATACTTTTTTTGGTCTGAGACTGGTTAGAAGCCAAACTGCTGTTGTTGCCAAACACTATTAGCATGAAAATTGTTTCTGAGGAATGGTAACTAGCTGGCAAACTGATATATTTTGACATCATATTTGACTGCATCATGCAGAGACTGCTATTCACAGATTCTTTCACTTCCCTTTCTTGGTGAATCATGTGGTCCACTATATAGAACCTCAGGTATGTTTAACTGTCTTTCACGTAAACATAGCCTACATAAAAATGAATCTACAGGTGTTACTGTGTAGCTATATATAAAAAAGCAACAACAGTCTTAGAAAGTAAATTTGTTGTTTGAAATGTTTATTTTTTTTAAAAAATAATAAGTGTAAAAACAGAGACAGATGGCACCTTGCTACCACTATACGAGTTTACACATATATCGGGGAGCACCTGGAAACATAACTGAATAACTAAAGTAAAACTGAAAACAGATGCCGTCCAGTATTGCTTCCATAAATCTTGCCGTTCGCAACAGCTGCCACCATAATTTGTCTAAGTGGAGAGTGTGGCGTGCAGAGAACAGTCAGGAGTTTTACGTTCACAATTATAAATGCATTGTTTGGTGAGGCCCTAAGTGTCATCTATACGAGTTGTGCTGTGATAACTCCTGACACCTCTTATGAATAAGGAAACTGATGTTCTGTATAACTTGCAGCTGCTTTGTGTGTGTGTGTGTGTGTGTGTGTGTGTGTGTGTGTGTGTGTGTGTGTTATTTCTGTTTACCTGGACCTTTTTAGAGAAAGCCTGGGTGCCTCTGTAGTGCATTCAGACGCGATTAGATTCTTATCATGAGTTTAACCCTCAGGGGGGTACACAATGTTCACATATAAAACACACAGATACACACAAACACACACACACACACACACACAGAGAGAGAGAGAGAGAGAGAGAGAGAGAGAGAGAGAGAGACACACACACACACACACACACACACACACATCATTTCAGGCTGTTGCTTCCCCAGAGTAAAAAGCCAAAAGCCTACTGTATCCTCTTAAGCCTCTACAGAGACATTCTCTCTCTCTTTCTCTCTCTCTCTCTCTCTCTCTCTCTCTCTATCTTTCTCTCTCTCTCTCTCTGCTGGCTCTGCAGTTGAGTAAGCCTGCCGTGTATGTGTGTGTGTGTGTGTGTGTGGGGGGGGGGGGGTTCTTTGAGGTTAAACAGCTGTGTGTTTGGCTAGTATGAGCAGGACCCTGTGCTGTATCTTGGGTGGCGTGTGTGTGTGTGTGTGTGTGTGTGTGTGTGTGTGTGTGTGTGTGTGTGTGTGTGTGTGTGTGTGTGTGTGTGTGTAGCGCCTTTATCAGCTCCTCCAGGGGGTTGCAGTCATTCACAGAGCCGAGCGAGTGCCTGTGATTTAATTGTGCTTTCTGGATGACTGCCTCTCACCTTCAGCAACTTCCAACGCTCAGCACTTCGCTGCTAGCGCCTAGAACGGAGAGATGGAGAGAGGGAGGAAGAGAGACAGAGAGAGAGAGGGGAGACAGACGAAGAAGGGAAAGACAGAGGGAGAAAAAAATGAGGGGAGAAGAGAGGAGTGCATGAGAGAGGAGGGAGGGAGGGAGGGAGGTAGGCAAGACAGACGTGTAGAAAAGAGTGTATGAGAGAAGGGGGAGATGGAGAGAAAGCTGAGAGAAGGAGTGAATAGAGATACGGAGGACAGGAAGAAAAAAGGGATAGAGAGAGATAGATGAAGAGAGAGGATGAGAGAGAGAAAAGACAAATGAGTGGAAAAGAGAGAGGAACTAAGACAACAAGAAGATGAAAAAGTGAGGGATAGAGAGGCAGACAGAGAGAGAGAGAGAGTGGATGGTGAAAGAAAAGAAATGCTATGGGGAGAGGTCTGGGGTTTGAAGTATGTTGTTATTTATCTGAGTCTCTATTGTAATTGGGAAGTTTTGCGATGAAATGTCAACCTCCTCCCAGTAATTGTTCCCCAGCACTAATGAAATGTTTTCTTCGCTTTTGATATTTTTCAAAGTCGAACGCTAGAAGAATGTTGAGACACTCAATTAACTGCTGAATAATGTTTCAGGGGAAGAAGCCATTCTTCTGTTGCCTGACAACATACCTGCTAATAAAACACATCGCCCCTCATTTGCACGCTCCCCAAACCAGCACCGACGGTCCCCTGCAGTCACCAGAGATGTCTCAGGCGACGCCGTCAAGATAACACACGAGCGCGCCATCAGCAGTATCTCAGAGGATCAGTGCATGTTCATTCGTTCAATTCGTTTCTCACCTGCTCGGCTGGTATTGATTGACAGCTAAACGTCTAGATGTACCACCCTCAGCTCATGATCTGTGATGCCTGAAGCAGGGATGGGTTGTCCATGTACGCTCTGTGTGTGTGTGTGTGTCTGTGTGTGCGAGACAAGTGATTATGATGGGGGTTTGTGTCCATGGAGCTTCCAAGTGGTCGCACACACACACACACACACACACACACACACACACAGGAAGTGCACTTCATGTCTGGCTTCTAACTGGATCTGCCTCGGCTCAGAGCCAGAGCTTCTCCTCTATGAGTATCTGATTAGATTTAAATCAAGCAGACTTCCTCTTCTCTCCTCTCCTCTTCTCTTCTCTCTCCTCTCTTCTCTTCTCTTCTCTCCTCTCCTCTTCTTTCTCCTCTCAGTCTCTTCTCCTCTCTCCTCCCTTCTCTTCTCTTCTCTTCTCTTCTCTTCTCTTCTCTTCTCTCCTCTCCTCTCTCCTCTTCTCCTCCTTTATCTCCTGTCTACTCTCCATTCCCATCCTATTCTCTCCTCTCTGATCTTGTCTCCTCTCCTTGAGCTGATCTGCCAAATGTCTCTCCAGTATAATGCCTATGTTCTTTTCCTCTCCTCTCCTCCTCCCCTCCACTTCTCCTCTCCTCTGCTCTCTCTCCTCTGCTCTCCTTACCCTCCTCTCTCTCTGCTCTTCTCCTCTCCACTCTTTTTTCTCTCCCTCCTCTCTTCTCCTCTTCTCTCCACGCTTCTCGTTACTCCTCTCTCCTCTCCTCTTCTCTCCACTCCTCTCTTCTCTCCTCTCCTCTCTCCACTCCTCTCTCCCCCTCCTTTTCTCTCCCCTCCTATCTCCACTCTCTTTTCCTCTTCTCTCCCCTTCTCCTCTCTCCACTCCTCTGTCCTTTCTCCTCTCCTCTCCTCTCTCCTCTCTCCACTTCTCTCTTTGATCAGAACTGCGGCGCGTCTGTCCTGTATAATGCCTGTTTTTCATCCTCCTGGACTCAGCCTGTAATTGCCTCCACAAGTCCCCTCCATCATTACCATGCAAATGTGAACGCAAGCCTGCTTTGTCTAAAGAGTTTTGAGAATCAATTACAGGCCACGTGTGTGTGTGTGTGTGTGTGTGTGTGTGTGTGTGTTTGTGTGTGTGTGTGTGTGTGTGTGTGTGTGTTTGTGTTTGTGTGGTGTCTGTGCGTGTGTATGTGCACAGGCGTGTGTGTGTGTGTGTGTTTGTGTGTGTGTGTGTGTGTGTGTGTGTATGTGTGTGAATGTGTGTGTGCGTCTGAATGTATGTGTGTGTGTGTGTGTGTGTGTGTGTGTGTGTGCACGCTGTGAGGAGATGTGAGATGAGATGTAGGGACACAGAAATGCACTGTAATTTGGCTCCGCTTTAAAGGGCTTCTGCTTGGGGTAACCCACAGTCGGATTGCGAAGATGCCTTTGAAGTCCCCCTCGACTGATTGGAATTGATATTGGAGAGGAGAATCAAAAAGAAGTCATTTTGCTGTGATTCAAGCAGCTGGGGAAAATACTTGATGTCATTTAAAAATCAGCAGAACTACAGTACCTCTGGTCCAGTGCTATTCCTTTCTGCTCACTGTTATGTCTTATGTTCAGATTTGTAAATGACAAATACAACAATCCATTGATCTTCTCTTAAAGTGTTCGAGACGAGTCAATCAGTTGATTGTATAGATTGATCTTGTTTTGAGACGTTGAATCGTTTCTAAGTGAATTTCGTTGTGCACACCAGTCTGGTTTGGCTCTTAATGAGGGACACTGGCCTGCCTTCAAAGCATTAAAGTTTGTGGACATTAAAACCTAAAGTTGGCTTGTTCCATTTAGCTTCTCTAATGGTCATAATGAGGCAATGCACAAACATGAGTCATTACACCCTAACAGACGATGGCTGTCTGGGAGGCCAATAATCAGCAAGCTTTTGGTGAAAAGATTCAAGAGAACTCGCCTGGTTCTAGTGTGTATCTAGTTTCATTAATGCTGATGTGTGTTGAGGATGTATATATCACTGTCCTTCATCATACACTAGGCAGCACCTGTTATTGTGTTACCATGTGTGAATGTGTGCACTTTGTATGCATTGTATTACATGTCAGAGTGAACGGCTAAAAGTGAGTTTGGCTGCATACACACAGCTTTATCAGACACATCAGATCACAAGCAAAAAAAAACTAATCACGTCTGTCTACTGGCCTGTGGGAGCATCGATCTCCCAATCTGTGTATGTGTGTGTGTGTTTGTGTGTGTGTGTGTGTGTGTGTGTGTGTGTGTGTGTGTGTGTGTGTGTGTGTGTGTGTGTGTGTGTGTGTGTGTGTGTGTGTGTGTGTGTGTGTGTGTGTGTGTGTGTGTGTGTGTGTGTGTGTGTGTGTAGGGAGTGAGGGAGGGCAGTTCGCAGGAGCATCGATCCCCTGTTGCCCCCACTGCTAATCACCTTCTGGAGGAGTCAATGCACTGCATAGATAATTGGGAGTGCGGGCCTGTTTTGCAGGCAGGTGTGTGTGTGTGTGTGTGTATGTGTGTGTGTGTGTGTGTGTGTGTGTGTGTATGTGTGTGTGTGTGCGTGTGTGTGTGTGTGTGTGTGTCTGCGTGTGTGTCTCTGTGTGTGTGTGTGTTTGTGTGTGTGTGTCAAGTAAACATCATTATTGCATGTTAACATTGATCAGGCTGTGCGAGAACTCACCTTTGCACACCACTTCCCTGCACAGCTGTGCCGAAGGGACAGGCCAACCAGGTAACACACTCCACACACGTCCAATTATGATATCTACTTCTGACACACACACACACACACACACACACACACACACACACAGAGATCCCGCCTGGATCTAATCCGGATGTGTCCCCGGTTTGAGAGCCATCCCCCTTCCACTCGATGGTGTTTTGAGCCCCCAATGTCGTCTTCCAGGCAGCGCTGCCACTGTTGACTTAAAGGCACTTAATCTTACCCCAAACCCCTAACCCTTAACCCATGCCTAACCCTAGCGCCTTCCAGGCAGCGCTGCCTTGAAGACAACGTTGGGGGCTCAAAACACCAAGAAACCTTCCCACCGCCCTCTGCTATTAGCGGTCTACAGTACAGTATGTGCAGTCTATAGCGACTCCTCCTGTATCAGTGGGCCTGAGGTCTGGCGCAGACGGGGGCTGGTTCCTGGTTCCCTCAAAGCAGCGTTATTTATCTGTGTTTACCTCTGTGCTGTCAACGGAGGAGTCCCTGCAGACCATGTAATGATCGCCTCGCCCGTCCGCCCGCTCACTCGGGATGGAGCGCACAGAACGCCGGTACTTATCCGTGCTGCTTACACGTGTCGCCAAGGTGACGTCCCTGTTGAGGGAGGGAGAGATTACAGGAGAACGAGCGGCATTGATTTTTTTTGATGTGTGTGTATCAGCTTCTGTGCACACTTCCATATGAGTGTCTGTTTGTGTGTGTGTGTTTGTTGTGTTTGTGTGTGTGTGTGTGTGTGTGTGTGTGTGTGTGTGTGTGTGTGTGTGTGTGTGTGTGTGTGTGTGTGTGTGTGTGTGTGTGTGTGTGTGTGTGTGTGTGTTTGTGTGTGTGTTTGTGTGTGTGTGTGGCGTATGTGTGGTGTGTGAGTGACTGAATGACTGACAAGAATAACAATGAAAGGCATCTGTAGTGGGAGCTGTCTCATTGGTCACGTAGCCGGCGAATCAGAAGCTTGCGTAACTCGGTGATGAATGGCGTAGGGTGAAGTGGTTGTTGACCCCATGATCAGAGGGGCGTGTCCTGTCACATCATGTCATGCTGCGGCGCGCATGTCGTCTCGTATCGTCTCGTATCGTCTCGTTTCGTCTCGTTTCGTCTGGGTCGACCCGTGGACTCCCGATGTCCCCGAACCTGAGCCTCGGCACGCGATACCAACAGTGAGCGAGCGAGCGAGCGAGCGCCCAGTTGGCACGAAGACGGGCGGCGGGCAGCTCAGCTTACCTCAGCTGGCTCTGAGGATTGGCACGCCGTGGCGTCTGTCGTGGGTCCTCTCCTCTTCCCTCAGTCAACAGTTTACGAGACGGCAGGAGAGATTAGGCCAGACCGCTCCTCCTACTGTGGCAGTGAAAGAGCTGAAGAGAAAGAGATAGAGAGTGACCATTAAGAACACAGAAGTGAGTTGGGGAAAGATGGAGAGAAGGAGAGAATGCATTTGAAAGATAGATAGATAGATAGAGAGAGAGAGAGAGAGAGAGAGAGAGAGAGAAAGAAAGAGAGCAAGTGATAGAGAAAGAGAGTGCATTTGAAAGAGAGAAAGAAAGAGAGAACAAATGATGTGGAAAGGGAGAGACTGCATTTGAAAGATAGATAGAGAGAAAGTGAGAGAGAATGATAGAGAGAGAGATTAAGTGGTTGTCATAGCGAGAGAGTGATGCCTCCTGACTGCCCATCAGGCTGCCATCCACCCGCTGCTGCACACACAAAGACTGGCAGATGCCCATGCCCACATCAGCCGTGATGACCCAGGACCTGGGTGTACTGTACAGTGCATCGCACCGCAATGCACCACCACACCACATGGCACCACACCACACAACACTGCACTACGCCACTGACGGGCACTCAGAGACTCGGAGCACCCATCCCCCACGCCACCAGACAGGCTGAACTCTGGCTATCTGTGGCACAGCTCTGTCAGCAGCAGCAGCGGTGGCCTCAGACAGGAGCACTGGCTCAGCTCTGGCTCAGCTCTGGCTCAGCTCTGGCTCAGCTCTGACAGGCTCGTCTACTATACACACCTGCTTGGTCAGCAGAACCAAAGTGGCCATAATCAGGCCTCGGCTCGGCTGTCCAACATGCAGCACAGCACCGAGACGTTTGGTAGAGCAGAGAGGCTGGTCTTTCAGCACTTTCTATGCACTTAATGGTGTGGTGGAGGTGGAGGTGCTCAATTAAAGATAAACAGAAGGCTGAGCAGGGCCCTGGCACTATCTCCGATGGGATTGGAAGTTAAGTTTTCCTTCCAAAGTTTCCTCCTGGCAGATGCCTCTACTAAGTTGCTTTTAAATGCACTTTAAGTATTAAAAGTAAAAGTACTTGCATAATGATTTACTATTTCTTCAGTCTCTGACATCACTGCATGACAAGGCAACACTAAGAAAAGCCAGCTGCATCTTAGAAGATTCTACCAATGTCTTACACAGAGTTGTTGAATGGCTGCCCAGGCATCTGCGCTGTCCTCTTGCTAGGACTAACAGGAGGACTAACTACATGGTGACCTCTGCTGTGTCACTTCCAATGAGGTCTACTGAAAGGTCTGTTTTACAAGTGACCTTGTCCACCTCCTCCACCTGTTGAGGCAGGTTTTCTAGTCTCCTTTTTCAGTCGGCACCTCGTCAAAACAGCAGTAATCCGATATTGGCACTTTAATTGGCACCCATTTGCCCTCTGAAAAACATCCTTGGCATACTCACTGGCTCACAAAGGAGAGCATAAGCAAGAATAAACTCAAAGTGGCACACACACAAGAATACTGTTGGAATTTATATTAGTGCTTCTAATAGTACCTAATGGAAATAATGTTGATGTTTTGAAGAGCTTTAACACTTTGGCATTATGAATACTGAAATATGTGACCTTATTGAAAATGCTTTCAAAATGGAAATAGACTTTTAATGGACAGCTGTGTGTGGTGTAAAGGTAGTGTGTCCATGTGTCCAGCAAGCTTCTGGAATATCCCCAAGTAGTTAAATAACAGTGGCTGATTTGTGACACCCAGAGGTGTGTTTGTGTGTGTGTGCGTGTCTCTGTGTGTGTGTGTGTGTGTGTGTGTGTGTTTTCGTGTGAGCTACTAGTTGAGAGGGGATTAGCGTCCACTATCCATCCTGAGGTCATCGTACCTGACCGTGGGTGTCAGATGTCCCGCAGTGTCAGTGGACGCTATGACAGAATGAGACCAGTCAGAAGGCCATGTGCGTTGAGCTCACGTCTGTCTTAATTGAGTTGTCGTCGTCGTCGTTGTCTCGTTTCTCTCGAGTGGCCCCCGGCGACCGTGGAGGTCGAGGGCCTCACGGTAGCCGGCGCCCAAGACTTCGCCGGAGAGAGAGGCAGTGTAACGGAATACCGGGGAGGGGGCGGAGATGATGCGTGCTGCGGTCGCCACGGTGCGCAGGAGGACTGTAATTCTAGTAACCATGGCGAAATGGGACACTAAGGAGACCTCAACCTCCACGCTTACCTCATAGATAATGAGCATCTTAAGTGTCTCCTTCAGCTACATCGTTATTGCCCTCTCCATCTCTCTCTCTCTTTCTCTCCATATCTCTCTCTCATCTCTCTCGTTATCTCGATCTCTTTCTCTCTTTCTCTCTCTTTTTCTCTCTCCATCTATCTTTCTCTCTCTCTCTTTATCTCCATCTCTCTCTCTCTCTCTTTTTCTCTCAGCTCAAAGGGGTAGGATTTTTGGCAAATTAACATATTAATCACACAATAAATAATGTTTTTTGCTGATGCACACAGTATAAAATTCTGCTTTCCTTTGCTCTCTGCTCGTACTTTTAATGGTAAGCAAGAGTCATTATGAGTTTGTTAACGAGACCCTGGGTCTATAGTACAGGTCTGCACGGCAGCTCGGGCTAGTCATCTGGGCACCACTGTCCCTCTCCTTAGGAGAGAGTCGTGCCCGCCTCGGCCTTCGTAATGAGTCCTGTCCTTTACGCTGTCGTTATTCCACGTGCTCCCGAGCTGCATGCCGCGGGCGCCGGGCCAAACCACGTCTTCACGCCGCCAGCGGCCCCAGCGGTCATTATCGGGGGCAGCAGGAAGAGACGGCGGTCTGCCACGCACTCTGTGCGCCCCCCGTGATGCGGGCATCAAGACGGATGATTGAGTGCGCATTGATCACTTGGCAGAGGGCCACTTTTACAGCTGACCCAACAGGCCCGAGCCAGATCTAGTTTAAGAGCGGTGAAGACAGGAGCCAAGGCTTCTCCTCCATCTTCTGTTTCCATTAGCAGTTTTAATGGCAGGGAAGCAAGCAGAGAATATCGACGCTCAAAACTTTTAAACAGTGCTGCTTGGCAACACTGACGCAAATACACTTAAAATAAATGACATTTAAACATGTCATGCCATTGTCCAAAACAATGTCTCCTTGATTCTATTTCGTTTTAATCATCCTGTTGACTGTGTTTCTTTAGAAATAAAAGGTTACTAATTCCTATTCCCAACTGTCAGTTACCTACTTCTTTGTTTTAAAATGTCTCTGTTTTGAAGGTTGCATTGTATATCTTTAGAATGTTCAGAAGAGCAACTTCTAATTCCACACATCCTGGACAGCAATTTAAATGGTTGCCTTTTTGGACATGGCAAACTATCTATCCAACAAACACCAAAAAGCATGGCGTTTGTTGAGGCTGTGTGTGAGCACCTTTATGATGCGTTCTTGAGCAACTGGGAAATGGAAGAATTCCAGAGTTTTACACGTCACACCTGAACTGGGAACTTTCCAGTTAGAAGTGGGGGCTTTGGGAAAGCTCCCAGGAGAATGTTTTGACGTCACTCAACATAGAGAACGCTCTCAGCCGGATGAACGCACTATTAGTCCCACACAGCCCTGAGTGTGCAGCCCCAGCTGTGAGGATGCTGATAGTCTGATGAGTTCATGCTTAAATACAGGGTCTCATCATCATCGTCAA
>NC_085012.1:20164610-20172110 GCF_963854185.1 Sardina pilchardus
ACCCCGTAGACAGGAGATGAAGCAAGAGTGTTAGTGGACGGCGCTCAGATAGCCAGCTTAGAGGGATTGGACTTCTAAGAACTCAGAGAATGCTGATCTACTCTATCTTCATCTGACTGTTGCTCAGATCTCCTCGGGAAGTGGACAGCCATTGATCTACCAAGAGGGTGAAGACTCAGCTGCCTCTGAGTAGCAACACCTGATGCTTGGTGTATCTGGAGAGGATCTCCCGCCTTAGATGTGGGGCCTTTCATTCAGACTCTCATTGGTCTGCATTTGGATATAGGTGAAAAAGCAGTATCATGCCAGAATGTGAGGCTATGTCCAGCATGGTACTGTATGTCAATGGCTGTGTCTCCAACCGCATACTTCCGGCAGTATATTGCTAGAGTGCACTGAACTCTTCTGTCCGCAGTGCCCACTTTTCGATGGTTAGTACTGACCCCAATATCTGCACTATATACATGTACTTCAACTTAATATTTGAAGTAGGCAAGTAGGTGGCTTGAGACACAGCCCATAAGTTCATGGTCATCCTGAATGGTAAACATATCTGTGAGAATGAATTGACCCACATACTGGAAGTTATAAAACGTGTTGGGTCATCATGTACCCGAGAGAAGTGC
This sequence comes from Sardina pilchardus, assembly GCF_963854185.1. Classification (NCBI taxonomy): domain Eukaryota; kingdom Metazoa; phylum Chordata; class Actinopteri; order Clupeiformes; family Clupeidae; genus Sardina; species Sardina pilchardus. The sequence goes on from NC_085012.1 coordinate 20,165,237, forward strand.
AGTTACACATACAGATACATCCGCACATGCACATGCACACACACACACACACACCCGCACATATACACTCACATGCACATGAGTGAGGTGCACACACACACACACACACACACACACATTCTCTCTCTCTCTCTCTCTGATGAAGCAAGAGTAAAGAGCAGAAGTCAGAGGGAATGTCGAGGTCTAATCTGGCTTCCTCAATCCGTTTGTTTCACTCAAGGATTACCTTGCCGCTCCGCCGTGTCTTTATCCGCGCTCGGAGCGCTTTGATGAAGGGAAGCCGGGAGCAGGTCACCTCCGTGCATTCAGATCTGTGTTTACCGTTCCCAAATCCACTTCAGGCCACCTAAGCCCACTGTAAGATTTGCCCGGGTAATCTCCCTCCTCGGTTTCTATGATTACTCTGAGAGCATCTTCAGTGAACCCTAGAAGACATATAATCTAACAATAGGCCTATGTGGAGGAGAAGTCTACAGTATGTGTGTGTGTCATGTGTGCAGGTGAAAGTGTGTGTATGCATGTGTGTCTGTGTGTGTGTGTGTGTGTGTGTGTGTGTGTGTGTGTGTGTGTGTGTGTGTGTGTGTGCGCACATGCACATTCATGCATGTGTTTGGCTCATAGAGATCAAAGGTGGCTTACAGGCTGAGATATCATAATGAATTTGCAATATATGAAATGAAATTCATAAATTAATTTAAAAATGGCCACGGCTCCTCTCACTGCTACTGTGACAGATGCGCGTCGCATCCCCGAAGCCCTTCAACTCCTGCTGCAGATGTGTGTACTCATCATGTCCCCTGATGATGATGCGTTGTTGTATAGACATGGCCTGGTTGTTCCTTCAGGACCCTAATCAATCCCCCTGTGCCCTACCAGGACAGGACCGGAGAAACCAGGACATGTGATGTGTGCATGTGACGTGTGTGTTGCATTTTTTCCCCCCCTCTTAGCAAATGTTCCTGAATCTATGAAATGACTTGTGATTTATGTGGGATTGGAAACGCTGCCTGTATCTTACAGTGGATTAGTCTTTTTAAGTGGAGTGGGGGAAAAAAAAAGAAAATGTAATGAATTGGAGTCAAATCCGCTTCCCTGTTCATTTTTAATCCTTTCCCGTGTACAGTATGAGAGAGAGAGAATGAGAGACGAAGAGAGAGAGAGAGAGAGAAATGGAAAGAATAAAAGAGGAATACAGAGAGAGAGAGAAATGGAGAGAATGAAAGATGAATAAATGAGAGGAATAGAGAGAGAGAGACAGAGGGAGAGAGAGAGAGAGGGAGATGTTTCTAGGTTCTTTCAGTAGGATTTAAATGCCAAGGAGCATGGTTGTGTTTTATCCTGGCTGTTGGCCTGTCTTCAAGTCAGAGGTTGCAGCGCATGTGAATTGAGATCAACTGCCTGCTACTATGCTAACTGTTTAGACACAAAACACTGTCCCTAAAACTCAAGTCTATAAATACACCTTTATTTCTCTCACACAGATTAACACGCTCACACACACACACACACACACACACATACACACACACACACACACACCGTCACTCATAGCCAGATGGTGTAAGAAGACCTGTAATCTCTGTGTCACCGCCCGCACCCACCACTGGGATTATGTACTGGTACAATCCGCTGCCCCCCTCCACCCACACCCACACACACACACACACACACACACACACACACCACCCTCCCTTACCCCGCCCCACGCCAGCGCTGCCCCGTGCTCTGCTGGGCTCTGATGCGTTTGTGTGGTGACTGACTCTGATGGCGGGAGATGATGGTGGCAGCTGACAATTCAAAGCCGTTAGTGAGTTGAGCCGGCAGCCGCTAACCAGAACACTGCACAGGGCTGCCTCTGGCCTCCACGCATCCAACAGGTAAGGAGAGAGAGGGATAGATAGAAAGAGAGAGAAAGGAGAGGAGGAGAGAAACAAATGGCAGAGAGGAGAAGAGGAGAGGGGGAGAAAGGGAACAAAACAGAACATATTCTGAAAGAGGAAGTGTGGAAGTTGGACATGGTGTTGATGTTTTGATCTGAGGTGATTGATTGTAATTGATTGATGTCAGGTAGATTGGATGGGGCAGCCATCTTTGACTATCTGAGCAGCTGTACTAAAACTATGCAATAAAAGTCAAATTATGAGTGCATCTTGTGCTGGCGGTAACACACTAAAGCAAGTGTTACTTTGTTAGTAAGGCTTCTTTCAGTTTTTTTTTAAACAAAAGTACGCAGCAATATATTATTCTGACTTGCATCGTTTTATCACGAGCGCTGTTTATATGGGATTACAACTATCAGTGTTTTGCAGCCAGTGGCACAGATTATTCTGTAGCATGCGATAAATATCACACATCATGTATCCGAATATGACAGATTGAATTCTGCACGTCGCCTCTTCTTCGATGCGACTAGTTGTTATCTGCGTCCTGGTTACTGGTGGGTGACAGCTTCATGGCACTTTGCTGTGCCAAGTCTGTATTTAGTGGCAGGCTGAGAAGGTATTTGGGCTCTCTGGGCGGGTGTTTTGGTTGTTTTGGCGTAGGCCGTGTTTATTTTATCACTCTGGGTGTTAGCGTTGGGGCTTTACATCTGCCGCCACTGTGCCGTTTCTCTTCACAGTGTGACATCAGGCTCAAATCCTTGGGTGTCCAACAGATTGCCTGAATTAAGCGTCTCCCCGCTGTTCGGTTTGCTCGAACATGCTGGCTTATATTATTTATTTGTGTACTTGTTTATGAATGTGTTTGTTTGTTTGTTTATTTATTTTTGCTATCATAAATTGTACGTTTAGTTTCTGGGAACCGCTGTCACTGTTTTGCTGACTCAGAAAGATGGTGGCCTGTTAAAAGATACTGGCCAATTGTTTGAGCCTATTTTGTTGTTGTTTAAGGAGGAGACACTAACAGCACTATCCTGTGTGTGTGTGTGTGTGTGTGTGTGTGTGTGTGTGTGTGTGTGTGTGTGTGTGTGTGTGTGTACCAGGTGGGTGTTTCCTCTGCCTGGTGGACGTGGTCCCGGTGAAGAATGAGGATGGGGTCGTGATCATGTTCATCCTCAACTTTGAGGTTATGGACGACAAGCAGGACCAGACTCTGGATCATAACCACAAGCTGCCCGTACCCTGGCGCTCCTCTAGTACGTACCAAACCACACATACATAAACAATCACGTACACACACACACACACACTGACACACACACAGTCATTGTTAAAACAGAAATAAGAACGGAATCATATAGAATCATATTTTATACATACAATACTATCTACTACAGTTCATAGCCATATTTGATAGATACAATACTTACCTATGGGAATGTTTTGATTGGCATATCTTCCATATTGTACGTTATTCTATTTAACTACTATCTGCTAATCTTTCGATTCTTCATGGACTTATTCACCATATGTTCATTCCTCTCTCTCTCTCTCTCATTCCTCTCACTCTACCTCTCCATTTCTCTCTCTCTTTCTCTCTCTCTCTCTCTCTCTCTCTCTCTCTCTCTCTTCCTGTAAGGCCGGTCGCGTGGTATCCGCCTGCGTCTGCCCGTGCTGCGTTCCCTCAGCAACAGTAAGCAGTCTCTCCAGGGCGACCCCGAGGCCGGTCACGACCCCCACCACCCGACGGGCACCCCTCCCCCCCGTCGCACCAGTCGTGAGTCCGTGGCGCTCGGCGAGCTCCTGCCCGTGCCCGAGAGGTCGCGGCCTTCGCTCACCCTCTGGCCCGAGGACCAGCGGACGCTGCTGGGCAGAGACTCGGCCCCCACGCCGCCGACGTTGCAGCCGCTGGACCAGTCGTCGCCGCGGCAACAGCACCGCCTCAACCCGGACGCGTCCACGTCCAACTGCAGCCTGACGCACAGCCGCTCGCGCGAGAGCTTCTACAGCATGCGGCGCGCCTCGTCCGTCGACGACATCGAGGCCATGCGGCCCGACTGGGAGAGGAGGTTCCGCACCCGGGGCAGCTGCAGCAGCACAGGTGACCGCCACAAGCCAATCAGCTCGCTGCATAGCTCTCATTGATGTCTGTTCTAACCAATCAGATCACTGCATAACATTGATTGATGCCTTTTTTTCATTAGTCATACTGTACCATAGTGTACCTCGTCTCCTCTCACCAGTTATTTCACCACATACTGTACCTCTAACTGAAGTCTACTTGAAACCAATCTGTTTTACCAACAGATGAACAGACCAACTCAATGAACACAATTCACCCACCCTCACCAAATTGGCTTAATATACACTTTCAAGCAATGATATCAATATTACCTTTAACCTTCTTTAGCCAGGTACTGTATTGCCATATTATTTTTTAGCTTTCTAAAGGAGTATTCCTCTTGCATGCACTGCAATTTCTTCTGGTTATCTACTCCCTGCTGGCTCTGATTGCCCATCTCTTGGGATAGACACTTAAGCCTGCTGTTAGCCCCCCCTTGGTGCTGTGATTGCAGCTTTTCTCAAAGGGCATAGACTCTAATCTGATTTGTTATGCTGAGAATTCATTACAACACTACAATCACTGGTGATCTAAAATCATTTCTTATGCTTCTCAGCATGAAGTCTTCCTTGCTTTTAAATTAAATAATTCAATAATTGGGGTAAACTTTCATTATTACCTTCTGTCTTTATAATCGTGTGATTAAGCATAGCAATTGTCAGCAATAGTATAACTTACATGTCAGTAATAGTAATAATTTACATAACTTCAGCCCTGCCCTATTCCTATTTCAAATTATGACACTTTCTTAAACCCAAGTTTAGCTCACATTTTTAAATGTAGCTAATAGTATGGTATTAGTATAGTATAGTATTAATAAACCTCAACAAGTATTGTCAAGAGCATATTCTTATGAGACATTCTAGCTGTTTAATTGACTGTATTTCTGGCAGTTGTGATTGACAGTAAGTGCAACATTCTTCACTTTACCTTTACCTACCTCAGATGTGTAATGACGGTATCTGTGTGACTTCTACACACATGTTGAGGACAGGTGTGTTGGAGAAGACCAGAGGTCGACAGCCATGGAACTAGAAAGACTCCCACACAGTCTTGTTTGCAATATCTCATTTGTTGTAAACTACGCTTCTGTGTTTAATTCTCCGTCAGGTTATCTCGCAAGACACAATTGACAACCATCTTAAACAGGCTAGTTGACTTTGTGTATCTCCGACAGGTGCGGTCAACAACAAGTCCAACATCCTGAACTCTACCTCGGACTCTGACCTCATGCGCTACCGCGCCATCAGCAAGATCCCGCAGATCACGCTGAACTTCGTGGACTTCAAGGCCGACCCCCTCATCGCCCTGCCCACGGGCGACATGGACATCATTGCGCCCTGCAAACTCATCGACCGCACACACAACGTCACCGAGAAAGTCACACAGGTAGGGAGAGGTTCCATACTCCACCTTTAGCGGGGATTTTGTATCCAATTGCATTATTTTATTTATTTATTTTTCATCACGTGCTTATGTGTCTGCAGCAGTGTGTTGTGAGCTTTTGGGGAAGACGCTGAATTTAGTTTGACCAGTTTTGTCACATTCGGACATCAGCAGGTTGAATGGATGGCTGACTCCTTATTTGATATGAAGGATATTACTAGACGCACATGTTCTGCAATGATGTGATGATATTTTGGTGTTTACTGAGACTATGAGAGCTGTAAACTTGCCAGTGTCCACATTTGACCTGAAATCACCAGACGAGCTCTCATCAGGGGAAGTTTACATAGCTATCTCATCTTTGCTGTTGGGGATTTGAAGCCGTTTAAAAGCTTACTGCAAAACCAGACCCAAAAATGCACATCAGGATTCCAGTCTGCTGGCGTTAATCACAACATCACACATGAACACTCTTAATCTGTTGACGATAGACACTGGGACCTTGGCAACGTCCAGGTCTTACTTGGTGAGGAGGTATCTATCTATGTGTGTGTGTGTGTGTGTGTGTGTGTGTGTGTCTGTCTGTCTGTTTGATTGAATGAGATGGAGATCATATGGTGGGAATTAAATGGCAGCAGATGATGTTCCAGTGGTGAGCAGAATTCTGGGATGGCCTTGCGAGATCGAGGTTTGAGCCAAGCACAAACAAGCTCATTGGACAAAGGGGGGAAGTGATGTGTCTTTTCACCCCACCCCACTCAATACTGAATGAATAGAGTGTGTGTGTGTGTGTGTGTGTGTGTGTGTGGCCTTTTGGGGATTTTCATATTCTGGATGGCTATTTCAGAAATTACTATTTGTACTATTTGATGTGTGTGTGTGTGTGTGTGTGTGTGTGTGTGTGTGTGTGTGTGTGTGTGTGTGTGTGTGTGTGTGTGTGTGTGTGTCAGAGTGATTGTAGGTATGTCAACAGAAATAAATAGCACATTTAGAAAATAAGGCTTTTACAGATTAAGGCCGAATCGGCTCACTTGCTGCTGTAGCAGCTGAACTCATGCACAACATCCGAACTGAATGCTTCCAGTCACTCCCCAAAAACAAAACATTTAGCTTAATTTAATCTTGTTTGGGAGTATTCACTGATTATGACAGTACTTTGTGCTGTCTTTTATAGCAGTGAATCCATTTATTTTTGCGGTATTTGGCTCTAAAATCCAACAATGTTTTTGGTGTTATTGTTTAGCACTTTTAGCATGTTTATCTGCAGGTTGTTGCTACTCACTTTCTGGGAATCCTACTCTATAATGTTCACCTTCAAGCAGCGGGACAGAGAGTATCAAATGTGTGCCTGTAGCTACAGCGCCAGAGATTAACGACCTGCCATGGCGCTTGCTAGCTCAAAAATCTGATTGATATCTGCTTCATCACCCTGCCGTCAATCGTGATGGTTTCCGACGGCTTCCTGGCACGGCTTGGGTGTGACACA
>NC_085012.1:20177110-20181439 GCF_963854185.1 Sardina pilchardus
TGTCAGCTATGTTTTTCATCACACAGGCACACACAATAACACACACACACACACACACACACACACACACACTTGTGTGAACATGTACACTCGCCTTGCACGTATATTCACACTCCAGTGCACACACACACACTCTCTCCAACACACACAAAGTCACATTTACAGATAGAAATGCACAAAGGCATAAATATCACGTCCAAAAGTTAAAAAAAAGAAACAACATTTCCATTCGTTCTAGCAGCATGTATCATATCTTGATAAGGTAGCATTGAGGTGTTAAACGTTTCTAAATCTTCTATTCTTTTGAAGTGTTTCAGATTAATCACACATAATCCACAAGAAAGGCATTTGTTCGCCTCTGCAAATAGAAGGTTGTTGTGAAGTAGTGAGAAAAAAAGTGCTAAATTATTCTTTTTCGTCATACCCCATGCTCTGGCGTCTGACCCAGTAGCTCACTGCAATGAGCTAACAAACGGAATTTCAACTCAAAAGACATCTTAGCTGCCAGCTCAAACTCAGTGGAGCTTTCATCTCCCCGCAGCCTCCAACTCCACATCCATTTTTTACACACACACACACACACACACACACACACACACACACGCACGCACGCACGCACGCACGCGCACACACACACACACACACACACACACACACACACACACACACACACACACACTTCAACTGCAGTCTCGTTGTTTTTCACCCTTCCACTCTGTAAAACAGCCAAGCCAACCCTACGGCAAGTTTATTAGGACAATATCAAGCCTTTTCCCCCTCACTTAACGCTTTAAAGACTCAAGCAGATGGGAAATATTGTGCAAGTGATTTATTTTGATACAGTTGCAGACTATCTCAGCTGTACCACCAGCATGGTTGATAATCCACAGACACAGGAATAACTTTTTGCTGACAATGTGTGTCTATTTTCTTGACAGTATTTTCTTTTTTACTTCATCTAATGTAAATGTCTGTCATGGACTGTGAATATGAACACTGAAATGACAGCAAGCAGACACTGTTGTGTGTATAAAGCGTCACATTTGATGCAATGTGTTGTGCTCAAAGCCTTGTCTTCATGTGGCTGTTTGAAGAGGTTCCCATACCATGCTATCTCCGAGCAGATGTTTACCCTAATGGACATAAATATTACAGCTAAACCCGCAAGGGGGTGTCTATAATAAGACACATGGAGGGGTGTGTGTGTGTGTGTGTGTGTGTGTGTGTGTGTGTGTGTGTGTGTGTGTGTGTGTGTGTGTGTGTGTCATTGTATCATTTTGTCATTGTGTCATTATTCTAACGGAAGAGATTTGTGCAGATTGTTTCACGCTTACTCCATTAAGATAATTGAAAGTACTCATTACGACTACTTATGCCCGTGAATACCAGTAGCTTAGATATAGTATCTGAGCCTCACGTGTGTAGATGTAAGCCTGGTGTATCTTTGGAAATATGTCTGTGATATATTTTTAATTAGTGTGTATTTGCCATGAATATTTGATGGCTCAGTTCTTATGGCATTAGTAAAGAGTGGTAGAAGCACAATCTAATGATAACCATATTTAGCTTAGGTTGGTGGTCAGGCTGGCTGAGCATTGCAGCATGTCAGATTATTAGGTGTCCAAATGTAGAAGTCGATGTGGAAGATGTAGCATTTGATTCCTCCACACATCTGTTGAAGAAGCTAGAAGCTTTAACCTGCATAATGGATGAAGACAGAAGGTCAAAATGAGGCATGTCGGACCTAGTTTCTAAAGTGGTACAATCTCTTCCACTCCCCACCAACCTCATCCTAGTTCCTAAAGCAGCGGTGGCCAACCCGCGGCTCGCGAGCCACATGCGGCTCTTTGCCTCCTCTCGTGCGGCTCACGGCTGCTCAACTGATGTTCTCACTTCTCCTCGGACCTAAACGTTTTCCTTTTGAAATAGCCTTTATTTCCGGTAAATAAAAAAATATTTCAGAATTTGATAGTAGCCTATTGCCAAAAGTAATTATTAATAGTTAACAATAATTGTAGGCTACCGTCATGATATGGATAGGAATTGGCCAAAACGAAGCAGACGTGTTTATTCTTCAGCCAGGTTTAATGCTACTGTTGCAATCAGGAATACCCTGAAGCTAATCGTAAGTAGAAGGAACACGTGCCATTGAAAAGGACCATTTATCGTTTTGTAACATAACCCCTCTGGTTAAATATGTCAAAGTAATCCAAACAAAAGCACTCTGAGATCGCAAAACTCCCCCTCGCGCATCCTGCTTAACATCTCGCGCCTCCGCTTAACATCTTGCAAACAAACAGACAAACCCGATGAAAACATAACCTCATTTGCGGAGGTGATATGTTTCTAGCCTACACATTAGTTTGGTACTTGGTATGCCACGGATTCATAAAGCTTCAAACCTGAACATTTCCTACATACTTTTGCAAGTAGGCTGGTAATGGCTATAGACGTCAGTCACTCGTTTTCTTTTTGTTTATTTTCTTTTTAAAAGTTAACTGAACACTTGACATTGCATTATCATGTGTTGGAGCATTGCTCATGCCTATAAGTCATTCAGTGAGGGGGGATTTGATGTGTGTCTGATCTTTTTTCATTTTCCAATGATCATTTATCAATGATCATTGAGCATCTGCCAAGTGTCTTACTTTAAATGAAAAACAAAGGAGCTATAACTGTAGGCCTAATGTTGTGCTGTTGTAGTATGGACGCCTTTTTTGTTGTGCGGCTCTTTTGACTTTTGTGGATTTTTTTTTGGCTCTTCATGCTAGACTGGTTGGCCACCCCTGTCCTAAAGTGATACAATCTCCTCCACTAGCCACCACCCCCATACTTTATTCTGGACTACAGGTTATTATAGACTAGACTCTTACCCACATACATGCAGATTACTGTAGACTAGACTCTCACCCAGATACATTCAGACTACTCTACTCTCTCTACCTGGAATCGGGCCCGTATCTGTTCCACAGCCATTTAGCCATTTGCCTAGGTAGTCGTTTCTCCATCTTGTGTGTCTTTTCTCACAGGATAAATGTTGTCAAAGCTCAGAATTTTAATTCACCTTGCTGTCCGCTCATGACCACTGCTTTATGGCCTTCCCTGCATCAGTCCATAAACCACCTCTCTCTATATAAGATGGCCGCCCCTCTGGCCACTGTTCACCTGCCAGGGATGTTAACGACCTCACGGTGAGCACATGGCATCTGAGGCTCACACTGCTAAAACGACAGGATGGATTACATGTTTTGTGTTGTGATGTGTTACGTTGTGTTGTCTAGCTGTGATTGTGTTGTGCTCTTTGTGACTGTACATTCTGCTGAAGTTTGGTGGTGTGTGTCTGTGTCTGTGTGTCTGTGTGTGTGTGTGTGTGTATGTGTTGCTGGTGTGTTGTACAACCCCCTGACTTTGGTGTTGTGTGTGGCCATCTGCTATGCAGGTACTGACACTGGTTTCTGTACTGATGTGTTTGGGTGTGTGTGTGTGTGTGTGTGTGTGTGTGTGTGTGTGTATACAGTAGCTGTGTGTTTTGGCTCACCTTATGGAGAGGTGTGTGTGTGTCTGTATGTATGTGTGTGTGTGTGTGTGTGTGTGTGTGTGTGTGTGTGTGTGTGTGTGTGTGTGTGTGTATAGAGTAGGTGTGTGTTTTGGCTCACCTTATGGAGAGGTGTGTGTGTGTCTGTATGTGTGTGTGTGTGTGTGTGTGTGTGTGTGTGTGTGTGTGTGTATACAGTAGGTGTGTGTTTTGGCTCACCTTATGGAGAGGTGGGTTGTGTGTGTGTGTGTGTGTGTGTGTGTGTGTGTGTGTGATTGATGTGATTGATGTGAGCGGAAGTGGAGGTCAGCCGTTTGTAAGATTGAGTGAGAAAGTCCATGCAGGGTCATCACCCTCACCTACCATAATACTGTACCCTTCAACACTGTGATACACACATGCACACACACGCGCACACAGACACACAGACACACACACACACACACACATACACACACACACACACACACACACACACACACACACACACACACACACACACACACACACATACACACACACACACACACACACACACACACACGCACACACACACACACGCACACACGCACATACATGCACACACACGCACACACACACACACACACACACACACACACACACACACACACACACATACAGCACACTCACACACATTTGTGACGGCAGAGAATAGTGATGTATGGAGTTGCCTATAACCATCAGGGATTGATTGTCCGGTGTGTCCAGACTGTCATAGGTGTGTGTGTGTGTGTGTGTGTGTGTACATGTGTGAGTGAGTGTCCAGACCCACG
>NC_085012.1:20186639-20206639 GCF_963854185.1 Sardina pilchardus
ACAAATTTGTGTGTGTGTGTGTGTGCATATGCGTGTGTTTGTGTGTGTGTGTGTGTGTGTGTGTGTGTGTATGTGTGTTTGTGTGTGTGTGTGTGTGTGTGTGTGTGTGTGTGTGTGTGTGTGTGTGTGTGTGTGTGTGCGTGCTCAAACTTACCATTTGTTTCCCTCGTGCACCAAACCAAATAGCATTTCTGGTCAGGGCGATAAATCATTGCCTGCAGGTTCCCCCCATTTCATGTCAACAGAACGGAGAGCCCATTTGCATGGCTACTAAGAGATTGGGAAGCAGCAGCAATGCAGAGATAGGAATGGAGGCAAATAGGAAAGACCCCTCTATAAATCCCATTTCTTTTTTGCGTACATCAGAGTGACCATTCTATATGTTCAGGTCAGTTTGCCTTATAGCAGTAGAAGTCTATAAACATAGATAAGATAAAGTTTAAAATGATTTTGTTTACGATAAAGAGAATCCCTTCTGTGCAGGAAATACTGTTTGCTCTCTGTGTACCAACTATACGGCACACTGGCTTCAGCCGTGTAACCGAAATCCAAAGTCTTATTTACAGTGTATACAGCATTTAGCAGTGAAAACACCCAGCAGATAATGGGTCCTGGTTTGCCCCATTTTTATGGGTCTCACCTTTCGATTTAAAGCACCACTCTGTGATATTGGCTCTCACCTGCTGACACACCTTTACCCTGTCACTTCAATTTGCTTCCATCGTTAAGGCATAATTCCATGACGGGGCATTTCCTCTGAGAGGAGCCGGTATTTGTCCAGCGCTGCACAGGGATGACAGCGAGCCCATGGCCAGCCAAGTCTTAAATCACACTGTGTACCCTTCATAGGGGCCCCATCTCCTCAATATTAACCCAATGACCACAGCGGAAAAATACACTGAATTATTTATGAAAGGCAGCAGGGTGAAATGGCGGAGCTCTGAGGCTTGGCGTGTATGTGTGTGTGTGTGTGTGTGTGTGTGTGTGTGTGTACTGTATGTGTGTGTGTGTGTGTGTGTGTGTGTGTGTGTGTGTGTGTGTGTGTGTGTTCATGAAAGGTAGCAGGGTGAAATGTCTGAGCGCTGTAGTTTCTCTGTCTCACACCAGAGGAATGAATGTGGGCCTTACCCTACCTTACCTTACCTTACACACACACACACACCAGGCACCCACACAGACACACATGCACAAGGGCGCACACACACACACACACACACACACACACCTACGCACAGTCTTGGCAGCTCTACACCAGACCTGGGCCAGATCTGTTACAGAGTCTGGCTCTGTGGTGTGGTGGACCATGGCAGTAGGGGAGCATTGAGAGTGGCCTCACGTTGGAGGCTTAAATCGGAGGTCTCAGTACCGCTGTGCTGTCTGGCTAATTCATCTCCTTCGCTTCCGCTTGTCTGGTACATGGCAGATTAATCAACTCATTACACGCCTATTAACTGAGATCTCAGCTCAGTAAACCCCACTTGAGTCCAAATAACTGCAATGTTGCCGTCTGCCGCCAAATCACTTGTGTAGTACGCTTAATAGTAGAAGCACACAATAGAGTTGTCAGTGTTTGTTAGGAGCATCGTGGATGTACCTCTCATGATTACTGACTCACAACGGGCCAATTATCCAGAGTACTCTCCAGACAGCTAGCGTAGCGTCTCAGCAGTCAAGTTGATGGCTTAGCCTAGCTTAGCTTAGCCGCCGGGACAGAAGAAGCTAATGGGTGTTTATATGTTTGTGTGTGTGTGTGTGTGTGTGTGTGTGTGTGTGTGTGTGGTGCCACTGAAAATAAACACCAAATTCTCATTTCTTCCACCGTATCAATGTGCCGCACGCCACATTATCAAGCTCTGCAGACGAGCCGAAGACCTCACATGTCTGGCGTCATTAGCCAAGCAAAGCCGCGCATTGCGCTCACAGATTAGTGTTGTGAGACACTCTAGCTGTGTTTGCATTAGCACTCACGCTAATTATATCTCCTGAGGCCACTCTCTACAGTGTTCCCCCTCAACTTATCCACTCCAAGCCTCCTGTTCTCAGCTGACCGAGACGAAGGACAGCCCTCGACGCCCAGGTCTAAGCCATGAACAACAAGCCCTTCACCAGGCTGAGAGGGAACTTAACAGGCAGAGAGGATCGAGAGCTAAAAATGGTTTAAAGTGAGGCGACTTCAGAGCTTTCATTGCTCCCAGCGTGAGGTCCCCTTTCCCTTTTGCGACGTGCAGTGAAAGGTTACGTGCACCTACAAAGACAAGCTGCGCTGCACAGCACACACCTGACGTGGCCCTTTTGCAGGGACTCCAGCCTAACCACCAGAGACCTGTGTGTGGACACACGGTCTGTCCCAGGTCTTTTTCTGACCTCACTCTTCGTGGTCATCCTGTAGTAGTGATTCATCGAGGAAAACAGCATATGCGTCATTATTCAATAATAATAGGGGTTTTTTTTGCCCCATGTGTGTTCATGGTTTAATTATTCTTCTCTGAGCCAGCCCATTGTAGTTGTAGCTTTTATTGATAAGGCAATCAGTGTGTGAAAGCACAGTATGAAATCACTAAGATCACAACCTCTGTATTGATCCGTGTTCAGTCCTCTGTATGACCTATTACCCCCTGTGCCTGGCTATGGAAGGTTTTCACACAAGCACACACACACACATTACACACACTTCATCTCGCCCAGGTTTGTTTGACCGACATTCCCTGGGGGACCCCCCCCCCCCCCCCCCCATCCCAAACTCGGGTGGCTAATTTAAGCTGTGTGATGAATGTGAATGGTGTTGCATTAATTAAGGGCTGGCGTGAGCTGACACGAGATCTATTACCGACGCCGGGACTCACGGGCGAGTCATTGGAATATCGGGCTTTAATGAGGAACCGGTGAATCATCACTTATAACAGCTACGGAGCTGAGAAATGGTGAGGTGGGGAAACGGGCCTGAGTGCTGATGCCTCTCTTACACACACACACACACACACACACACACATAGAAATAGTCTCTTACACACAATAGGTTGTTAGCGCAGACTCACCCCGAGGTCCCCCTTGGCCGGCTGCTGTCCTGATTTACCTCGTCCAGCGCTCCCCTGACCTTTTGGATGGTGTTTTGGAGGCCGGGGAATATGTAGTATCCTTGTTGCAGCATCCTTCAACCCAGCAGCCCCACCACTTTCTACACATACACACTTGCACACACACACACACACACACACACACACACACACCACCTCCCCCCAGCCCCCTGTCGTCGTCACTCCCCCGAGAAAATGGAAGCCGTTTGTCTCCCGGGGATGGCCTTATCTGCGGGCCTCATTTAGCGTGTGTTCTAAGCCCGCGGAAAATCCAGCGCGGGGGGGATGAAAAATGGCGACCTTGTCCTCCAGCTCACCTTAAAGCTCAGGCCATGTGTCCTGTCCTCCGCTCTGCTCCGCTCCATGCCTTTCAGGCTCTTTTGTCAACTACTCTACCCATACCTCTCCACCACTCCGGTTTGGGGGGGTAGCGAGACTTTTGGCAGCTGACGGCGAACGGGAGCACTCTCTCATCCGGCTCGGTGGCGTGGGAGTGATGGGTGCTCTTTTCCTCAGCGCAGATAAAGCTCATGAGTGATGTGCAGCAATTCAAAGTGACAATGCAACCTCCGATGCTAAACTTTATTTTCCCCTCCGCTCGGCAGAGCACTCGTCCATCATCAAAGGGGACTAGTGGAAAATTCCACACCTCACCCATGGAAAGCATCTCTGATGACATTCATCATGAACTTCAGAGGATCCTTCATAGATCCATAAAGAGGATGGAGTTATGTATGCTCAACAGCAGTCGCTTCCTTTTTACACGGGGTCACAAACTCACAGTTGATGTTGCGTAGGAATCCCACTTGGTCAGTTGGAGTAACCCGATTGGTTAATTGGTACAAAAGTGTCCTAAAGCATCAATAAGATATAAAACTGTAACTGTAACAATAACATGGCCATTATAACGATAATGGTAACTGACTAACATTTCCACACTGACGAAATCTATGAAATGGTCTCAAAATTTGAGATATTCTGATTTGCTGCCAGTGTTTCTATCAACAACACCTTTGCACTAAAAGTGATTCCCAGCAGTGTTTTTTAAATTAGTATGGTTGTTCTTCTGAGCTGGAGCATTATTTAGAACTAGAATTTTTCACACTTGTCATTGAACAGACCGACCTCAGTTTGACGCACTCTGCTTCCATGTGTATAGATTATATATTGATTATATAGCATACCAGCACAAACCCTTTCATTGTTGATTATAATCCAGTTCTATTGTTTTTGGTGCCGCGCAATAAAATCCATTGTTCAGCGAATGTTAGCTGAAAACTGCTAGTGTGACACAGTGTGTTGGTGTACTCTAGCGTGTGGTGTGCTTTATAGTTATTGTTGCTGTTATTGGTAGTGTGAACAGGCTCTGAAGCGCTGTGGACACCGGCGGCAACATGAGTGTGGCGCACTTCAATACAATACAGCTCTGCACAGTGCACACCATGTCGAACTTTGCCGCCACCTGCGCTGTTGTGCGGCGTTGTTTTGAGAATAATGTTGTCAAAATAACTGAATGTTGAAAATGGAGTGCGCTCTTGTCGCCACTGGTCTCCGCAACACTATGGTCATGACACAAGATGGCTGCTGCATGGTGTGTATTAGTACCAGCAGCCCTGATGGGGAGGCACACCTGGCCCAGGCTCCCGCGGCTGGCTGCCCAGGAAGGACAGGCTCTGTGTGGGAAGATGCATGAGTGCCGCTCCCTGCGGAGCCACGTAGTGTGGCTCTAAGCTGCCTGCGTCAGCACTCCTGCGCTTAACTGGGCCAGCCAGCCAGAGCAGCCAGCCAGAGAAGCCAGCCCCCAAGATGGAAGGTAATGGTGTCATTTGTTACCTGTTCCCTGGAAAAGGGGGCACAGAGGGGGAAAAATAGGGGATGGAGAGAGAGAGAGAGAGAGAGAGAGAGAGAGAGAAGCTCTGGTCTATATTAATGCACAGGCAGTGATCAAGTGATACAGAGGGTGTGGATTTTGGTTTTAAGCAGTGTGTCACGACGCTCAGAGACGACCGCCGAGATTACCTTCAGAGGAACGTTACAGTACATGGGCCATCCCATCTCATCTCATTTTAACCTCCTCACTGGCAGTGGCGCTGAAACATCGTCAAAAGTGTCTGAGGGATGCCGAGAGACCTGTCAGATGTGATGATTAGATCAGACGTCATTTTCAGCTCCATCTTGTCCAGTCCCGTAAAAGCAATACGAAAAGGTCAGGCGACATTTCAGGACTCGCTGTTGTAATCAGAGCAAAGAGGTGCCTGTCAGAGGGACTGCAAAATGTTTCAATAAATGCTGGATTACGGTCAGATAAGACAAAAAAATGATATTCATTATAATGATATATTACTCCATTGCACTGTCCACGAGTCATGTGTCAAATAACATATATCACAGTATGAATATCTGGTGATTCACATTTTTGTTGTTGCTAAATTTTGTGTTCACCACATGATATCCACAACAGCATGAGTTGTGTGGAGAGAGAGAGTTACTGTTTGTCTGAAACCTCAGGGGTGTTTTATAACACTAATGAGTAGTCTCTTGCGAAAGCAATGCTTTTCTCGCAGATGATTGTTTTATTTGCTGACGTAAATCCTGTCACGAAGCTAAAGGAGACATTAATGGGGGAATGATGCATTTTAATGGCTGGAGTCGACTCTGGGACTCATGAACCTAGATCTTACTGTAAGGAATAGAAATAAAAACAACGACCCGGTTTGGTTCTTTGTGCAGAACAACGACCCAAAACTAAAGATCCTGCAAAAGGGTAGGGCATGCAGTCTAGACGGTGTTTACAACCAGTGTAAACAAATAAATAATGGCCTCCGAATAAAATCTTTATGGTATGGTTGCTGTAGGAAACCCATAGCAGTAAAATAGTGTAGTAGCATCTGGCTGTGTGTGTGTGTGTGTGTGTGTGTGTTTGTGTGTGTGTTTTTTTGCGTGTGTATGCCTGTGTGTCTGTGTGTGTCTGTGTGTCTGTCTGTGTGTGTGTGTGTGTGTGTGTGTGTGTGTGTGTGTGTGTGTGTGTGTGTGTGTGTGTGTGTGTGTGTGTGTGTCTGTGTCTGTGTCTGTGTGTGTGTGTGTGTGCGTGCGTGCGTGCGTGCGTGTGTGCGTGTTAGCGTAGCGGTGGTGGTTATTATAAAAGGTTGGCGCTGATGCACGCTCTGCTTGCTGGCTGGCCTCCACCTCCATCAGCTCCGTGACCTTGCCTCCTCTCTCACATATCTGCTCACACATCTTCTGCTCAGCATGTCTGTCAGATAAGCGAGAGACACACACTGTAAAATCACAATGGTCACGATGACACGGCCGTCCCCCTTCCCCAGCGCCCGCCCGTCACACACTAAAGTTCACTCTCGCTTTTAATCTATCAACGCTGACGTTTACGCTGTGGGTCAGTCTTAACGAGTCCTTGTCATTTATACGCTGAGGCAATGAAATGAGAAGAAGATTATATTACATTTTACATGTTTATTGACCTGCTTTTATGTAGTGCTGTTATCAGTAAGAGCATGGTCGTGTTGCCTGCTGTTTTTGTTGAGCCAATACAAGTGCCCTTTTCAAGGATAGCATAGCCTTTATATTTGTGCGTTTAAAAAACGTTTTGCCACTGATTTAGGGGGTTGTTTTTAATATCATGCACAATAGCCTCTCGCTGTCCTGGGCTCAAGCCGTGTAATAGTTAAAGTATTGTTACTCTGTATTTCTCAATCTTGAATACATTTTCTTATTGTTGTGCTTAGTCTAAACCATGATGAATGAATCATTGTTCTATTCTGCGCCTTGGTATAGCAGTAAACAAAAAAACGGGATGCGAGCGACATGATGTTGATATGAGTGCAGTGTTCTGGCCTAATTTGCAGAGGCGCAGACACGGGAAGCAAGTTTACAAAGCGGAAGAAACTTTATTTTTCACCCCCTGAAGGAAATGGCAGAAATTATCATACTTTTAACTATGCAATGTGTTGCCCTAGAAGTGTTTGCAGGACTGCAGAGCAGCAGAATTTCCCCCCCATCTTGTGGTCTTGAGATGGAGAGGAGGGGAGGGAATGGCCTGTAGTCATCTTCTCCAATGAGGATGTCTCCATCTGGGCTTCTCAGCCACTGCTGCTAAACCCACTCCTCTCCAGGCTAAAGATGTGCCAGACTGGAGTCTGCAACCTCAAGAAAACATTATTTCAGTCCTTAAAGAGATCTTCAAATAGTCCCCGTTTTTTTAAAAAAAAAATTGGCCCCTCAATTTCTTTCTCATGTGCCTCCTGGTCATCATCAAACTGGGAACTCTGGTGATTGCAGTGTGGGTTTGAAGTGTCCAGGGTGGACTCATTGGTGTGTGTGTGTGTGTGTGTGTGTGTGTGTGTGTGTGTGTGTGTGTGTGTGTGTGTGTGTGTGTGTGTGTGTGTGTGTGTGTATGTGTGTGTGTGTGTGTGTGTGTGTGTGTGTGTGTGTGTGTGTGAAGTCCCTAGGCAGGCGGATGGGTTTTGTGTGGTGTTATTGCCCTTTTAAACAGCCAGGCCGGCACACTGTGTGAAGGTGCCACAGTGACAAGGCTTCAGAGATGAGACAGTAACAGTAGCGCTATGGTAAGGAAGAGCAAAAGACTCCACACACACACACACACACACACACACACACACACACACACACACACACACACACACACACACACACTTACACACTCTAAGGCTAATCCAAAGATGGTTGAAGTGAAGGAAACATTCATCATAAAAGCCCTCAAATGAGAAAGGTCCCCATGAAGACACAAATGATTGGACCTCAGTCTCTCCTCAGGGTTCCCTATTTCACACAGTTTATGTGTGTGTTCAAAGATGTTTCAGCCAGTGTGTGGTGACACAGGCAGTAGACCACAGTGTTTGAAACATCTTTGAACACACACACACACACACACACACAGCTCACCTCTCACCTGATGCGGTATAGCAGCACCACATGCATCCCCCTCATCAGTCTCCAGCAGGACCTCCTGGAGGGGATGCAATCACTCTGGAGGATAGATGGGCAGTCCTGGCACCTCCCATCGCTTGGCCCTGGGCCCAGCTCCACATTTAGGGGTCCCTCAGGGGCAGACCTTGGCTCCGACTCATAGAGTTTGAGGTGAGCAATATGGCGGAGAACCAGCACTTATCAAACAACAGGTTGGGAGTTTAGTGAAGTGGTGGAATCTATTCTGTAGGCTTTGTTCACGTAGGTTATTCCCTGAATATCGTATAATGCTGTGCAATCTTGAATTTCCCCATGGGGATCAATAAAGTATCTATCTATCTACTATCTATCAATGCTAAATGACTCTTCAGCAAGCTAGGAAAGACCAGGACTACATGATACTGTAAATGGCGAACGGTGGTTCCGTTTCTAATTTCGCAAAAATGGCATACAGAATGTATTTTCACTTGCAACACAAACGCAGCATATTCTTTGAAAATGATATGTTTCATTCCCTTCTAAGCACAGAGCTTTGGTCGTAAAATAAGTCTGTAAATAACCCAAACCCATTTGGCATTCTCTTTGTGAATCCTGTTTGGGGCGACTCTCCCTTCCAGACAAGATGTTTTATCATGTCCTCCCCTGTACGGATAGCGTAGCCGAGCAGGGCAGACAGCACACTCAGTACAATTTGTTCTAATAGAAACGACACCACTTACAGTGTATTAGAGTGCTATTAGAGGGCTAAGATTGCTTCCCCCTTCTCCTCCTGATGAGGGAGATGCTATGGTGGTGTCGGAGATAATTGAAAAGTAGACAGGGGGGGGGCGGGGGGGGCGGGGGGGGTCCGAGCAGCCCTGGCGATTAAAGATGAATTTCATCTTCGCTGCGAGTCTTATTAAAGTTGCTCATCATCATCCGTCACCGGACGATCTCCGAGGGCCGAGGAGGAGGGAGGAGGCCCGAGAAACATGTGTAATTGAAATAATAAATTACTTGCAGGGGTCTATTAAGTTAAAGGTGGTAGTGTGTGTGTGTGTGTGTGTGTGTGGGGTTGCGAGATTGAAAGACGCACCCCTTTATTTAGCTGTTTTATAGCATCACCCTGGGATTGTCCTTTGCGCATTATGACAGTTGATTCATTTGCAACACACAGAATGCATTCATAGCTATGATTAACATGTAGGTCTACATGCAACATCTAATGTAATGACTTCCAATGTCAGATGAAGAGCATGTTCACCTAGCTGTGACATACAGTACAGATGTGTTTGTTTTCATCCCTGCCTTCATCCTTTGGGTTCATTTGCTATATTTATTCAGTTGTTTTTTTTGTTTTTTTTCCACACTTGCACAATGCTTCTCCATGTATGGTGATACTGATGTATTTGCCAAAGTAGCTGAGTGATGTCCAGGAAAATGGTGCTGTTTTCTTTGGAATTAATCTGAACTCCTTGACAAATGGCTCACTTTGATCATCGTGGGCTCTGTGCCACTGAAATATGGCTTCATAAACATCACAGTCATTAGGAAAACATGTTTGATATTAGACCACCCTGTTTAAAAAGTGGACGTGCCGGTGGCCTAATGGAGGTCAGTCACAAACCTTGACCACCACCAGCGTCTGTGAGGGTTGTCTCTGGACTGTCTCTAGCCAGGAGAAGGTCAGAACAGCTGACCTCAGCTTACAGAGCTGTACAGAGGGCCTGGCGTTGCCTGGTTGGGCTGTTCAAGAGCACCATACTGCTACTGTCTGATGTTACAGTACCTACGTTTGGGCCGTTCAAGAACACCATGCTGCTGTGTGTTGTTCAATGCCAAGAGTAGCCATTGCCCAATGGACTTATTATTGATGTTGTCCTTTCTGTGTTAATATGAAGTGATTTGAATAGCCACAGTGCTGGAAAATACTCTATCGAGATATATTTGCATGACCTTGTCTACCTCTAATTGTGTCATTGTGTCTAGTTTTAGACACAAGTTTTAGTTTTGTACAGAATTTCATTCAAATATCTGTCAATGGCAATTATTAAAAGACAATCAGAGGACTCCATGTGTCCCCATGTGACTAACTGGATGGGGAAGTTCAGAGCCACCAGGCTAGGTCGAATTATGAAAACGTGGAAAAATCTCTTTTTTTGGAAAGACACCTTGAAAGTCGCAAAGAGAGCTTTGTCTTGCCTGACGGTAGATGTGAAATGAGACACATTGATCACAGGTTTTGTTTTAATGGAATGAGTTTGGGAATCGATGGCCATCACCCATAGAGTAATGAGCCATGTCGACGCAGTGCCCTGCAAGGGTCACTCAGACTTGATCTCACCCCCCCCCTCCCCTCACTGCTTTTCTCTAGACACAGGGGCAGAATGTACCTGCCTACTGACCTGGCACGTACACACACACACACACACACGCTCACACACACACACACGCACACACACACATACACACGCATACAAACACACACACACACACACACACACTCACACACACATACACACGCATACACACATACAGACACACACACACACACGCTCTCACACACACACACACACACACGCTCACACACACACACACACACACACACACACACTGGTGCGGTGTGGTCCAGTATGTACCAGTTATTTATTGGCCAGGCTGTTTCAATGGCATAAATAAGGGAGATTGATGGCCAGTCAGGTTGTTATGAACTGACTGGGTACAAGGAAAATGCGTAATTATCCTGCCAGTTCAAGGAAGGGTGGGGGGTGGAGGGTTACAGTTAAGAGCTACTCCCACACACACGCTCCCCCACACACACTCTCCCACACACACTCTCCCCCAAGGCTAGAGAGACTGAGGAGTTTGTCATGGGATCAGAATATATTTATCTCCGAGGTAAAAGAGGCATGACTTCCAAGTGCTCTCTATGTTCCTAGTTGAACTCATAAACAGTCTGTCAGGTTTGGCTTCTGCTTCAGGCAATGGCTGCATGTAAAAGCCATCAGTAAAGCAGAGTAATGCCTTGCACCATCACAGTCAGGTTTAACGAGTGTGTTAGAATGATGAAATCATGAATTAAAAGCTCGTAAGAGGTATAGCCTTCCAAGGAAACAAGCAGTTCCACCTGAACGTCCTGGTCCCTGTGTGTGTGTGTGTGTGTGTGTGTGTGTGTGTGTGTGTGTGTGTCTGTGTGTGTGTGTGTGTGTGTGTGTGTGTGTGTGTGTGTGTGTGTGTGTGTGTGTGTGTGTGTGTGTGTGTGTGTGTGTGTGTGTGTGTGGGAGTGTGTGTGTGTGTGTGTGTGTGTGTGTGTGTGTGTACACGCATGTGTGCTTAGGTGTATGTGTGCAGTGTGTGTGTGCATATTTGTGTGTGTGTGTGAGAGAGAATGTGTGTGTGTGTGTGTGTGTGTGTGTGTGTGTGTGTGTTTTAATTAGAGTTGATTTACATGGTGTCCCCAGACTCATCATTAGAGTAACGAGCATCTTAGAGAGGGCACAACAGTCCTTCTCTCTCTCTCTCTCTCTCCCTCACTCTTTCTCTCTCTCTTTCTCTCCTTCTCCCTCCCTCTTTTTCTCTTCCTCTTTTTCACTCCCTCTCTTTCTCTCCCTATCTTAATCTTTTCCCTTCTTCCCCCCCTCTCTCTCTCTGCTCGAGTTCACTGTGTTATCACACTCTATGACATCCACTGGGTAAATAAGAATATTCATGACACAAACACAGCCCACACCATGTCCATGTGTGTCAGTGTGTGTGTGTGTGTGTGTGTGTGTGTGTGTGTGTGTGTGTGTGTGTGTGTGAGAGAGAGAGAGAGAGCATCTTGTCATATCATTTTCTGTGTCACTTTAAGACTGTGTGTGTGTGTGTGTGTGTGTGTGTGTGTGTGTGTGTGTGTGTGTGTGTGTGTGTGTCTCTGACTTACTCTTTGTGTACACGTGTGGTTGGAGCAGATATTTACAGACATGTCAGGTGCCCCCTGCCCATGGAACTGTGGGTGTTGATGCCAGCATGCTTGTAATTGCCTCCAAAACTCCCATAAGCTCCCTCTCTCTCTCTCTCCCTCTCTCTCTCTCTCTCCCTCACTCTCTCACACACACACACACACACACACATACAGTACTTACACATACACATGCATGCAGAGAGAGAGAGAGAATGTGTGTGTGTGTGTGTGTGTGTGTAAGAGAGAGAGAGAGAGTATGTGTG
The DNA here is from genome assembly GCF_963854185.1 of Sardina pilchardus. Taxonomy (NCBI): domain Eukaryota; kingdom Metazoa; phylum Chordata; class Actinopteri; order Clupeiformes; family Clupeidae; genus Sardina; species Sardina pilchardus. The sequence continues at coordinate 20,198,843 of NC_085012.1, forward strand.
TGTGTGTGTGTGTGTGTGTATGCATCAGCACTGAGGTCCATAGCAGCGCTGTCTCCCAGGGCGCCTCTCCCTTTCATTCCATCCCTGACATGTACCCCACACTTTAATGAGGAACAGGGGATGCAGGGAACCACAGAGCCGCGGAACCAACAACAGTTCCCCAGCTGAGTCCTTCACTGCAGAACCGACGACAGGTCCCCAGCCAAGCCCCGCGTTGGCAGGGAACCCCTTTAAAACAGACACATAGCCCATTATTGTTCAGGCAGCAGGTCACAGCGCTCTGCTACGCTCAGCTCAGCTCAGCTCTGTGTGTGTGTGTGTGTGTGTGTGTGTGTGTGTAACAGTGTTTGTGTGTGTGTGTGTGTGTGTGTGTGTGTATGCTCCGCTACGCTTAGCTCAGCTCTGTTAGCGAAGGTTCCGTTCAGCAGAGAAGGGAGCAAAGGGGCAAAAAAAAGACATCTCCCCTGAAAGAGAAGTCGAGCCTTTTGGATTTCAAAGGTGTCCCGCTCAGCACACACACACACACACAAACACAGGAGAAGAGAGGAGTGGAGGAGGAGAAGAGAAGAGGAGGAGGAGAGGAGAAAAAGGGAGAGGAGGAGGAGGAGAAGAGAGGAGTGTCAGGGTTCTGTGGCACGGCGCTCCCAGAGGCTAATTACCCCGCCTGTGGTAGCATGACGGAGCAAACACGCCCCAGACTAGCCGCGCGACACGGCGCTCTGTCACCGAGCCTATTCAGCGCGCATGAATTATGGATCTGTGTGTGCGTTCGCACACCGCCCAAGCACAGCCAGCGCAGAGCTGAGCTCCTCTCCCTCGCTCCGCTCGCTTCCTCACTCACTCGCTCCCTCTCTCCCTCACTCCCTCTCTCCCTCTCTCGCTCCCTCGTTCGCTCGCTCGCTCAGGTTCACAGCCCCGCTACGCCGCCACTGCTACATGACAGCAGCAGGGACAAGCGCAGCTCCTTATATAATTAAGCTCACCCTCACCCCATTGTTCACGGTCTGCAAAAGTTCCCCCACAAACTACCTTTTTCTTGACACCGATTGTTGTGGATGCCTCATTAACTTCCCCACAGATCATGTTTGTTGTTTTATTTATTTATTTACTTTTTTTTTTTTTCATTTAAGACTCAGGTGATGCTGAACGCTATCTAATTTCCAGCGCATCCTGGTGTAGTGTTTAATTGCAGCAGGCTAATCTGCTTAAGTAAGCACAGGTGCTCTCAGGAGGTGACTCTGTTTACGCTTAAGAGTGATGTATCGCCTTCGGTTGCCGCTATAAGCTTCCTCAAATTGGTGTTTAAAAGTTGGCCAGACCTCTTTAGTTTGCTCCTCATGTTTCTTTGTTCATGCTCATGATGTGCCATCTCAAGGACACTCAAGGATCGCTCGGTGTCATGTGTGTACTGTAACTGTAGCAAAAATGCTACTACAGCACATCATCAACTCAAAGGCTTAAAAACAGTACAAATCACACTCTCTTTCAGAGCACGATGTTTCTGTGTACAATAGCTCACATCCTGCCAGTCAGCTCACCACAGACACACACACACACACACACACACACACACACACACACACACACACACACACACACACACACACATACACGCACAGACACACAGACACACACACACACACTCACACACAGACACACACACACACGCTCACACACAGACACACACACACACACACACACACACACACACACACACACATACACACACAGACACACAGACACACAGACAGACACACACACACACACACGCGCCCAATAGTCTGAACTGAGTCCAGAAGCGGTGGTGATGCTGTTTGGTTCAGAAGCAGAATCTCGTTGCCTGCGAGCTGCTCTCTCATCTCGTCGCTCGCCTGGCCTCGCCGTCCCGGTTTTTTCTGCTGACTCCATCGCCGTCTCCTCCGCCTCCTCTGCCGCCGCCGCCGCCACCAGAGCCTTTGATTCGGCGCTAGCTCTCGTAGCCTCACGCGGCTGGTCAGCCCTGACAGCTGTCCTATGCAGCCCTTGTAGCTATATTCAGTCCAATACAATGAGTTCAGCTGTCATGGAGCACGGAGAGGAGGAGAGAGGCTGCACCACACGGTGCTTTTGTTTGGAGTGTACCGGGGAAAGAAAATGACAGACACTCAATACCACCGTTTATTTTTTTTCCCTTTTGTCGCTGCTCAGAGCTTCCCCCCAAGGCTTCTCCATATTTTCTTTTGCAACAGTTTTGCAACAATTTTAAGTGCCACACACATATTTTAGGATACCTCTCTTCAAACAAGCAGTTTGCTGCAACATTTTTTGCCATCATCTGTATAATAATCATCATCGTTCATTCTCTGTAAAGTCTATAGTCATCTCTGAGTCCTCATCTCTAAGTCCTATAGTCTCTCTCAGTCCTCAAATGCGCTTGGATGACAAATTGTTTGTGTGTGTTGCTCTCTGTTTAGCCTTGAATGCATGACAGTAATTAAGAACAGCAGCTAGATGGAAGAGGTGGTGGGTGTGGGTGTGTGCGTGCATTTGTGTGTGTGTGTGTGTGTGTGTGTGTGTGTGCATGCTGTCATGTATGAGTGTCTCATAGAGTGGGGGGTGGGGGGGAGCACAAGAGGGTGTTAGGCAACCAGGGGCAATTACAGCTGATCCCAACTAAGAGCTGGGCAGAGAGGGGGCGTGAGAGGAACGTCCACAGGGAGGGATGGAGGGAGAGAGGGACAGAGAGAGAGACGGGGGGAGAGGTAGAGCAGCATCATGAGGGAGAGGGAAAGAGAGAGGACCAGAGATGCCAGACTCGGGGTTTCGTCATTCTTACTCTTTGCTCTTGGCAACACTGTATGTGAACAGTCATGGCAATAAGATGACATGGAATTGAGCTGAGTTGAGCTGAGCTGAGCTGAGATTGACAGAAAAGAGTGAGGGATAGAAAGGGAGAGAGAGAGAGAGAGAGAGAGAGAGAGAGAGAGAGAGAGAGAGAGAGAGGAAGAAAGGGATGAGAGCAAAGAGTTATAAGAACTCTCTCACTGAATGAGGCAACTGCAGGATGGCTCCAGTGATAAGATGAGAGGAAGGAGAGGACTACAGAAGAAAACACGGTCAGATCTTTGTGTGTGTATGTGTGTGTGTGTGTGTGTGCGTGTGTGTGTGTGTTTGTGAGTGTGCACGCATGCAATTCTGAGGTACTGTGGGGTAAAGAGAGGGGGAGAACGGGAGAAGTGTGTATGTGTGTGTGTCTGTCTCTGTATGTATGTGTGTGTGTGTGTGTGTGTGTGTGTAGAGGAAAGGAAAGGGGAGGGGGAGTCGAGAGGTTGTGAAGAAGAGGCAGAGAGTTTCATAGGAGTCATCGAGACAGAGGGAGGGAGGAAAAGAGGGAGAGAGAGATAGAGGGAGAGAAAGAGAGAGGGAGGGAGAGAAAGAGAGAGAGAGGGAGTGACATACACAGAGAAACAGAGAGAGGAAAGGGGACTGAGATTCAGAGAGAGAGAAGAGGGACAGGGAGCAAGAGAGACAGAGAGAGAAGGAAAGAGGGAGGGAGAGTGAAAGAGAGAGAGATAGAGAGAGAGAGGGAGGCAGAGAGAGGGAGGGACAGCGTAAGAGAGAGACAGGGAGAGGGAGAGAGTGAGACAGAGAGAGAGAGAAGGAGGCAGGGAGAAGGAGAGAGGGAGCGAGTGACAGAGAGATAGAGAGAAAGAGAGGGGGAGGGAGGGAGAGAGGGAGAGGGAGAGTTAGACGGAGGAGAGGCTGCATACTCAGTGTGTCTCTGGCTGCTGCTCGTGGGTAGAAGCATCACAGCTGTGCCCGTCTGTCCGGACTCCTCTCCTCTCTCTCTCTCTATCCCTCTCTCCCTCTCTCTCTCTCTCTCTCTCTTTCACTCTCTATCTCTCTCTCTCTCTGTCTCTCTCTCCTCTCCTCTGTCCTCTCCACCCGGAGCAACTTGGCGCGGTGGTGGTGTTGTTGCTGCTGCTGCTCTCAGGAGGTCATCCTGCCGTGCGTGGGCATCGGAGTTTGGAGTTGGCGCTGGCGTTGGGGGGGTTGGCGGAGGCCAGCGGCGCGTGCGGCGGGGGCGGGCGCGGGGGGTCAGGGGTCGTCGGCGCGGTGGCCCGCGGGGCGGTGGGACAGGGGCAGGGGTTTGTGGTGGCGGGCGGAGGCGGAGCGTGCTCCCGTGGCGGTGGTGGCGGCGGGGGTCGAGATGCCCCGGGCGGGGGCGCCCGCTGCTCGTGGGGCAGCGAGCAGATGATGAGCGAGATGTCGCTGAGCGGCCGCGACAGCATCGCCCTGGAGGGCGCGGGCGAGCGGCGCAACACGCGGGTCAAGCGCGCCGTCCGGATCTCCAGCATCGTCGCGCAGGAGGTAGGTCACCCCGGGCAACCGCTGGCTCTCTCTCACGCTCACCTTGCTCACCCTCATCATCCGTCTCTGGGACTTTTTCAAAACCTGTCATCTGACTCCCTCCTCAACTTTCTCTCTTTCTCTCTCTGTCTCTCTATCCCTCCATCCCACCTTCTCTCATCCCTCGCTTTCTGCTCTGTTGATGTAGAGCCGAGTAAAAGTGTCCGAGCAGCCCTTTCACTCAGAGGGCTTGTCTCTGAACTGGACCGGACCCTAGTGTGGTCACTCATACATGCTGGTCTTGTGTCCGCGTCCGCATCTGCGTCCGTGTCTTTCTGAGTTTGTGATGGACTTAAAGCCGCTTGAGACAGTGGCGAGCGGGACGTGTCCAATATTGTGCACTAAACCGGAGCCGTCCCTGGCCATTGAGTTGCGCCGTAATCGGTGAAAACTCAGAGAGTGTCTTATAAACCCTTTAGCCTCGGGGAGAGCCTTGTCTTCGGTGGCATTCCTGATTCGGTGTCATCTCTCTCTCCCTCGGTCTCTATCTCTATCTCTCTCTCTCTCTCCTCTCTCCCTCTCTCTTGGGAAGCAACAGGAGAACTTCTCCCATCTCCGACCCGCGACCACAAACACCCAAAACACATTAGAGGTCTATTACCGGGCACCGGTAGCGGCAGCAGCGGCGGCTTTTACTGCTCTCCCATATTGCTGATATTTTTCAGCGCTTCGCCCGACTGACTCTCTGGTGTCGTTGCACCGTAAGCAGAGGAAGTATATACGAGATGACAGTAGCAGGACCAAGAGACAAGTTGGGGGGGAGGGGGGTGGAAAATGTAGCAGAGATTGGGAAAGAGATAGAAAAGAAATTGGAGACATTTCTTTGGTTTAAGAAGACTATACTCAGCAGTTTTGGAGCGGTGTTTTAAAACCCCCGAAGTGGCTTTTACGTCTCTGAGCTTGTGTTGTGTCTGCATGTGTGTTATGTGATGTAACCAACACCTCTGTGTTGTGGTGCTTAAACAAGAGTTTCCACTCTGGGGCTTTGAGCTCATGCATCGTGCTCTGACTGGCACAGAGAGCCTCTACAGCTGCCTTCTCGGCGGCCAGTAAGCTAAAGATCAGAGGAATTTTCCTCCATTTTTGTTTTTCATCTGATTCTGCCCTACAATTGCTGCTTAAATTTCCCTGTCTTGAATTTCCCCTTGGGGATCAATAAAGTATCTATCTATATATCTATCTATCTATCTTAAAGAGGAATTCCGGGCGATTTTTTCTTGAGGTCATCGAGTACCGTCGGTAGGAAAGAAACCCTGAAAACAATCGTTTTTCCCCAGCTCAAGTTGCTGCAGCCAACAGCTAAAGCTGCCAGGCAGCTCCAACTCTACACTCGTGACCATTATACCTCCAGAGTGTAGCCCTGTAGCAGACTGGCTGCTTTAGCAGTCGGCTGGAGCCACTCAAGCTATGTAAAGTCGATTGTTTTCGTTTTTTTTTCCGTACCAATAGTACTGAGTGATCTCGAGAAACGATGAATCTATGAGAAAAATCGCCGGAATTCCCCTTTAGCGCGGTCTCTTCTTCGGGTCAGTGTGTGTCTGTGACATTGCCTGTTATTTGCTACGGTTCACCTCAGAGGCTCCTGCTGTGTGTGCTGAGGGCAGCTGTCTTTGGGGAAGTTTGTCCTCCGCTGCTCCCTGTCCAACAGATGAAATTTGCTGTCTGTGTGCGTGTGCATAAAATGAGCTGCCAGACCAGATGCATGTGTGCCAGGCACAGTTTGTGAGTGTGTGTGTGTGTGTGTGTGTGTGTGTGTGTGTGTGTGTGTGTGTGTGAGTGTGTGTGTGTGTGTGTGTGTGTGTGTGTGTGTGTGTGTGTGTGTGTGTGTGTATGTCTTTGTCTGTGTCTGTGTCTGTGTCTGTGTGTCCGTGTGTGTGTGTGTATGTGTGGGCAGGGTGTTTGTGTGTGTGTGTGTGTGTGTGTGTTCCTGTGTGTGTGTGTGTTCCTGTGGAAAGCTGTTTGTGTGTGCAGTGCACAGCCTATGCTCGCATTGTTCTCACCGCTGCAGGCGGTTGCAGTCAATGGGGCGCACTGAGCGTATTGCTTTACATAACGATTGCTTACGTCCATTAAGCCATTGACTTGTTGACTTCTACTGGAGCTAGACGGGCAGGAGGGTCTGGCTATCGCACAAATGATGGCTGGAGCGCTGGATGAGTGCAGGGGTGTTAATGTGGATATTTCTCTCTCTCTCTGTTTGTGTCCATATTTAGCAAATTGCTTCAGTGAATCTCTCATAAACTATAGTGCTCCTTAGCTGTGATTTGTTTTTAAAGTGATATGTTTTGTGTGTGTGTGTGTGTGTGTGTGTGTGTGTGTGTGTGTGTGTGTGTGTGTGTGTGTGTGTGTGTGTGTGTGTGTGTGTGTGTGTGTGTGTGTGTGTGTGTGTGTGTGTGTGTGTGTTTGTGTGTGTGTGTGTGTGTGTGTGTTTAAGTGTCTAAACATTATTGTGTGTGTGTGTGTGTGTGTGTGCATGTGCATGTGCGTGTGCGTGTGTGAATGCATCATCTCTCGGGGTGGATCTCCATTTTCCCTCTGTCCCTTGTAAACGTAGCCGCTATCACACGCTCTCATTGGTCTCGATCTCAGCTCTCTCTCTCTCTCTCTCTCTCACACACACACACACACACACACACACACACACACACACACACATGGCCATCAGACTGATGCGTGGGGAAATGGATGAATTATCAGCATTGACATAAATGGCCCTTTTTTATTGCCCACTTTGTCCCGCGGTGAAAAAAAGTTATGTTGACAATTTCTGGTCACACATTCGGTTTTGTCACACAGCTTACGGGGATGGAGGGAGCGGAGGAGATAGGGACAGAAAAGGGAGAAAAGGATTGAGAGAAAAAGAGGGATGGGAAGATAGAGGGAGATTATAAAGAAAGTGGGAGTGTGTGTGTGTGTGTGTGTGTGCGTGAAGAAGAAAATACAGGGAGAAAAGAGAAAGAAGAGACAGATAGAGAGAGAAGAATGGATATAAAGAGATACAGAATGAAGGAATAGAGAAAAGGAGAGGTGAAATAGACAGAGGAAGAGAGAGAAGAAGATGCTTTGGAGAGAAAAAAAGAAAGAAGAGCTGGGAAAAAAGAGAGAGAGATGAGAGAGGGGGAGAAAGAGTTCAAAGGGTCTCCATCAATCACCTATACTAACAATGCCCTTGAAGCAATCAGCGGCTTTCAACAAATAAATCAAGACAGCCTTTCCTACACTTTAAATTGTTCCCCGCTCAAAACACACAGACACATGCTCACACACATACACACACACACACACACACACACACACACACACACACACACATTCATGTCCCACAGGCCTCAGCTGAAGATTGAGCACTTTGCCCCCCCCCCCCCACACACACACACACTCACACTCCCCATACCCCACTCAAGTCCA
>NC_085012.1:20216639-20221639 GCF_963854185.1 Sardina pilchardus
CCGCGTCCTTCAGTATTTATCTCATATTCTCTTGTGTGTGAGGCAGTGTTCATTTCGATATGTGTGTGTGTGTGTGTGTGTGTGATTTGTGTCTCTGTGTGTGTTTCTGTGTGTGTCTCTGTGTATATGTGTGTGTTTGTGGTGTGTGTGTGTGTGTGTGTGTGTGTGCTGTGTGTGTGTTTTGTGTGTGTGTGTGTGTGTGTGTGTGTGTGTGTGTGTGAGAGAGAGAGAGAGAGAGAGAGAGAGAGAGAGAGAGAGAGACTGTGTCTAAGTGTCTAACTCTGTCACAGAGTCCAGGCTGAATGATTTGTAGTCGGCGTCCAAGGTCAGTGTGTTCAGGGCTGGGATCAACACACTCCTGACAGATCTGCCACAGGAGATGACAAGATGTGTGTGTCTATGTGTGTCAGTGGTTGAGTGTGTGTCTGTGTGGGCGCGTGGGCGCGTGTGTGCATGCGTGCGTGCCTGTGTGTGAGTGTGTGTGTGTAAAAATGTTTTAAGGGTGATGGATTATCCAGAAAAGAGGAAAGGGTGAGTTCATGTGATGGATGATGAGGGTTGAATGGCATACAAGATGTCTGCCAATCAGCTTAACACACACACTTTCTTTCTTTGGTTCTCTCTCTTTTTTCATTTCCTCATTCTGTTTCTTCTGTCCTTTATGTTCTTTCCCTCTGTTTCATTTCCTCTATCTCCCTCTTTTCCTCCCACCTTCTCTCACTCCCTCATCTCTTCTCACTCTCTCTCTCTCTCTCTCTCTTTTCTCTTTCTCTCTCTCTCTCTCTCTCTCTCTCTCTCTCTCTCTCTTCTCTCTCTCTCTCTCTCTCTCTCTCTCTCTCTGTCTGTCTCTTCTCTCTCTCATCAATGCTTGTTTCCGTGGGCAGCTACTGCCACCCAGTGATATCAGAGAGACGGCTGTTTTTTAATTGGTCAGGCTCTACAGCAATTACAGACTCCTCAGCACACACACACCCATACACGCATGTACACACACACACATGCACACATCCACACACACACACACACACACACACACACACACACACACACACACACACACACACACACACACACACACACACACACACACACACACACACACACACATACACATTCAGTTGCTTTAGCACTGTAACATAAGCTACTGAAGAATAACCATGTTCACAATAATCACCAGTGCATAATGTTGATAAATAACACCCTACAAAGAAATCCAGAGATAGAAAGAAGAGAGAGAGATTAAGGAGAATTGAGTAGATTGAAGCAATAGGGATAGATCAGAGAGGGAGAGGCGCTATTGTTATCGATGTGTGAGAGTTGTTATTAGTTGGGAGTGTGTTGATGGAAGAGGGGGGGGGTGGGGTTGTGTGTGTGGAACCCCCACTGTTTCTGATGGCGAGGGCCTGTAGTGGTCGATGCAACAGGAGAAATGTGTTCAGGAGTAAAAGATGATCATTATCAGCCCTGGTGGGATGTCCTTTCGTATCACATATTTTCTCATTCTCATTCTCACACGCACATACACACACACACACAGACACACACACACACACACACACACACACACACATACTCTCATGAACAGCTCTATCTATCCCTGGTTCGTTCTTTCTTTCTTTCTTTCTTTCTTTCTTTCTTTCTTTCTTTCACTAGCACACTACCTACCATTCACATTTTTGTATGGCCATTTTGGAAATGTCAGTTTGATAATAGTGTAGTGGTGAGCCAATGTGAGCGTGTGGAGTTTAATGTCAATGACTGCTGTGCAGGCAAGCGCGCGCACGCACGCACACACACACACATACTGTACACACACACACACACACACACACACACACCACTAACTCATATACACACACACTCACAGCCACTCTCAATATATCACATTCACGCACACACACACACGCACACACACAGTGGCTACATTGTTGATGTAAGAGAGAGCTGCCCTTTCGAGTTGCATGGCTCCACTAGGTTCCAGGCCATGAAAAGACTTTAAATGTTAAGTGGCTTAGCTAAGGTGACATTTACATCCTGTAACGGGTCACCTGTGTGTCAAAAACTAGATGGCTGTCTTCTGGCTTGCTTTCTCTCTCTCACTCTCTCTCCTGCACTCTCTCGCGCACTCTCACGCACATGCGTGTGCACGCATGCACATGCACTCTCTCTCCTGCACTCTCTCGCGCACTCTCACGCACATGCGTGTGCACGCATGCACATGTACGCTCACTCACAGACACTGTCTTACACACAAGCACACATACACAGACACACACACACACACACACACACACTGTATACACCTTCATTGCGTGCTTTGAATATTGTGCTAAATATTATTCAAAGGATTTTTACCTATTCTACCAAAAACTGCTTTGTAGCACATTGTGTTATAGTGTTGTGCACTTGCCGACTACTGATAGCCTATTTACCCCAGGTTGTTATAGTAAGTTGACTTTGACTAAAACATCAGTCCGCCGCAGAATAACACAGAAAATGATGCTGCTGGCTGACAACTTTCAGCCTTTGAAAACGAGCGTGAATAGTGAAATATAGACATGCCTGTTGAAAAATGAATAATAGATGTGTGCTTTATCATTACAAAGCAAGTTGACATTCATTGCACTTGACGCAGCCGTGTTCTTTGAAAAGTATACTGGAATCAGGCCATTTGAACTGATTAATTAATAATGGCTGCCAATTTCGGTTCTGGCAGAGCTGTACGAAAAAGCATGCATGGAATGCCTTGTTGAAACTTTTTTGACACTTTTTTCATAGTTTGAGTGTGTGTGTGTGTGTGTGTGTGTGTGTGTGTGTGTGTGTGTGTGTGTGTGTGTGTGTGTGTGTGTGTGCTTAGTACTGGCAAGGGTCTGTAAGAAGTCACTATTTCAACTTTCTGCCGCTCTGATATGTTCAACTCCAGCCTCTCCGGATGTAACCGGGGCTTTGAATGTGATGTAATGTTGCGTGAAAGCGCTGCGTCTGGCCATTCAGCTGGACCCTCTCTGTGTGTGTGTGCACTGCACTCGCCACACCACACCACACCAAAGCGCCTCCATCCACCCAGCACCAAATAATGGCCGTCTGATGGCCGGGCCACTAGTGGCCCTGATGGAGCCGGGGTCCCCAGAGGGTTACGCAACGTCTGCAACATCCAGCCAGAGTTGCCCCAGACAGCGCTGAGGAGGGGAATCAGAACACAGGCACTCGTCTCACAAACATATTCTGCTCAGCTTTTGGTTGCAAGCTGTGCATTTGTTAGTTAGATATTGACTTTTGTGTAGGTATGTACTTTGTATCACATTCTGATGTCCACCATATTTGCAAGATGTGTTAGTTGCATTATGGGAGTTGGGGTGTTAAGTATCGACCTGACAGTCAATAGGGAATCGGCACTTGTTTATTACAGAGAGAGATAGAGGGAGGAGAGACACAAACAAACAAACAAGCATACAAACATACATACGGACATGAGTATACTATAGATGTGGATGTAGATACAGATATATATATATATATATATACATATGCGTGTCCGTAGCTCTAGTTATACATAGACATACAGTACATGTACTTGGAGACATGGATATATATACCATGCATGTGGATTGTGGATGTAGATCAACGTGTGTGTGTGTGTGTGTGTGTGTGTGTGTGTGTGTGTGTGTGTGTGTGTGTGTGTGTGAGAGAGAGAGAGAGAGAGAGAGAGAGAGAGAACTCCAGGCAGGTGTACACTGTACTCTCTGTGGTGTGGATCTCAGAGCAACACCATCAACCGAGGAGAGAAAGGAAGCGGAGTTAGAACGAGACGAGAGGGGGAAAGAGAGAACGAAAGAGTGCAGAGTGAGAGAGAGACCGAAAGATGGAAGAGATAAATGAGAGAGGAAGGAGACAGAGGGACGGGTCAGAGAGAGAGAGAGAGAGAAAGAGAGATAAGGAGAGAAGGAGAAGATGCAGAAAAAGAAAAGAGAGAAAGGAGAGAGAGTACATGACTATAGGACTTCATACAGCATCAGCCAGTCAGTCAATCAATCATTTAATCAGTCAATTAATTAATTAATCAATTAATCAATCAATCAATCCGTCAGCTAGTGCTGTCCGTGTGTGTGGCTAAACAGTGCTGTTATCATCATAATAATCCCCGTAGTTCAGTAGTCTGCTTTTGGCGCCATCCAAAAGGATTAGATCAAATAAGCAGCCAGAGAATCTGCAGTCCTTTCTCTGCCAAACACTCCTGTACACCTGCCCCCCCCGACACACACATCCCTCTCCCTACACATCTCCTAGTCTCTCTCTCTCTCCCTTTCCCTCTCCCTCTCTCTCCCAGTCTCTTTCTCTCCCTTTCCCTTTCTCTCTCCCTCTCTCTCCTTCTCTCTTTTTCTCCACCTCTCTCTCGCTCTGCGAGCTTTCTCTCTCTCTCTTTGTCTCTCTCTCTTTCTGCTTTGTTTTCTCTCCTCTCTTCTTTCTGTTTTTCTCCCTCACTCTCTATTGCTCTCTCTTTCCCTCCATTCTCCCTTCTCTCTGTCTCAGAGTTTAAATTTAGAGCGAGAGGTTCCTGTCTGCCGTATCCAGGCAACCCTGTCCATGCAGGGCTATTGTGTAAGCGTGCGCCAGGCTGCACTGCTCCGCTGTCCCTCATCAGTCCGAGAGCAAGTCAGGATAGAGCACAGAGCAGAACACATACACACATAGACATACACACACACACACACACACACACACACACACACACACACACACACACCACACACACACACACACACACACACACACACATACACACACACGCACACACACACAATCGCACACACACACACACACACACACACACACACATTCACACACACACACTGGTACATAGACATGCACACACGCACGCACACACATACATACACACAAACACACACACAGATACATAGACATGCACACATGCACGCACGCACACACACACACACACACACACACACACACACACACACACACACACACACACACACACA
>NC_085012.1:20229139-20236639 GCF_963854185.1 Sardina pilchardus
CCCGGAACCGGCCCACATGTGGCCATGGCTGTGTGGAGGAGGTGCTCTAGTGGTTAGCGTTTTAGTCAAGTCAATATATTATGGATAAAAGTGTGTGTTTGTGTGTGTGTGTGTGTGTGTGTGTGTGTGTGTGTGTTTAAGTGTGAATGTGTTGGTGTGTGTGTGTGGTATGTTTACATCCATCTTACACTGGCTTCTCTCAGTTACCTGCAGTGTGTGTGTGCGTGTGCGTGTGCGTGTGCGTGTGCGTGTGCGTGTGCGTGTGCGTGTGCGTGTGCGTGTGTGTGTGTGTGTGTGCGTGTGAGTGTGCGTGTGCGTGTGTGTTGCTGCCCGGCATTCTGGCGACCTGGGTTCTATGCCCAGTCAATACATATTATGTTACTTTGGATAAAATGTTTTGCCAAATGGATTTGGCCTTTAGGTCAGTGGCACTATAGCAGCCACTTCAAAGCAACAATGTGCAATAATGTGCCATCCACTGTATTTGATTGGCTATGAGTCATTGAATTTCTATGAGCAGCTACTTTTTATATCATCTTCACATCTTCCAATACATTTTGATGGAATATAGTCATATGAAGGACAAGTGACACATGATGTTCCAACTAGACCTTGTGTCTTTGCTCCTTGCACTTTGCACTTCTATAGTTCGGATCAGAACACCCGTGAAAATGGGAACAGTAAAGCCAACATCGGCAACTATACATTCAAATGATTCCAGTTAGCATTTCAGAAAGATCTTTACAATGTCAATGGGGCTATTGGTGGTTTTGCAAGGTGCAAGCATTTGGAAAGTTTGGTTGGTTTAGGTTAGCTTACTTTTTTGAGACTTAATGGTTATATATGAGCTTAAAGGGCAATAAATAAATAATACACTGGAAATAGTCCAAGAGATGTCTTTCACTTTGACTCTGTCAGTCTCTCTCTCTCTCTCTCTCTCTCTCTGTCTTCCTCATCTCTGTCTTTTCTCTGCCTTTCTCCCTAAAAAGGGGACATAATGACATAATTCGTCCTGCTGTTCCCTCCTGCTTTTTGCCGGAGGGGGGGCACAGCTAAGACAACTCTACCCTCACACACACACACACACACACACACACACATACACAAAGAGAGAGAGAGAGAGAGAGAGAGAGATAGAGAGAGAGAGAGAGAGATGCATAAACACACATACTGTACACAAACACATACATACAGTACTACACATGCACACACACACAAATAGCAACACACACACACACACACACACACACACACACACAAACTCCTAAATGGGCTCCATTGTCACGCACCTCTGCATTTGCAGCCCCGGGTGATTGTCTCTTCCAAAAAATGCTGGCTCTTGATTCTGTTCTAGTTCTGTATATTCAAGGTTCTTGTGTCTTGTGTTCTCTTTTCGTATCCGAGCTCTATCTACTCTATATAGGGTCAGGTTTATGTTCCAGTCTAAAGTGGTTGAGATTTTGTTCGTGTTCTAGCTCTTTCCTTGTTCATGTTGCGGTTCATGCTGTAGTAGTTGCTTAAGTAAATTGACCAAAAGTTGGTCAAAAAAATTTACAAAATAAAGGCAATAAGAAGTTACCACAGAATACATACAGTATACCCCCTCAAACACTTGTGAGAAATGGATTGAGAATATAGCACACAACCGTGTTTGCATTAGTTCTGCAGAGGGTAATACCACAGTATGTACAGTGTGTAGTCATTCCAATGCGATGCCATGCTGATATATTAAATATTTGATTCCACAGATACTGTATGCGTCAGAGTGGGTGTTGTGGTAGGATATGTCCCTGCGGATGTGCTGTCAGGCTGTGTGAGTGTTGTGGGAGCTCTTCCACGGACAGAGTGAAAGTCACGCATGCTCCTCAGCTCAGCTGATTCCTGTGTGTAGGGCTGACTCTGAGGGGACACAGGCTGACCAGTGCCCGTGTGGACCTTGTGACGACGGAGAGAGAAGACATGTAGGAGACCCTAAGTGCATTCAAATTCGCAAACATACTGTAGGCGAATGTTTGCAAACAGGCTACAGTTTACTGTGCCTTGAGTTTTTGGCAAACGTTTGCAAACAGGTTTCTGTTTGCCATGATGTTTTTGGCAAACGTTTGCAAACACTCACAGTCTGAGGATGCAGTTATTTCGCGAACATAAAGTGGAGCTGGACGTGAGCCTGACAGAAGGCAACAATTCAATTACCGTTGTGCTGGAATGTTGACACCAACATCGTTCAAATGTAACTGTTCTCTTTCAGAGAGAACATGTTCGCCAGAAATGTTCGACACCGTTTTTGTCGAATTTGAACGCACCTCCCGTGTGAGCAACTTAATGACCTCTGTGATCACATGGAGTGACATCAGGATTAAGATATGTGCCCGGGTGCCTTAATCTCTGATGCCGCTGCTGCTGACAGTGATCTGTGGGAGATAAACAGCAAGACAAAGAAGAGATAGAAAGTAAGGAAGAGCAAGAAAGAGGGATAAAGAGAGAGAGAGAGGGAGGGAGGGAGGGAGAAAGAACATGAGGGAGAGAGACAGGGAGGGAAAATGAAAGAGAGATCAAGAAAAGAAAAATGAGAGGGGAGGGGGGATGAGAGAGTGAATAAGAGAGAGAGAGAGAACAAATGAAGGAGAGACACAGAGAGGGATATGAGATAGAGAGATGAAACAGAGGGCAGGTATGTGTGTGTGTGTGTGTGTGTGTGCTCCTGTTTCTCTCCCTTTGCTCCACGCTTAGTCTTTCCACTGAGGCTCTTTGCCTCTCGCTTGAGTAAGTGTACAGGGAGCTCAGGTGTCACAACACATTTCTGTCAGCCAGTCACGTCTTTTAAAGCTACAAAATGGGTTGTTGAGGAAGCCACTGAGGCAGGCGGGCACAGTGTTGCACAGTACAAAGATATACCCTCACTCTGGGTTAGATTAGTGTTAGTGTAGGAAAGCTTATATTGTATACAGCCATAGTCAAGTCAGCGTACTCTATTAGATTAGCATTTGTGTAGGAAAGCTTATGTTGTAGGCAGCCATAGTCATGTTAGCATACTCCATAGATATAAAGAGAAATCAAACCTGGGCGGACCTCATCTGAGAGCTTGCAAGGAAAGTAAATGATCGAATGGAAAAGAGACTCAAGGGAATAATCATTTCGTTGACAGGAACATCGTTCATTACCTCCCAGAATGCAATCAGAGTGTGTATTTATAGAGGCAGTTTGACAGAGCAACTGAAAAGGCATTAATTGTCTTCTCCTCATGTTAATGAAATCAGGTTCTATTCACAGCCCTACTGAAACATTCATGACTTGAATAGACTCGAATAGACTATGATAGGTATTTCTGTTTTTTCATTCATTTCTGAGTCTCTGTGACTCTTATATCATGAAAGCTCGTCGCCACCATGAAAAATATTGTGATCAGAGTATGATCGGAGATGATAAGTGAAATAATGAGGGCATGTGAATAATTGAAGCGGATGAACTAGGCTTAGTTGTTTGAGAGTAATATGAGAACGATGTCTCACAAATATGTCAAAGTATTGACACTTGAGGCTATTCCTCCATGTAACACTTCAACTGTGTAGCCCCATTCACATACAGGGGGAACTACTGACGAGAGACTGTGGAATGGTTAATGTGATTCAGCAATCACAGGCAAAATGACCACTAGTGATGCAAAACGTTGCACAACAAAGTTAAAATTGTTTTGACTTGATCTTGAGGCGACAAGTGACAAACGACGAGCAAATCATGCAATGTGATTGCAACTGTGAGTGCATGCATGCAGGGACTTTGACTAGAGAAACAGATATGTATGAGGCATAGAGGGTTGCTCTGATTCACATCAGAGTTATCAGTGAGGCGCCATCCATCAGTTAGTATTTTATTAGAGTTATCAGTGAGGCGCCATGTCTTGTTTTGTGTTTGAGCCATGAGACATGGAGGCAGAGAGGAAATGATCTAATATGAGTTGTGGTTAAAGGTACACTATGCAAGATGTTCATGTTTACGAAATCAATTTGATGGCGAACGAACTTGTAAAAGACAAATCGCTCACCAAGCATAGCTTTACAGCATGGACGTCCAGTAGCAAGTCGCTACCGATGAAACCAGCCATACTACTTCAAGAACAGCGGCCTGACAAATCTCGCGAGAATTGTGAAACATTGCCTCGTCAGTTATATAGCTCTTTGGAGATAGTTTTTGCCTGTTAATAATTTCTACAACAAAAACACTTTCATTGTGTACAGGAGGATAAGTCACGAGAGATTTGTTATTTACAACAGCAGAATACAATACAAATACTGTATGTCACAACTCTAGAGGGAACTCTACAGTTGCAAGTACAAATGCATAAACTTGCATAGTGTACCTTTGAAGAAGCTCTTCTTTACCTACAGCAGGGCAGATGCAACAGCGTAGCATATCAAGAGGACAGTGAACTTAATAGGCCCTATCCCAGAGCTGCTCATTACAAAACAGAATTGTTCTTCAATGGCTGATAAGGGGTGGATGGAGTTGTGGCATTCAGCAGGCTTATTGCTTTCCTATTTTTTCTACTGAGCAAAGACATGCAAATTGGTCTTTTGTTCAAGACAAAGCATCCCCCTGACAGACTGGTAGGTGGTAGTTTGTAAGCTCTTTTAGTCTACTTCAGCTCTGCAGACATTTTTAGTTGGATTACACAGACAGACTAATAAAATATACAAATCTATATACAAGCTAATTTCCAATGGTGAGGTTATTTTGTTTGCCTGAGTGATGTGAGATTAAATACAGTCTTGAGAAATTGGAATTAGACATTTTTAAAGCTATTTTTTGTAACAGTAATTACCATAGCACAGACAACCGAGAGGCTATATTTCTCATCTATTCTTCTTTGTGTTCATAAACATTACATCCGAACTCCACTTCAGTTAGATAAAAATAGGAACTGTGTTGTATGTAGACCAAACGGATGTGAGAAGCAAGGACTGAACACGGTGAGACCTCAGCAAAACCTTATCCATGCAGCTAACACAGTTTCCCAAGAAAAGCAGGATTACTATTTTTTCTTTCTTTCTGTTTGTCTCACCCATAGGGTTCTCTTTCCCATGTGATGGGGCGTTAACAGTTATACACACTGTCATACACATACACACACACACACCCACACACACACACACACACACACACTATAGTGGGTGCCAAATTTGCAGCCTTTGGAGTCTTTGCAGGTCGCCTGGGGAGATAAAACTGGAGTTCCACTTGTGCGTGTGTGTGTGTGTGTGTGTGTGTGTGTGTGTGTGTGTGTGTGTGTGTGTGTGTGTGTGTGTGTGCACGCGCATTGCCTCTGCTGTCTGCGCGTTTGCAGGTGTAAATAGAAAGTGCTTAGTCATCTCTCTGTAAGTCTGATCCATACTGTCTGCTTTCAAACATACAAACCAGCAGGCAGCACCACAGGCAGACACTCTTGTCTGTCTCAAGTGCTGTTCTAGCTAACCTTCGTGTCCTCCTTGGAACAATATGCATTGTCTATTTAAAGCCCGGCCAATTATTTCTACCCCGGTTGGTGTTAATAAGATCCATTACTCCTTTTCTATCAATAGCGGGTGTTAAATCTCACTGCCCCCAAGTTAAGCAAGGGAGAGGTAGCACTGGCTTACTTGTTTGGTGAGCTAATTGGCAAGCACCAGATTTATTTACAGTCGTGAAGCCTGCCAAGGGATACGTTCAGCCCATGCCAAAGACAAGCAGCAGGCCTTCGCAACCCTAAATGTCAGTTTGATTCAGGAGCCTGACGAGTTATAAAGCACCTTTAGAGAGAGTGTTGCCCGTTAAGCTCATCAATTTTACAGCGGCTGTTGACCAGTCAGATATAGTTGTTCTCATTCTTTAGTTAAACTACTTCAGTGTACTATATATTATGAAACTCACATTGCTCACCAACTATAGTTATGTTGTCTCTGTGGTCTCTGTAATGAAAATAAACTATGCAAATGCTAATGTTCCCCTCTCCCCTCTTGGTAGTTTCCACCAGCACTGTCAACATGCCTTAATGGAGTGCCCAGCTTAGCTCCCTCGTGGATTGGACTTGATTCAATGTGGCAAGCCTCTGCTAGCATTCAGGCTGCTGTTTTTGCACAAGTAAACAAACAAACAAACAAACAAACAAACAAACAAAACAAAACAAACGAGCAAACACGTGTGATGCTGCATAGCAGAGCATCACAACTCAGCAGGCTGAATTTGGTCCATAAAACAGCTCTGGGTTAGATCAGTTTTGTCTGAAATCAACATCAGATTCAATGCTATCAGATTCACATATAAGTTCAGTTCAGTTCAATGCAAATGCATTTATATAGCACCATGATATGTGAATATGTTTCAAGGCACTTCACTGAGCCCGGCTTGAACTTGATTCACTTGGGAAGGAACCTTCAAGCCACTCCTTCAAGAAGAGACATTGATGTCACTTCTTTTTAAACGTTGCAACTTTGTACTTTCACTGTTCAGAGAATAGACAGTGAATATGTAATTGAATGAAAGTTGTTAGAAAATAAATAATTCAGTAAACGGAGGGAAAATATGAGGAAAAACATTTTCCTTTCAGACTAGATGCACACGATGCCTACATTAAATATTTTCCCATGTTCATTTCCCCTTTTTGTGAATAATGCATTTGTGAGATTTCAGTTGGATTTGATTTTCTAAAAATAAGTCCTTTCTGAGAGCCCTGATCCTTGCAACTTTGAGAATTATTAAAAGTTTTCATCCGTAGATGGGAGAAGCAGCTCGGAAAGAAGATTATGACTCTGAGCAGGGAGCTCTCTCTAAGGCGATGAAGTCGAGTTCTCGTCAGTCATCGCAGCACAATCTGTCCTAGACCTGAGTTTAGGCCTGCAGTATCCTCCGTGTTTCTACCAATGCTACCCCCCAGTACAATGTTCTGTGGTGACATTTATATGTGAAGGATTTTGTAGAGGCTGCAGCATAAAGTGAGTACAGTGACATATATCTCTCCTACAGCAGTGACACCGATGGAAGTAGGAGGCATAAATAGAGCCTAGCCCGAGAAGGTGTGTGTGTGTGTGAGTGTGAATGTGTCAGTGTGTGTGTGTGTGTGTGTGTGTGTGTGTGTGTGTGTGTGTGTGTGTGTGTGTCCGTCTGTGTGTCTGTGTGTGTAGAAAATAAGTATGCTAGAGAAGATTATTTTTTTGGCCGGCTCAAAGGAATATGTTCTTTTGTCGGCCATAATGGAAACGTCTGCACTGCGCAAGAATAAGGTCAGAAGGATAAAGTGTGAGGTCCGATGTGCTGGCTGTCACGCCAGAGGGAAAGCCGCCTTTATCATCCGTCTCCTGTTCAAAACACAACATGGAAGATAAGCTTTTTGTTTATTGTGCTTGTTGCTACACTGCTTTATTTTGTTGTGTTTATTTATCTATTCATCTCACAGATGCTATCCGTCCTTAGCATCAGTGTTTAATTTTGGGGCATCCATTGAGCTGCTTCACAGAAACTGTTGTGAAATCT
>NC_085012.1:20239139-20249139 GCF_963854185.1 Sardina pilchardus
TACACATATGTAGCCCGTAGGCTTCTGGGGACCTGTCACATCTCAGCAGCGCGCGTGAACAGATTGGCCTGTGTTGTGGCCTTGCCTTTGCTGTCCTTGCTGCCCCCGTCGTCCCTGTGTCTCACTCCTGCGGTGGCAAAGGTCCAAACCAGCTGTCCCTCGGTCTCACCCACCCCCAGGTGCCCGCCGGGCATCTCTCGCCACGCCGACGGGACCTGTTAATTGGTTGCTATTTTCAACCCGAGCAGTCAATCACACAGTGTGGCTGATGAGCACGTTGTCTTGGAATAGCTGTGGGAAATGTGAAAATAGGAAATGTGCAGATTTGTGTGTTTGTGTGTGCCTGTGTGAGTAAGGATGTTGTGTTACAAGCTTCACGTGACCTGATGGCATAGTGTTGTAAGCTACAAGCCTGCTATGGAATGGTCGACCCCATGGAAGCACATGTGCCCAAAAACACAGGAGATCCACAATAAGCTGGTAATGTAGCATTAGCCAGGAGCATAGCTATTAGCATAAGAAGGGCAGGTCATGAGCAACAGGAGGTGGATGATAGCAGGTAATTTGACCCAAAATGAGTGTCACATGACTGATTTCCCACGGTGCCAAAGTCCATGATTAGTGTAACTTTGGGGAGAGCTGCTCAGGTCGAAGTTTTTATCCGTCACCTCCCCAAAAGCAATTTCCAGTGCAAAGTAAACAGGCAATTAGAGTCAGCTTCAAAATGCCACACACACACAGACACACAAACACACAGACACACACACACACACACACACACACACACACACACACACACACACACACACATACACACTTCTACTCAAATTGCTGCACGCTTCTCTTGAGACCCTGCCAAAGTGCTCGTTTGTCTTCTTCCTGCGTAATTGTGTTTTTTTTGCAAGATTTTAGCATCTTTGCTCACAAAGAACTCTTGCCAAATTAATCAAAAGTGTGTGAGATGGAGTCCACCCAAAATGGGCCACTACTTTAGACTGTTAAGCAGCTGGACGCCATGTACAGATACTTCATTAGGACCCCCCCCCCACACACACACACACACACACACACACACACACACACACACACACACACACACTCTCCCAGCAAGAGAATGCCAGGCCAGAGACCCTTTGTTCCACACCAGCGACGGTAAAACACATAGCCACAGCTTGCTTCTGTTGCCGACTCATTACCGAGAACTGGAGGACACAAGGACTTTTGTCTCCCAACTTTCTCCCAACACCGAGGCTGTCTGCTGCGGATGTCGATTAAATGAATAATAAGAAGTCGGAGACTTTTCCTTTTTTAATGTCTGATATGCGGTAGCACTGAAGGTGTCTAAAAAAAGACAAGTTCTCTGTGTACTCTCTCAAATTCTAAGGACTAATTGTGACCCTCTGTTGCTGTTGTACATTTCTCCATAACCAGCGGCAACTTTATTATGCCTGTCTTAGTAAATAACATCCACGGCAGTTTTATTTAAACCTAAGCCGACTGTGTGGGAAATTTCCCTGGAAGTACCCAACCTTCAGCGGAGCTCTCTCTAAACAGGAGGGCGTACTGTAAGGCCTTGACACCTGCTTGGGGACAGCTTCATCTCACTGGCTGAGAGCAGGAGAGGAAGGCTCTCTGAGGGTGGAGAGATGAAACTCTGCGATGGCGCGGCGTAGAGGAAACACGGCAGCACTGTGGCAAGTTAGAGATGAGTGCTGAGTGTTTTAACACTGAATGTGTCTCGGGGGGGGGGGGACGACAACCAGTGCTGTGTTAAATATTTCAGTGAGCCACAGCCCCCTTTGACAGCAAGACCGCCGGTTGGTTTAAATGAGCGGTGGCCTCGCTCTGCCACCGAACATCGACAGAGCGAGCGAACGGTCGGGAGGGTGAACGTTGATTTGTTCGTCTCTTCCCCAGCTCGGTTACCTCGAAGCTCTGCGCCCCGGTTTCTCCTTGGCCTGCCGACGCGCTGTGACACGCGTCGTGCCGGAGGTGACGGAAGGCCTGAGTGGCCAGCGAACGGGATCCATAATTTCACATCGATCCCACGGCCGGGCGGTCCTGCCAGTAGACGCTCGACGGGCGGAGTTTGCCAGAACGTTCCGTTCCAGTCATCCCTCGGCTCGACAGCCTCTCAGATTAAAGAGGAACTTGTGTGTTTTACTTCAAATGACTCCAGGATATTGAAGGTTACTCTAAGTCTGAGAAGACAAAAGGGAATGTCTTACCCCGAGCCAAATCTCATCTATGATCCGTACAAATTAGCCTGACCCTGCATCTTGCCCTTGTCCAGCCCTTTTGATGAATCCATTTGAAAATGGGACTGAGCATAGGTGGGTTGTGTTATAACCTCTATGTTAAAAAGAATCAATAACAGAATTACATTTTGGAAGCTACCAACATTAAGGCACATTCTCAATCATTCAGTTTACCATAATATGAAAAAAAATGTTGAATAGTCAGGCCAGCATTTAGATATTGCATTTACCAGAAAGGTCCTAAGGCTCTTGAGACAATCTTATTTCTTTTTTATTTTGCTGACATTGATTTTGTCATTTAGAAATGCTCTACTGAGGTATTGAAACTGCAGAAGCGAACATAATTTAATTAACTTTGATACACAAAAACATATACGACGTATACTATCGATGCTCTAGTATTGATGTACTAACACTCCATGTTTACTGTTTTCTGGTGATATCTTTTGACACATCTATCTTTGTGTAGTGTGTGTGTGTATTTGTGTGTGTGTTTGTGGTCTGTGTCGTCTTGTGGGTATTTTGCAAAGCCATTTGTGCTCTCACTCTGGTCTAAAAATAACCCTATCACACTCCCGTGAGGGCAGACTCACTAGAGGTGCTGTGGGGGGTAGTGATGGTGGTGGTGGTGTGGGTGTGTGTGTGTGTGGGTGTGTGTGTGTGGGTGTGTAGTGGGAGTGGGGGTCTTCTTTATCACCACTCACACACACACACACCAAGACACAGACACACACACACACACATAAAAACACATTCTACTCTCAATCCACTGCGGACGGACGGACGCACGCGGACGCGGGTACACACACACACACACACACACACACACACACACACATAAAAACACATTCTACTCTCAATCCACTCCCACCCAAACAAGCTTGTCTGTGAGTCTGGACCCAGAAAGGGGATACGGGCTTGTTACGTAGCCATAGATGAAAGGATACTGTGGTGTATTTACCATCCAGGCTACGTGTTGAATGACACGGTCCAGACAAGGTCAATATACATGACCAGACAGAGAGAGAGAGGGAGTGAGACAGAGAGAGAAAGAGAGAGGGGAGAAAAAGAAGAAAGAAGTGAGTGAGAGATATAGACCGACAGAGAGAGAAGTATAGACATCCTGTCTGATTTGACTATGCTTTCAGGGCCTCTCATTTGCCTCAGTCATTATGCTGTATCGGGTGCGAAAAGTCTCAGCTTTTAGGGAGGCCAAATTGGGCAGGCTATATGGAACACTGACTTTAATCTCGGCCATTGAGTGCAACAACCTCGGCCGACGTGCTCCACCGTCTGTGTGATCAGACAGTGCTTTTGCTTTGATGTGGAGGCCATTCACGCGGTACGTGAGGACAAGGTCTCATCAGGAAAGAACATAATACAAGACATAGAAGTGAGAAAGTTTAGTTAATGACCTCTCTAACTCAACAACCCAGAGCACAGCATGTCCAAAGACAAAATATATGCTGTATTTTGGCATCAATGCATGCATCAATCCTGAGACCCTAGTCACAATATCTTGGAGATACAGTACGATACACTTATTCGGTGACTCACATATATGTGGTGGACTCAGCCCTGCACACCAAGCAGCTCTTGAGATACTCTACAGAGCCGGTGGCCATTTTGTCCTCTCCTCACGGATATAATAAGCACCTTCTCCACTGACTGGTGGTGACATTGAAAGCCACAAAGGGTGGTGATTTTTCATCTCCACTTGAAATGACACCTGTATAGATTTATTGACGTGTTGTTAAAGTTAGGCTTACAGTAAATGTCACACCCTCCCATGGCGTCTGACAAAATAGGGACTTCAGAGGCGAACGGGATATGTCTCCATCTCTGCTTTCACTTTGAACTGCCTCCTATCCAACCCCACTCAGGGTTGGAATGTGAAGTGTCATACTGTAGTTTGTCCATGAGGTGTTTAGAACCCATGGATGTGGTACTTTTTGAAGTCTGGGGGTGGTTAGTGAGGTTCCCCTCACTAACCACCCCTCACAAAGTGAGGTACTTTGAGTGACTTGAAAGTACCATAAATGCAATATGTTGTTGGTTTTGTTGTTGTTCTTCTTCTTTTTCTTCTTCTTCTTCATCTTCTTCTTCTTCTTCTTCTTGTCTGTGTCTACTGGAGCCTATCTTCCTCTATGGCTCTGAGCTCCCTGCTAAGTGTGTTTGTGCTCAGTTAGTGAATGGTCTTTAAGCACAGAACCCCAACCCCCTCTTGCCCTCCGTATATACACACATATACACACATCTCATGCTGGAGCTACTCCGGTCCCAGGGCCTCTCTGCTTTTGCTCTGCCCCAGGACCCCCTCTCTCTCTTGGGCTTGCTCCTCTTGCCTCACTGGGTCTCCGAACACTGGAGGAGTTGCCTCATTGTCTCTCAGTGACCAATCTTGACCCTGCTGATGTGTGTGTTTGTGTTTGTGTGTGTGTGTGTGTGTGTGTTGGTGGCATTTTTTCTGAATTTGTCCATCTGCATCTTACTTATCTTATACTGTATTTGTTGCTCAAATGAGTCTTGAGCAGTTTATTTCCTTATCTGACTAAAGATTATTGTCACAAGCGCTTGGTTATATAAAAAATAAGATGGCTAGACATAAACTCTCCTGTCAGTTCCCTGTGGTTGCATTGTCAGTCAGTGTCTATGGCATCAGGTCACTTTGATCTTGAGGTAAAAGCATCCCATGAGTCTACAGTAGGTGTTGCTCTCAAAGCCTCTGTGGCATAACAAATGTCTGTTCGCTCAGCTTCGTCTAGAGCAGGAGTCTATTCTCGTACTTGTCCATGCAGAGTGAGTGTCTACCCTAGATATATAGGTTACCCTCGTTCTGCACACACACATATATACGTTCAAGAGTCCAATGTGGCATCTACGTATATACAGTACGTCTATGGTGTCCACCCTGTGCACTTACAGCCTGTGTGTCCACTCATCCGTCTCCACATTAAACGCTATCTCATTCACACGTGTGTCCGCGTAGCAACTGTGGTCTGTTCACTCACCTGTCTCTTCCGTGCAACAGCATTCTTTCGGCTCACCTGTTCGCCTCTCCCGCGCCCCACAAGTGCAGACGTACCTGTGGTGTGTGTTCGGGCAGGGCGGTAAAAGCAGCAGGGGCAGCAGGTGGTGCTCGGAGCTGAGCACCTGTCGGCCCCGGGGGAGACGTTTATCACAGGTACGGCAGACTCACCTGCCCCCCGATGCAGGAGAGCAGAAAGAATAGCCTCGTTTCCCGTCACTTTCACCAAGCACTGGCACACACACCTCTTCTAGCTGAGGTGGCACAGGTGCAGATCCACCGGCGGATGTATCGCTCTCTGCTGTTATCTGTAATGTACGACTGTAATTAAGCAAAATAGGTTTGGTTGAATTCTAGTAGTATTTCTGAATGTATGTTATAAAGGTACACCAGACAGAACATGGTACATTTGTGGTTGTTTATTTAGTCCAACTGCAACATACTATTTGCGTAAGAGGTCATTCATCTATTTTGCTGTTGACCAAAATACCCACTAACACACACACACACTCACAAACACACACACACACACACACACACACACACACACACACACACACACACACACACACACGCACGCACGCACACACACACACACACACACACACACACACATACACCCAAACACAAACACATATACGCTAATTCTTAGTGATAGAATGCAAATGTAAGTGCCGCAAGGTGTTTGTTGACCTCACAGTTTGCCCTTGCAAGCCACCACTATGGGACAGAGGACAGAGTAGCCAACGCAGCTTTACAGCCAAGGAAGCAGGAAGCAATCAGAGTTTGATGATCCATGCTTATCCATCCAAACCTCTCTGTGTGTGTGTGTGTGTGTGTGTGTGTGTGTGTTTGTGTTTAAATCTACATCTGCATATGAATGTGTGTGTGTGTGTGTGTGTGTGTGTGTGTGTGTGTGTGTGTGTGTGTGTGTGTGTTTGTGTGTGTGTGTGTGTGTGTGTGTGTGTGTGTGTGTGTGTGTGTGTGTGTGTGTGTGTGTGTGTGTGCTGACACACCTGGGTTAGAGCACCAGGGCCAACTGTGATTCTGAGGGCAGCTGGCTGCTGTGCCGCAGCTGTGCCCCTGGACGTGGAAGTTGGCAGTGTGGCACAGAGCAGCACAGATGCCCACGGGGCCCGAGGTTGGGGCCGTGCCCACCCCCACCCCGTCTGCTGCGTCTGCAGAAGCATCTTGTGCTAATTGATGTGCTTTTAATTGTCTCTAACGGAGCCGCGGGGGAAGCTGACGTTGATGGGTTGCAGCTCCTAACTCCTCTGGATGTCTCATTCATATCTGGGCCTTAGGCTTGCTCCAGCACTGGGCCACGCAAAGCCTGCTTTTGTGTGTGTGTGTGTGTGTGTGTGTGTGTGTGTGTGTGTGTGTGTATGTGTGTGTGTGTGTTTGTGTGTGTATGTTGTCACTGAGAGTACTGAGCCAAAGCAAGCCTGGCTGAGCTGGCATCTCACACAAGAATTTTGGAACAAAAATATAGTCTCTCAAATGCTAGCCGTAGCTGAGAAGATCTGGACATCCTTAAAGTGAGGGTTGCTGAGTGTTCAGGGACAGGGATAGTGCCAAAGGCTTGTGTGTCGGAAACCATGAATATCTTACAAGCAGTAAATGAAGATTGAGAGTTAAAAGAATCCCTCTTTGGTAAATATCTCCTGGCTTTCTCTGGGCTCTTGCTGTTGGCAAGCATTTGTTTACAATGTGCTTCCTTTGTTTTGTTGGTGAAAGAGCGTGGTTTATTTTATTTATTTATTTTTTCAAAATAGTTCCTCTAATTTGCTCATTTTGCATTAATTAATTAATTTAATCTAGCGGAAAGTTTGATTTGTGCATTCTGATGATGTTCTCATTATGCAAGGAAACAAAACAACATTAATTTGCTGACGTGACTTTTTTTGTGTAAGTCAACATGAATTACTGCAGATAAGGGATTTTAAAATCCTGTGTGTGTGTGTGTGTGTGTATGTGTGTGTGTGTTTGTGTGTGTGTGTGTGTGTGTGTGTGTGTGTGTGTGTGTGTGTGTGTGTGTGTGTGTCTGTGTGTGTAAGCGTGCACATTTCTGCCTGTGTGTTTGTGTGCGTGTTTGTGTTATTTTATTGCTCCAATAATTGACATACATCTGTGTGATTGTTTACTGGTGTGTGTGTGTGTGTGTGTGTGTGTGTGTGTGTGTGTGTGAGTGCACACACTTGTGCCTGTGGGTGTTTGTGTGCCTGTGTGTGTCGTTTCATAGGTCCAATAATGGGTATGCATCTGTGTCTTTGTTTGCTGGTGTGTGTGTGTGTGTGTGTGTGTCTGTGTACGTGGATTCATGCATGAGCGTGTGTGTATGTCTGCGGGCTGTGCTTGCATAAAATTCTGGAGATGCAGTACCACAGATGGTAGAGGGTCCTCAGTCAATCTGTTGCCTGTACGGAGCGCTGGTCCTGTAAGACTAAGAGCGTAAACATGACTCCTGCCGTTGCCTCTGTAGATTACTGGTCCTGCGAGCACAAACATGATTCCTGTCATTGTTTGTGTAGACAGCAGACCCTGAGATTAACAGTGAGGCAACTACACCAGGCTACACCATGTAGCTGTTCGTGTAGCGTTTGCTGCAACAAATAGAAATAGCTACCACTATAATCAATGGAATTGGCTACGCTCAGACGTGATAGTGACGTCGTGTGTACATTTGGAAAAATTAGACCAGTTTTCTAGAGCTTTTTTACAGTACGCTCCACAAATTGAGTGTTTCAGTTGCAGAAGGGGTGTAAGAGCACAAACATGACTCCAGTCGTTGCATGTATGGAAGACCCTTAGAGGACAAATATGATTCATCTATGACTCCTGCGTGACTCCGATATGACCTCCTGCTCTCCAGGCCTGTCCTACCATACCAACAACATGTCTGTGCCTCTGTGAGGCTCTGCTAGCCAGAATGCTAACATGTGGAGCAATGCCCAACTAATGTGGTTCCATGCATCAACACACAAGTAACTAGCTTAGTCATTCTGTAGAACTATATCTCAGTGTATATACAGTAGGCATGTGTGACTCTGTGGGCCAGATGTACTAAGAATAGCGATCGTAACGTTTTTTGCGCCAAGGCCAACACGCAGAAAGCACGCGCTATAATACTTCAGTTTACGTCCTATTTACCAATCCTGAAATTCGTTGGGTAATCTGCGCCGTTCTCCGCCCCCTAACGCAGTTTGCGAAGGACAACAACTGAACGACACTTCAATCAGAAGCGCAGTTGAATGAAGTTAACTGATGACAACATTAAAAGGAATCCGATGTTTAGCGATCATGAAATAATACAATGCATAATGTCAACAAGCAGGAACATAATTTAGAGCAGTAGTTCTACTCAAACTAGGCTTACTTGTGCACGTAGGCTATGGAAGATTTATCAAATCTAACAAGTAGGAAAGTTTAAGCGGATGGCGTGAAAGTGAAAGTAAACATTCGAAAAGCCACCGAAAGTTAAGGTTGCCTTTGATGTAGTACAAAGACGCAAAACTGGTGGTCTAATTAGCGATTTTGTTGTCTTTGAATGATTCTCTTATAGATACATTTAACAGCAAATCGCATTTAACACCTGCTTTTACAAGGCGGAAATATTTAGGCGCAAAATAGACGTGCGCTTTCATGGGCAGTTTTAGTACATACAGGGGAATACATAATTAGGGGCATTTAACGCTTCTCCTCCCATCTTTTTACACAAACCTCCTACTATCAACTGACACTCCCTTAAATCCATATGCATGAGACGGAAAAGCGCAATTTGCCATTTTCAGCTCCCACGACAGGCAGTCTGCGTCTTCACCTCATTGCGGCCCGTTAATACATACCTCGCCATCTTTCTACAGTATGCGCACGTTGCGAAACAAATACGCCTGAAGTGGGCGCAAAAGCGTTAGTACATCTGCCCCATAGTGTGTATGTGTGTGTATTTGTAGAGAGAGAGAGAGAGAGAACAATGCTCAAACAGTGTAAATATTTTGAACTAGTCAATAACAGTTGACCTATATCAATCCATTAAGTAAAGGTGCTGGTTTGGTCTTTGTAGGCTGCTGAACGTGGTCTTTGCAGGATATGAGATACTCTACGTTCTGTTCCCAAAGGATTAGTAGAGGAGAGCAGTGAGTGCAGATCAGGGACAATCAGGCTCCCTTAAAACAATCAATCAAACTGCTTGATCATCGGATTTGGCTAAAGCTCATTTCTGAGAATCGAGTGAGCAAAATCAGCAATCAAGCTGCAGAATCAGATTCACATATTTCTACTTTAATAATCCACAGTCCTGTTTTTGTATTAATAGTACAGAGAACTGTCATACTCTTAAAAGCATGTGTTGTGTCTCCTCCTCGGACTTTTAACTGGCAATCTGGCAATAGAAGCATCATGCACGTTAAGGTGTTTCACAGCTAATACACCTTTTCTCTACCATCCATATGCTACAGACCCCATGCAGGGACCTTGACTTGTGGGATTAGTGATATTGAGAAAGAATGGTGGCATAGTGGTGATCGAGTGGTTTGGCACCAGAGCTATTGGAATCCCAGAGGGTTGTGAGTTCAGTCCCAGCTGGGCTGCTTCAAGGAGGTTGTCTGCAAAATTACAAACAATGGCAATGTAATAATGAAATCACTCAGAAGGATCAATCACTCAGAAGAATGAAGTTAAAACATTAGGAATATGTCCACTGGTATCCCTCAAC
>NC_085012.1:20254139-20259139 GCF_963854185.1 Sardina pilchardus
TACAGTCAAACAGCCATTTGTTTTGTCGCACTCCAGGAGATGGAACAAGCACCATGGTAACCAGATGCATTTGAGATGATGTCATTAGGGAGAGTCTCGTATCCGCATCTGTATTCTCTCTCCGTACAGGCCTCAGGTTCTCCAGAGAGTTTTTTAAAAACTCAGTTGTCACTCGTGATTTGAATGACAAATGGAATTTCTGCCATTTCTTCCCTTCTGCTTTGAGTGGTCGTCTTTGATGTAAACCCACAATATTGAAGAATGCGTCAAAGTCCCTTTTTTCTTGTTATTTATAAAAAAAAAACCTCCATTTCACTTTCAGAACAAGCTTCATTTCTCTGTAACTTTTCTGCTGCTTCATGTTTCACATTCTTTTATTCATGAGAAACAAAGTCACCGGTCCTATTTGGCCCGCTTTGCGCTTTTGTGCTCCGCAGCTCTGATGTACGCCAGCATCTTTGGGAACGTGTCGGCGATCATCCAGCGGCTGTACTCGGGCACGGCGCGCTACCACACCCAGATGCTGAGGGTCCGGGAGTTCATCCGCTTCCACCAGATCCCCAACCCGCTGCGGCAGAGGCTGGAGGAGTACTTCCAGCACGCCTGGTCCTATACTAACGGCATTGACATGAATGCGGTGAGAGACACGCACGCGCACACACACACGCACACACACACACACACACACACACACACACACACACACACACACACACACACACACACACACACACATACACACATACACACACACACATACACACACACACACACACACACATGCACAGACATGCAGAAACACATACACACACAAATGCACACACATGCAGACACACACACACACAGATTCAGAGACTGGAGGAGTACTTAACGCACTTCTACACCAAGGGCACTAACATGAATACAGTTATCACACACGCACACTCACACACACACACACACACACGCGCACACACACACACACACACACACACACACACACACACACACACACACACACACACACACACACACACTCAACAACACACACACACACACACACACACACACACACACACACACACACACACACAAATGGGACAGGGGTGCATGAGCATACACAAACATACACACACTTGGATACACACACAGATACAGGGATGCATTCTGTGTGCTGTGAAGTGTGCTACTCATGTGCGCGCGCGCGCACACACACACACACCCACACCCACACACACACACACAATTTGAATATGTTTCTTCTTCCCTTCCTGGGCTACATTTACACCATTCACCTAATTCCTCTGTTTAAATCCCATTGTGAGCACATTGTCTGCCCACACAGACTGCATTATTAACCGCTCAAGACCTAACCTGACTCCCAGGCTGCCATACAGTACATACAGCATTGGTATAGCATAATAATAACGGCACTATCAGAGTGCCTTTGCATAAGGATACTGTATGTGATCCACATTAAACAAGTGAGTCATTCATCTATCCCTCCTCTCTCTTCCTTTCATTACACGCCATTAAACTCACTGCTGCTTTCTGCCACAGACATGACTCTGCATGTTTGTGTGTGTGTGTGTGTGTGTGTGTGTGTGTGTGTGTGTGTGTCTCAGTGCTTTTGAGTGGATGGATATGCCAAAGGAGGAGATGAACGCTGATACTGTCATTGTTGTTCCGGACCCTTTTTTATCTCATTAAAGCCGTAGTTAGTTATTTTGCTCCGTTTCAAGTTCGACGGAGCGTACGGAATCAGGACAGCACTTGCTGCTACTGTCGAAGAGCGGAGTTTGAGTTTTGGGTGATAAAGGTTCTGCTGTCAGTCGGCATTTGTTTGTGTGCGTGTGTGTGTGTGTGTGTGTTTGACTGTGTGACCATTCTTTGTCCTGCTGTAACGCTTATTCAGGGGGTGGGGGAGAGGTTCAGATTGTCACTGAAGCATCCCAGGCTAAAGGAATTTAGGCTGGGGGGGGTCTTCAATGGCCACTGTTTCTTGTATGGTTCAAAGTCCAGTTTCCAAATAGTGTCATGGCTGTAAAGGTGACACCTCATTGAGCCCTCCATCGTCAGGTTAATGTAATCATGAGACTTGTCATGACAGATGCCATGTCCTGTCAGTAAGCTAGTTATCATCACAGAGATATTGCAACATTATGATTATCAGTTAGTTGTTATGACAGCGTTGATGATCAAGTGACTGATGTTAGCACAGCTTAGTAGCATGCAATAGAACCTGATGTGGCTTGTTAAGAGACATCTTCATGTCACTAGACTAAGACTGTTATGATAAATATTGACAGAATATGGGATTGGCCATAACATGTTTATAACATGGTTATACCAGCCATACAATGGAGGTTTCAATAAAAAAAATGTTGCCAAAACAACAGGGACCATGTCATTCATCCTGTCATCATTGTAGTTCAATGTACAAGCCGACCAGATGCAAGGAATCACCGTGTGTTAGCATTAGCGATAAGATGCCAGCCCCCTCATTCTCCCTTACTTAGCCCAGCCCTTTTTGGCCCGCTTTCCTGGCTCATCCCAAACCCCTTTTAATGATTAGATTCATTACAGACAGTAGTTCACAAAGATGTCAAGAGTCCTTAATCTTTTTTCTGACCTATTGTACTTTTGGACAGATTTTACTGTCCTCACCAGTTTGGGTGAACTACTACTAAAAAATGTGAACATCCGCAGTGAAAAGACTTGGAGAGGATTATGTTAAGGCTAAATCTTAAAGTAGATTGAATTGCAAATCATTTGCAGGCACATAAATAAGTATATATAATATTATGGAGAAAAAAAGTCCACGTGCATATGAAGAATCTGGAATGCAAAACAAAATCTTATTGCACAATCTGAATCGATCCATGCGTCCGTTGGGGATTTCTTTACTGCTAATCTTTAGCTATCTGCTAACTGCTCTCCCCTATCTCTTCTGCTTCAATTAATGAAATAAACTGCACATAAATAGAGATGCAACTCTGTACAAATATATATTTTATTCTGTATCAATCCTGACTTACAGAGGCTACAATGCATCTTTGTTTGCTTTTAATCTATACTAATTTATTAAAATAATCTAGCATTTCTAACTCAATGATAATTAGGCACATAACTAGCCATCTGAGTGTGAAGTTCGACATTTTATTTTGACCCCAGGTCTCTTTCTGGTGGATGTTTACATTTGATGTTTTAGGGAAATTCCGATACCCTCGAGAGGAACAAATGGAATACTGAGTCTGTGGTACCAGATACAACAGTTGAGGCAAGAAGATTGAAGGCTCTTGAAACACATTTTTAATTTGTTTGTGAACTATTGCATTTATTAAAGAAAGGCATAAATATATCCAGCAGGTGTTCTCCCACTCACTCATAACCTACGTTCTCCGTCCGGGCTGTCCACCGGTTCTCCTCTGTGTCCTCAGGTTCTCAAAGGGTTCCCGGAGTGTCTGCAGGCTGATATCTGCCTGCACCTGAACAGGACCCTGCTCCAGAACTGCAAGGCCTTCAAAGGCTCAACCAAAGGCTGTCTGCGCGCTCTAGCCATGAAGTTTAAGACGACGCACGCGCCGCCTGGCGACACGTTAGTCCACGCGGGGGACGTGTTGACCGCCATCTACTTCATCTCACGCGGCTCCATCGAGATACTGCGCGGAGACGTGGTGGTGGCCATATTAGGTGGGATGTGTGTGTGTGTGTGTGTGTGTGTGTGTGTGTGTGTGTGCTGTGTCTGTGTGTGTGGGTGGGTGGGGGTGGGGGGGTGTGTGGGTGTATGTGTTTTTGTTTATGTATGGTGTGTGTGTGTGTGTGTGTGTGTGTAGTAAAACAATTAATTGGTGCCTAAACAATGTAATGTTGCACACACCCTACCCACTCCAGAGGAGCATTTTAATTAATACTCAGCACGATGTTATTATTATATTGTTTGTCGTTGTTGTTGTTCATAATGACATCAGCCTGTTTACACATCTTGGAAAATCCCCCACAGCTTTCACATGTTTTTATGCAGTGGGTGTATTCCATCGCTTGTTCAAATATTTCTCTGATAGAAAGCCAGAGCCAGAAATAGATGCTTAAATCCTAGACTGGTAGTTTGAGCTGTTAATATTCTGAATAGATACAGTATGCAATAAAATGGTTCATTCAGAGAATTAATGACATGCCTGCTTGGTTGGTGTTATGCAGTACCATAAATGATGTTACTGGAGCAACACTGCCATCTAGGGGTTTAATAGAGAACTGTTCTCACATGGTTTTTTTTTTTAGACTCATTGCTGGTTACACTATACTTTAACTTAAGTTATCATATTTAAGATGTATTACAAAATTGTAGTATGTGTTTATATTTACATTTTTTTATGGTTTTATTCAAAGTAACATTATGTCAGATGCTCACCATACAAACCTACTTGTCTGTAAAGCATATTTTAATGCATCCTCTATTTTGGTTTTGCCCA
Source organism: Sardina pilchardus (assembly GCF_963854185.1). NCBI lineage: Eukaryota > Metazoa > Chordata > Actinopteri > Clupeiformes > Clupeidae > Sardina > Sardina pilchardus. Next base: position 20,258,591 of record NC_085012.1, read on the forward strand.
AAGGAAAGAATGACATCTTTGGGGAGCCCATTAACCTGTATGCGCGTCCAGGTAAGTCCAATGCGGACGTGCGGGCACTGACTTACTGCGACCTGCACAAGATTCTCAGGGAGGACGTCCTGGAGGTGCTGGACATGTACCCCGAGTTCTCCGACCACTTCTGGAGCAACCTGGAGATCACCTTCAACCTCAGAGATGTGAGTTGCACACATGCAGACACACTCACATTCTCAATAACAAGCAGACGCACATACAGAACACACACACACACACACACACACACACACACACACACACACACACACACACATACACACACACACACACACACACACACACTCACAATCACAGGCACAGACACACATATACACATACACATACACACACATACACATACACATACACATACACATACACATACACATACACATACACATACACATACACATACACATACACATACACATGCACACACACACAGTAGACTTGAGATCACCAACCTCAGAGACGTGAATCAAATACACACCCACCCATCTGGAGGTCACCTTT
>NC_085012.1:20264139-20274139 GCF_963854185.1 Sardina pilchardus
AACAAAGCAAATTTATTTTCAAAATTATTAAATGGACATTTGATAACTTTGATTGGATGAACCCTTCCCCACACAATCTCTCTGAGTGTTTCCAGACTATATTCTCTGTGTTTAGTTTGGCAGCAAGGAAACACACCATCGGCTAATCAATGATGTTTAGTTGCAGTCGTTCATTAATGATTGAATATCTATAAGTCATAGAATCCATCATAACATCCATGTACTGTATGTAGTCAATGAAAAAACTTGGGAAGAGATCTACTGAGATTTTTGGAACACTTCTCAATAGCACATTATTAAACAGTAACGCTGACACATACTTCAGCACGTGTACAGAAATGTAAAGCATCATATTTTCAGTTTGTTACATTTTGTTTACTCCCATTTGCACAAAGACAGCAATCCAGTGACGGGCCTGCACTGAAGGTTCAAAGACAACCAGTTTACTGTATGACAGACAAGCAAAGATTGTATGACACTGTTGGTTTGTTTGAGCCGAGAGACTATTTATTTATTAGACCTAGAGAGTTGTATGGTTTTTTTTGTAGGTTTCACAGAGTTGTATTTTTCATTTTGCAGAGATATATTAATGTTATCTGTAAATTAGTTGGTTGACTGGTGGCGGACATTAAGTGTGCTCACACTGCCTCCTTCTTCTCATCCCATCTCTCTCAGATTATGTTTGTTATTTTTAACAGCTTTGGTACATTTACATGTATGTACAGCACAGACTCCTCCAGTAACAGAAGGAATTGCACTTCAAAATGTGTCTTTATTATTATTATTATTATTATTATTATTATTATTATAATGCATCTGTTTGTTCATTGTCATGTGTGTATTGGTTACTGTACAGCATATCTTAGTCTGATTGCTAGACTGTTTGAAACTTAATATATTTATCTATTTTAATAAGATTCATGCATGTGAACTGTAATTGCCAGACATGCGAAATGTCTCCTGTCTGTCATCCGCTCATTATCATCCACTATAGTTCACATACATCTGAACACTGCTTCAGCTTTAATTAAACACAAAGGAACACTGGAGCCAGAGAATACAACTTCCTACTGCTCAGTTTATGTACAGAGAGGCAGGGGGAGGGAGTGGATCTTTGTTTGTTTGTTTGTTTGTTTGTTTGTTACTTTTTTACATCTAAAAAAGTCTCTCGTCAGTGCTCTTGTCATCTGATCTATGATTTTGTTATGATTTTGTATGATTTGAGTGAACGACGATTTGAAGCTGGTATTGGTGCACTTTAGGAGTACGGCCAAAGCTGTGGCCACCCAAACTGCGGCTCTGTTCTCGTGTGGTTCTGACCGAGCTTGGATCTCACCCAGGTTTGGTCCAACGCTACAACGGATCCAGTCCAGAGTCAAGCCACTATCGTTGGGGGCTGAGTTATTATCTGTGACTATTTGGTTCTGGTACCATGTGGTTCTACTGGCACTGTACAGTTCCGGTGTGTGTGTGTGTGTGTGTGTGTGTGTGTGTGTGTGTGTGTGTGTGTGTGTGTGTGTGTGTGTGTGTGTGTGTGTGTGTGTGTGTGTGTGTGTGTGTGTGTGTGTGTGTGTGTGTGTGTGTGTGTGTGTGCGTGCGTGCGTGCGTGCGTGCGTGCGTGCGTGCGTGCGTGCGTGCGTGCGTGCGTGCATGTGTGACTGTATCTGTGTGTGTGAGAGAGTGTGAGAATGTCTGTTGTGTAATGTGGTGAAGATTTTTGTGTTTTTTTTTTTTTTAAATACGACAAATGCGGCTCCTGAGGAGATTCTCCTGTAAATCCACTCATAGTGGTGACTCAGCTCTGAGATGGTCTTCCATGGACACGGCTGTCTTTTATTTTTGTTTAATTATTATTTTGTTGTCCTCTTGAGATTCTCTCGCCAGAATATGGCCCTGTGAATTGTTAAATTATACAATGTTCAGTCAACCTCTGCATAACATACACAACATATCAACTGACACTTCATTTTTTATATATATAAAGTTCAAAATAGTGATACAGCAAGTTTCAGTAGATTTACTTGACTCTGGCTGAGTTCCAATCATGAACTAGTCTGCTTTGGGTCTTAGGGATGGCCAGATCTACAGTAGTGCATAGTGCAAATTGCATAGTGCAAAATGTGTTTTCTCCATTAGCCGATGTGGCATTGCCTAGTCTGTGTATTTCTGCGTATCTACGTGGCCACTCTACCATCTGTGTGTTAATGTTGTTATTGTGCTCTTTGGGCAGGTGAGGTAGTGATCTAGAAAAGTCAGGAAATGTGCCCACTCCCCACCCCCAACCCATGTCAGCCATTCCGTGCGATGTGGTCCACCTCACACAACCCATGAAATGATAATACATGATGGCAACTTTTTCATCCATGTTGCCAGGCAGTGTTGCTGATTGATGTATGGACACTTTCTCATTCAAACATTTTTTTTTTTTAATCTGGAGAACTTAAATCATCAGTAGGCAACTTGATGTAATTATCCAATCAGAACACACTGAACAGGTCATGTGCCCTGCAGCATTACCCAAAAGGTTGCCCCCATGGACCTCCACCTTTGGGTTGGTTGAGGGGATTGTAGTCTGGGTCGGGTTTAGTACTCTTTTATAGCCTCTTAGTGGACTTTCAGAACACACTGATGCCAGGGGAAGCTCTGTGCCCATCAGTAACAGCAATGCGCATGAAGATGACTCAACTGGCATGGTCGGGCACTGGAATGCCCACGCAATCACGGCTAGCGTCCGTCATCCTGTTACAGTACATGTGTGTTCGTGTGAACGGCACATCAAGTCTCACTTGTGTACATAATGTTTAGCAGTGCGGATTCATTTTTGTTTGCTTGTTTGTTTGTTTGTTTGTTTGTTTGTTTACCCAAATGGATTGCTCTGTTCCCCTTGTACATACCTTGTAAAGGAATCACATTTTTGGCACTCCTATAGCCAGTACTATGCAGAAAATGTCATTTCTTTGGCATGCTTTGAAATGCAGAAAAAAATACTGTAGAAGAAAAAAGGTATGTTTTAATAAACTATAATAATCATGTGAACACCTACTATGTTAATAACAATGTTAATAATTATAATGATAATGATGACGATGATGATGACGAAGACAAAGACAACTTTAACATTGTGCACACTTTCTTTGCATGCTGCACTGAGGTTCTTTGAGCAATGAGACGACAGACAGAGGCAGTTGATTGGCTGCTGAATAGAGAATGTGTAGACTGATGCACTGTACTTTCAGGTCACCAAACTATCGCTTCCTGTGAGGCTGTCAGACTACAGGAAAAGTGGCATGAGGTTTTTGAGTCACACACACTACTGTTAACACATGCGCTGGCTGCTCTGACCACACTCTGTTGGGGGTTGGTTTATTTATGGCCTGAAGATAAAAACGTTGGCGTGAAATTCATGTTGTCACAGCATTCATATCAAACACTACCACAAGCTTGAGAAGAATCCCAGGTCTTGATTGTGTGATAGCATTATAAAAATGACTGACTTTCTAAAGTTGAAAATATTTCTTTCAATAAACCTCTTTGAAAACAAAATGTTGCCTTTCATGCTTTCCTTGTATGGATTTACAGTAGGAGGTGAGATCGTACCCAGAGTGCCTCAAAGCGCATCAAAGTGAGTAAACAACGAATATCGAAGAGGAAGTTGCTTCCCTGCTGTCACACACCTTTATGGTGTCATATCTCCCTTAAACAACAATCATAAAACATCGGTTTATTAAGGGTTTATTACATACAGCCTATCACTTGGGCCTACGGTTGAACCACAGCAGTGGGTGTATCCTTACTAGTCACAAGCCATATTGCATAATCAGTTTTAACACACTGATACCACTTTTGTAACTGGAAGAGGTGTGTGTTATAACATGTACAGCATTATTATACAGCAAATTACATAATTTCACTTCAAAACCTGCTAAATAGGCTACCACTCTCTTCTTGGTCTGAAATATTGATTTGTAGGCACAATCCTGTGGGAGCTTGATACAAAATGCTAACTTAAAAGAAAAGTGGTCAAACTGATTTAGAGGGTTTTGCATCTGAACCCTTCATATACTCTTCTGAAAAACATTTGGTGAACGTGAGACCATTGCGGAAAAAGCCAAATAAAATGGAACATGTTCCTTAAATACTGAGAATAAATCACATATTTACTGAATAATGCACGAAGAGTGATCATTAACATAAAAGCCTATGTGGCCCACAAGCCATAATTGTCCACTCCAACTTTACAGCATGTCTAGGCCTACAGTACCTTTTACTCACAGGTGCAAGTGCAACACAACCACGTTCATTGGCTAAGCCCTTGGCTTTTGAGACATCTTGACACTTTTATTGCTTTGTTTTAGGCTATTTAGTTTTCATACTTTCAGTTGTCGGTTAAATGTAGGCTATAATGCCATGAAATCTCATAAAAGGTGAAGGTCCCTCAAAGGCTACTGCATGTGACCAATTTCAGAGTTACTGTAGTAGGCCTAGTCTATATTGACAGTGAGTAGGCCCTGGCCTATTTTCTTGCATCCAGACTCCCGTCCCTACAGCTTAACATATGTGCTACGGTGTACCGTGTAGGCCTACCCTATAACAAGAAAAGGTTAGCCTATAAATAATAGGCTACAACTTGCAATGTAACTGAATTTTTATACAAAAAATAAAGTATCATAAAAGACGACTTAAGAAGAGGAAGCGATTCTTTATCAACATACCAATAAATTATGGCCAAGACCGGGATGACCAGGAGATGACGCAAAAGCCAGACCTCGGTGTTAAAGCTGGGTCGCCGAGAAATCTGATTGCAAGCCAACCGTTAGATGGCGACATTGTACAATTGTGTAGCATGGCCTACTACTACTATAACAGGCCTAATAACCATCTAATTACGGAATTATGAAGTCATGCATTTAGGATGGCCAATTTCAACGATATCTTACTTTAATATAATAAAATGCCATCTCACATACCAAAATAAATTAAACTTGACACTAATGATTCTGAATTAAAAAAAAAACGTCTCTACCAGAAATTCTAATTTAAAACAGAGCTTGAAATCTAACGTGGATATGTTGAGTCTGTAAGCCGTGACACCCATTAGAGGACACTCAGACCGAGCAGTCATCGGCTGAGCTGGTGGTCAACCAATGGGTTTGGATTGCGAACAGCTGTTCACTTATATCGCCTATCATTCCTAGAATTAAATACAGCCATTTCGTTCCTGTAAAGATATTCTGACGTTTCAGACAGGCAACGTGACATTCTTGCTCCTACTGTCAAGCGGTAGCTCAGCTCACTGACTTCATATCCTTTGAGCTGAAGGGTGGCCAGCTTCAACGAGTGATCTTCACAACGATTGGGTCCTGACTGTCCCGTAAAAGGAGTTAAACGTATTCATTGTACGTTACAGTTGTCTGTCAAAAGTGCACAAATTGTGCTGCCTGCACCCGTTCTTGCGCGCTGCCAGCAAGGCGTTTTTAAATCTGAAGAAGAGATAGGAGATAAGGGCTGTCAAGATCGTTTCTTCTTCACTGTGATTGGTCAAGAAAGATGTCATGCTTTTTTCTGGACATTTGATTGGATGAAACCTGAAAGGCGGTAATGTTAGCCTGCGGTCACTGAGAAGTGCAGTCGGGAGGGCGGATCATCGCGAAGGCAACGAGACTACAGTACGCCCGAGAAACTGTCAAAAAATAGTCAACAAAGGGTGAGTGTTGTCCAAATAAACAATGTCTGTCCTTGGGAATGTTGTTAAACTTACTTGGAATCGGTTGCATTAAGTTTCTCTGTCGAATATGTTTGGGAAAACAGTGACGGGACGATGATTTTGGATGAATCGTGCGCTCCCTTGACTCACATCAAAGCGATAGTGCTTGGTGAAGTCGCAGTCACACACCGAGCCACGGCGCTGAAGCCACTGCTGTTCGCAAAGTTATGCAAGCTTGTCTTTTTGCTACCAGTCTGCGGGAGAAGTGTGTCTGAAGGTGTCATTTCAGTTGGGCGCTTTTACATTTCAGGGCGCAGCAGCGGGGTATTTTGTTTGGTCTTGTTTGATATTTTTATGGTGCCGTGTTAAGCATAATTCTTCTGCCTGTAGGAGGAGACTATGCAGAATTTCGGGCCCTGCTGACATTATTTATAGAGCAGAAACTATTTAAAACGTGTCAATGATTTTATTGGCCACACTATTCATTCACTCACATCCTGCATAGTGCTTAGCCATGCTTTTTACTTTTTGAGTTTTTGCCATTTCATTCTGGAAGCAGCTGACAACTGGAGAGGCCTGTTGGTGACAAGCAGAGTGCGAGACTGGGTAATTACCTTAGCTGGAGCTGCCATGTGTCTCAAAGTCCAGGCTTGCTGATGTGACCTATGACCTGAGCTGTTCATGCGCCTGGTATCATGAACGCTTCCAACCCCCTCCCAGTTTCCTCACTGGTGTCTGTATCATGTGTTGTACTTCCTGGGTTATTCCTGAATTTCCTGTCTAGGCTCACTAACATGCATCTGGATCCTATCCAGTTCCCTTCCCAGTTCCCCCTTTGGAGTTAACAGGGCTCGGTGATTTATTGATGAGGGAACCAGTCTGGGACAGGGAGGAGGCACAGTGTGGATTATGTGTTCGTAGTGCTCTCTGTGTCTGTGGATCCGGTGGGATTACGGTGCAATCCTGCAGAGATTACTGCACTCGGGAATCAGAGGTGGGTCTGATGAGGCAGACGTGATGGGGCAAATTTGGGCAGGGCCTTTAGAAAATAGAGTCTGAATCATGTCTACGAGATACCTTCAGTGCCGAATTAGGGTTGAGCTCAGATGATGAATTGAGGTTTTAGGCTGTAAAAGACCACTGTGTGCTAAAATGTAACGTAGCCTACACATCTGGACATTAAATTTGCACCAGCAGGTAGCCTATAGCTCACAGTTGTTTAGTTAGAGGCACGGTTCATAACTTGGCTAAGAAGAACCAAGATAACCTCTCTTTATGTTTGTGTTATTGAGGCCTAGTGATGTGTAGGTAGGCCCATACTCAGGTTTTGTTGCCATTTGATTATTATGTGAATAATACATATGTAATAGCCATATTCTGGACAATGCTGTGGAGTTGTGGTTTGTTGGCAGCTCACTGCGTCTGCCTTCCTTGCTGCAGATGTGACTCGTGCCAACAGTTTGTCGCATTTGTTTAGGATTAGCAATGCATGATCTGGCACACAATGGTGATGTGAAGGAGCGACAGAGGGGGGTGGGGTGGGGTGGGGTATCCTGTTGGGCATTCAGCTGGAGAAAGTGTGAGACTATAGTAAGAGAAAATCACAGGGAGTGTAAGATCTGGAAAATACTGTATTTAAAATGCTGTATGTCGATCATTATACCTACTCATGTTGTATCTACTGTAATGACTGGATGATTTGATTGTGGCACTGATTACCCAGGTGTATCCACACGTGTGGGTGAAAACAAGTGGTGATTTAAGATGATGGAAATGTATTTTTTGCGTAAGCCTGAGGAAGAGCTTTGTTGCTCGAAACATTGCTTCAATAAAGAACATTCTCACTGGGAGCTAAAAACTGGTGTGCGGATACTTTTTATCTTTAAGTGTAAGATCTGAACAATCTCCCCCCTGTCTGTCATAGAAGGGCCTCTCTGTGAGAGGGGCAACATGACCTTGCTTTGGTAAAATGTGGCCGCCACCCTTTTCTGCTCTCTTCCTGCTTGGGTCAGGTTTAAACACCACATTTTACTCAACATCCAGCAGCAGTGCTGGCTTTTACTTTGATAGTCATCCAGAATAGCTTACTCTTTTTGACATTTCTACATGTTAGATTTGATCTGAATCCACTGTTTAGTCTAGATTACGTGATTATTTATCAGTAATCTGTTTAGTCTCGGTTATGCAATCATTTGTGAGTAATTTCATTAAAGACTTTCCTAACGGAACAACAGAGATGTTTATTTAACTAAAATGCTTTTGTACCTGTGACACACTTCACTGTTTTGTGCTCCATTGGCTGGATAGCTTGTTTCTGTCACTAGATAGACCTCATAGATCTGACGGTGTCATTATGTGTGACTTTCTTGATAGTAACTTCTTGTTGTTTACTGGAAGATACAGTATCTAGAAATAGCCCCACATAGTGAGGACTTACCTAACAGGAAGTGAGCATCTGAAAGCTACAAAACAAATCATCTAGGAAGACGCAATAAAAAAGGTGCTTTGTAATGGAATGCCTTTTATTCCAAATGGCATCCAACATTCTGGAGTCTCTGCTTTGGAATGCTGAATGGAAGCGTGGAGACCCTCATTCAAGTAACTACTGTACTCACCGGCCACCTTCGCTGCAAAGGGCAAACATGAACCTAAATGTCATCTTTGAACCTAGTGGCTTTCCTAAGGCCGTTAATCATAGTGTCGGACAATCTCTGTGCTTAGAGGACAGCTTGGAAAGCATCCATATGAGAGCTACCCGAACCTGTTTCATGTCGTTTGAGTCCTTTACTTGTATATAGACCTGTTGTAGGACTTTAGTTATGAATGAATTAAATAATGACTTCCTCTCAGTGTTGCTTTATAACAGCAGGGGGTTTTGGAGTAAAGACTCTCCCTGCGCACATAGGTCCATTGGTCTGCTTGGACTCATAAAAGAGTTTATAGCTCCTAAAAGCAGGCTTGGACCATTACGCAACCAGTGAAGCCTGTGTATTAGAAATACTATTGCACAGATTATGCTGACTAATGCTGGCTAATGTACGGAGTAGCAGAGTTAGCCTATGCTGTGGGCTTGAACTAAGGAGGGCGACTGGGTGAATGAATGAAAATGCGTCGCTTGGCCAGACTGGGTGTGTCTGTTGTCATGGAGACAGACTGGTCTCAAGGATGAGGAAGCAACCAGTGGGCACTTGCATGTTCGTTCCACCATCCCCACTCTACCACTCTCTCTCTCACACGCACACACACTCTCTCACACACACACACACACACACACACATATAGATAATTCCACGGAAGCATCCACTCCATCAGATCCACGGCGCGTGGCGTGGCATTAATCTGGTCTGAGCTGCATCTCCCAGAGATGACGGCTGCGGTTGCCGGGGGTTTCCTGGATGCTGGTGCAGAGGGGACATCTGGAAGGCAGCAAAGAGTGGAGGGAGATAATCCCGTCGATGCCCCTCTCACACGCTATAGCAACGCCACGGCAACCGGTCCTAGGTCAGCTGATGGTTGAGGGAGAGGTGCGGAACATAAGCTATGTGTGCAAGGGCCGCTGGAAAGGGATGGCTTTAAGGCAGAAGCAGGAAATTGAAATCAATAGCCCTTCATTTTCAGTGTTTGTCTTTGTGTGTGTGTGTGTGTGTCTGTGTGGGTGGGTGGATGGTGTGGGTGTGAGTGTGTGTGTGTGTGGCTGTATTTGTTTGTCCACATGTGCATGGGCTCACATTATTTGTTTATGCTCACCACACCCTAGCTACCCCACCACCCACACACACACTCTCTCTTTGAAGGAGTCTATTTCTGTCCTTGACCTAGACTCTGTGTGTGTGTGTGTGCGTTGGCCTTGTGTGTTTGTGTGTGTGTGTATGTGCGTGTCCGTGTCCGTGTCCGTGTGTGTGCGTGCTTACGTGTGTGTGTGTGTGTGTGTGTGTGTGTGTGTGTGTGTGTGTGTGTGTGTGTGTGTGAGTGTGTGTGTGTGATGGAACATAGAGTTTGGGGAGAGCAGGAGGCAGTGTGCCAGGGAAGTGTCTGTGGTACTGCTATTGACAGACAGACTGCAGAGCATGCAGCGAGGGAGGGGTGTGTGTGTGTGTGTCACTGTGGATACTGCTGAATCACTGCAGTGCCACCTCTGCAGGCAGGGCAATATGACCTCATCAAACGGGGACCAGGTCAATCATCAGGACTCTAGAATTTTGTGCTCAGCATGGAGTGCAATTTGTTTTTTCATACATTCTTACTTTCATACTGTACATACTTTCAAACATTCCTACATACTGACGTTGTACATAC
>NC_085012.1:20279139-20289139 GCF_963854185.1 Sardina pilchardus
CATGTAACATGCTCTCCTCCCACAGGCACCCCTCGCACCTGCTGTCCAAGAGCCTCTCTCACCTCTGTGAGAATTATGTATTGTCATGTGCCATGCGTCTTGTGTTGCACACACACACACACACACACACAGTACACACCCCGTACTGTAGGACGCCATGAGGATCAGAGCTGCTCCCCGCTCTCGCCTTAAGCTAGAACAACAAACCGATTACCGATCGGCGGGAATCTGCCACAGCCTGTTAGTGTGGGGAAGATTCAGTTATGAGAAATACAATTAAATGAAATGAAATGGCAGAATATGTCATGTCTAGTGACTTATATGCAGGCAACAAATCAGATTTACCAGATGAACATAATGATGCATTATTAGAGGTATTAAAGGTTTCTGTTCTACTTTATTTGGTGCTTTTAAAGATTCACTTAGTTTAATGACCAGACAATCATGGTTATTTAGCCTAGTTTAGAATTGCTGTGTAGGGTTTGGCTGCAGTCAGTTGGTGGCAGTTTATTTATTTGTATTTATTTGAATAGGCATTAGTGTTGATGGAACGTATGATGGAGAAGTTTTCCTTGTGTCAACGTCTCCATTTCAAAGTCCCCAACTTTTATGCAGTCTGAGAAAGGTCACACAAAACCGTTGATTACGCAAACAGACAAACCAGTTTTAGCCCCTCTCTCACACCCAAAATGTTGCCCTAGTGTGTATCTGATAACATCAGTATGAAAAAAGGAGAGAGAAAAAGCAGAGAGAGTGAGAGGAAGAGAGAGAATGACAGAGGCAATTGAGAGGAAGAGAATGAGAGAGAAGCAGGACAGCAGAGCAAACTGGAACTCCAGGCACACCACGCACCTTCCCCCAACCCCTTTTTTTCCCCCTCAAGCGGTTACTTGAAACCCGACCTATGTGGGTTGAGTTTGGTTTGGTTAATAAAATGTCAGGAGCACTGCCACCTCTTGGCCCTAAAAGCGCTGCTTCCCTGCAGGCCTTCTGGCACACATGTCACTCCTGTTCTTTTCCCAGAACTACACTCATTATTAGCTAGCTTTGCATTCCCGTAAGTAAGCCCTGATGGTGAGGCTGCCTGGTCCGGCTCGCCTGGACTAGATTGAGATGGAGCGGTTCCGTGTCCACCAGGCAAGCCACCTTCTGATTAGCATGCCCTTTTGCTAGCGGGTCTGTAATGTAGTGAGGTTTACATGCTGTGGGGCAGTTAGCTTCTTCTGAGAACATTTAAGATGTTTAATATAAATCTAATCTCGTCAGAAACACGTAGAACGCACAATTTAACCTTGCAGCCGTTTGCTAATTGTGCTCCCTGTGGTGGCTAATAAAATGGTGTGCTATCTGTGTATTGGAAAAGGACGAGGAGCTAAAGAGCTGATAAACTCTCCCGTCTTTTCTCTCCTCTTCTCTGTGTGCTGCTTTGCTTATCAGACTAAATGACTGAATGTTAATGAACTGTGGTAGATAAGGCTATTCCCAGACAGAGGCCAGCTTCAGTGGTGGGAAAACACCAGCCTTAGAAAGTATAAAATGAAATCCTACCACATATTTGTTCCAACTATTCTCTAAACCAGCAGATGTGAATTAGCATAACTCTTCAGCCAGATAGATAAGTCAATTAGTATAGCCTGAGAAAGGGTAGAACCGCTCAATGGTGTTTTTTTGCCCCCAACGGCACTTTCCAGGCAGCACAGCCTAAAAGGAACTACCTTTACCCTATTCCTAACCTTAGCCTCCTCAACCCTCATCCTACCCCTAAACTGAGAGGAGTAGTGCCTTGAAGGCAGCGCTGCCTGGAAGGCACCATTGAGGGCAAATAATACCAAAGACCGGGTAGAACCACAGAGCATGAGAGGTCTATTTTACTTGCTGAAGCTGGCGTTTTCAACCTCTGGATTTGTTTCATGCCGTGTGTTGTATAATGGGGCAGTTAGCATCTTTAGCACATTTAAGATTTCTTATTTAAATCTAATCTCATCAAAGTGTCAGAAACACATCGACGAACACACAACTTAACCTTGTAGCCGTTGCTGATTGTGCTCCCCCGTGGTGGCTAATAACATGGCGTGCTATCTGTGAATCTACCTGGCCTGGATCAGAGTTCCATTCTGTGTCGGTCAAAAGCACAGCGGTGTGACAGAAATCTATGGAACGGCTGCCAACACCTGGCACTTTTTTTCCCGCCTTTTTCTCCCCCAGAGGTGTGTCAGTCACTGGCCGGGGACATGCCTTGGGCTAAGCAGTTTCAGTGTGCATTCCGATGTGGACACACACACACACACACACACACACACACACACACATACACCTACAATGGCAGCAACAGCAGCTTACGTAAACTGTGGCCTGACATCAGGTGTGTTTGTCTTGGCCCGAGGAACAAGTATGGCTTTTTACATGTTGGTGTGATGTGATCTGTTAATGTCAACAAGTGTTTCTGAGTTTGCTCTCTCCAGTTTCAAGAAAAGGTGTCAGAGCTGGTGGACACACACTGGGAGTATGTGAGGAGAGTATGTGAAACAGACTTTCCTCAGGCTGTGTGTGTGTGTGTGTGTGTGTGTGTGTGTGTGTGTGTGTGTGTGTGTTTTACACTAGTCTCTGTGCATACCAGCTTAAATCAGGATGCCAATGAAATTGCACATAGAGTGGCTTTTGTTAAGTGGGAAGGGCAGAGTTGGGTGACAGTGCTGTACTATCTTCCACATACCTAATGATGAAACCGCACAATCACAGTGCAGAGTACCACTCTCCAATATTCTCTTTCAGCTCATTACTTGCTTTGGTTTCTGTACCCCCACTTGCATTGGATATGTCTGGCCTGCTCATTTTCATTGTCTGATGCATTAATGGTAATGCAATATACTGTAAATAAATTCGTAATACATCTATTACATACAGTACATTATCAAATACATTATCGAATATATTACAAATACTATAGAAATGCATACAATACCTAATGCATGTATTGCCTAGTACATTAGCAATACATACTTGATACATGTATTACTTAGCATGTTATAGGCTAAATGCATCCACACAGTGCCTAGTACATTGTGCACAAAATAAGTACACTAAATATGACCTAACTCATTATAAACACACCTTGTACATCTGTAAGCTTTAATCACTTATTATATGATTTGTTTGTTGAGGGTACATTGCTCAGTGTTAAGACTGAGCTGCCCTCCCCCAAGAGTGCATTTGCCCAGGCAGGCCAGAGCCCCTGGTTGGGGTCTGGGTGGCCGGGGCACCGAGGGAACTCTCTGGGCAGGAATGCCAGACCAGTTGGGCTCCTCAATTAGAGTACAGCTGCAGTTAACCCTCCAGCCTGATGGTTAAACCCACAGGAATCAGGCCTATATGTTTACAAGCTCAACAAGTGAATCAGATTGAGTTGAAGCCGCTACTATTTCTGCATACTGATTTATGAGGTTGTTTATTATGATGTGACATTCTGGTTACAAAAATGTGAAATGTTTTAATTCCCACCACAGCAACTTCATAGTGTTGTTGTGTTTTTAGGCACATTGTATCATTTTCAGAAGATGGCATATAGAACAGCCTAAGAACAAGAAACTGCTGCCTTACTTTGAGGATAGTCATTATTCAAAGGTTACTGAATGACATTAATAATATGATATGGTGAATATGCCTTGAACAGTAAGTATGTAAGCTTATGACAAGATAACAGGCTTGTAAGTAAGCACCCAGTTCGACTGGTTGTTGTGATGAGTAACTGCTTTTTTTTTTTCTTTTTTTTTTTTATTTAGTAGACACAGTAATCTGAAAATACGTTTTGATTTGGCAATTTGAAGGGCAGATGAAGAGAGCTGTCGTTCCCAATGGTTGTCCAAGCTGGCTTAGACTAACAAACCAACTAAAATGTAAAATAGGCTCTCTCAGTTTTTGCATGTCACGCAGATAGTTTACTTTAGACCAGAACTCCTCACTGTCTGTGCTGTTGTGTGTGTGAGGGGACCAGGCAGTGTAGGGACATAACGTAAGCCTCTTGAGCAGCGAGGAGTTTGTGTCACTGAGTCACCTCTGAGTCAACACCCTAATCCTGTCCGACTGTCGCACCGCGGAATCCCCGGCATGCCTGGTATGGCATGGGCCTTTCCCCTCACAGGAACTAATACAAACTCACTCTCTAGGCCAGGCTAAGCTAAGCTATGCTAAGCTAGGCAGACACTCAAGTCAGTCTATGGCTTTTTCACATGTTATTTTTTTCTCCTCTCTCTCTCTCTCTCTCATGCACAGTCAGAACTTCTGTTCCTGCCATTTAAACAGTTAATGCAGTGTTACTACTCTTGTTTGTTGACAGAAACCGTCAACCATCATTAACTGTCATCCTGGACGACAGAGAGTTGTGCGATTTACTTGTAATGATATATATTTTTTTAAATGTCTCCTTGGCTTCAAATGCACCGGAGCACCTGTTTGGATACGTCTCAGTGGCGTCGTGTCGTGTGTGAACAGGCCTCGGCAAAAAAGCCGTCTGAAAAAGCCGAGCGTCAGCTGTCTGGGTGTATCATTGAAAACGAAAACAGAACTGAGAGATCCAGGAGGGAAGCTTGAGATGTGTGCCTGCCTATTGAGTGTGGCTGAAATCTACCCTGCCATTACTAAAGGGAACTGAAAGTGTCATAGCCTTGTTGTGTAGAGAGATGATTGCAGTGTATGTGTATGTGAATGACACAAATGAACATATAACAATGGTGCCTGCTACTGTTCCTCACCAAACTGTTTGTTTAGACATATGGGTTAGGTCCAGATAAATGTGTGTGTGAGGGAAGATTGGGGGGCAGGCAGAGAAGTAGCTTATTTAGTCATGGCATAGCATACAGGCTATGACCAAAGGCCTTGTCTGTCAAATCAATTTGATTTGCTTTGCTAGATTGTTTACTCCAACGACCATTGACTGGTTAAGCCACATATACCTCAGTGCCGTGGAACTCTCCAAAACGGAGCTAATTTTATTTATGTCTCATTTGTTTACCACTTTACCCACTCTGCCCAAAAGAAAAGCAGTTTTTGGTAAGAACTCGAGTGTTTTCCAGCCAGCACAGGCACGGAGATACCAATGACCTCATCAAAGATGGCCGGGTGGAGCACCCCATGTGACGTGCCCAAATTACAGGCTTGACATGTCAAATAAAGCGTGTTGCGCTGGGCATGAGCTGGTCCTCGACCGCACGTTGGCAGTGCTCACTCGGGATGTTTGGGGCGGCCTAAAGAGCTGCTTTTTGACTTTGTTAAAAAAAAAAAGGGCAGATGGGTTTTGCAGAGGAACGACATCAGACCCCCCCCCCCCCCCCCTTCCCCCTCCCCCGAAAGAAAAAAAAATAGAAAAACCTCCCAGATCCTCGCTTTCCCCTGACACTCCAAGGATTTCCTCACAGTGATGACGGGTTGTCATAGTTTCTGGGTTGAAAAAAAAAAAAAACTGCGCCATTTTGGGCATCTGCATTTTGTTCCATCCTGGAACTAGCACCTGCTAGTCTGCTTACGCTTGCGGAGTTCACCACTATAATTTGTTTTCCGTTATGTGTGTGTGTGTCTGTGTGTGTGTGTGCGTGCGTATTTGACACTAATTGCAGCTCATTAATGTTATTCTCAGTGTGTTTCAAGAATTTCATCCTCTAATGTTTTCATAGCTTGGTCAAGAGTGGAAAAAAAGATTGTAAGTGTGAGTGTAAGTTGAGCTGCACAAGGCCAGACGTAAATATCCCCCCCCAAACCATCCCGAATCTCTCCTCCGGCGCAACCAAGAATCCCTCCTCTCTCGCTCTCTGTCTCCCGAAACACTTCTCCTACGCAACTCCCAAGAATCCCTTCCCTCTCCCTCTCTATCGTTCTCCCTCTCTCTCTCTCTCTCTCTCTCTCTCTCTCTCCCTCTCTCTCTCTCTCTCTCTCTCTCTCTCTCTCTCTCTGTTGTGGGAGTAAATGGAAATTAACCCACCCTATGTGAAGACTCTCCTCACACACACACTCCAAAAAAAACAAAAAACTTTCACTCACTCACACACACACACACACACACACACACTCCCCCACCCCAGGGGATCAAATCAAGCTGAGGATTGGAAGTCCTACTTGTGGATTAAACATTATTACGCAACGTTTGGAGTGCCACCGAGGCAGAGGAGGAGGCAGCCACGACATGACATGACATGACATGGGCAGTTTTGGGCACGAATGCGGGCACCGCACGGACATGGGCATTGCACGGGCGTGGGTGTGGGTGTGGGTATGGTGGCACGGGCTCTCCGGTTATCCTCCGCCCATCTGCTGGGCCGCTCTCTCTCACGGAGGTGGAAAAGTCCAGCTTCAGAAAGCCAATGCCAACGCCCACTGCCGATGTCTGACGAGCGTCAAGTTTAGAACTTCATTACTTTTTAACGGTGTGTTCAGCACTGTGCCACTATCCACCACACCTCTCCAGACCTCTCTGGAGATTCCGGTGTTTGTCTTCTGCAGTTGACGAGACAGAGAGTCAGAGATCTTGAGGATGTCCCTTAAAAAAAAAAAAAAAAAAAAACTCCTGGAGAGACACTGGGGACTTCCAATCCTCTATTAGGAAGGAGACTGGAGCACACTGAATACACTTGCAGTCTTTAATGGTGCAAACACAAAAACTGACGTTTCGACACTACTGTGTCTTCTTCAGAGTACTTCAGAGTACTTCAGAGGACTTCCAATCCTCCTCTGCTCATGGGGTTGTTTGGTTCTTTTCTGCAAATCGCTGGTGCCACCCTGCAGCTCCAGTGTTGGAAGTCCCTCTGTGATTGAAGAGACAGAAATCTATTTGAACGCCCAGCCTTGACAAAACACACGCTGAAGGTTCGGCTGCCGGCTTGAACTTCAATGAAACTGCAAAAGCAAGCCAGTTTGACCGGCATACAAATTCCGGCGAGTCTCTTGTCACATTTCACTTAAAGCCTCAAAAGTTGAAAAGTTGAACACAATAACTTTGTTGCACAACATCTCACGTCGACAGTGACTTGCCTGCAACATTCACAACACTCCAAGGCCTGTCGCGGCTAGTCTGTGTGTGTGTGTGTGTGTGAATGGAGCTTTAGGACCACTACTGTCCCTCCAGTGATGCACGGAGTCCTTTCCAACCGTGTTGCCCCTCTCCGTGTTCCTCTTCAGCCGCGCTGCAGACGGGTTGACCTCCAAGTTCGCTCTGCTGTCGTCGCGCCGCGGCACAGTGGCACCTGCTGGATGGCGCGCGTCGGAAGTCGTGGCGTTTCCCCCCTGGCGCGCTGCCCAGTCCCGGCCTCGGCGTGGCGAGGAGGGCACCGATAAGGAAGTGCACTGACAGCGCAGAACAATGCAGCCTCCGTCGCCTGATTCATGACCCGATGCAGTCCTGCTGCACACATACCTCTCTGTGTGGTGGTGAGGGCCCTTTGCAAACACGTGGCTCTGCAAAGAAGTCTAGATCCTCCCTCTTCCTCTCTCTCTCTCCCTCTCTCTCTTTCTCTCTCTCTTTCTTTCTTTCTTTCTCTTTCTCTCTCTCTCTTTCTTGTCTTTACCATCTTTCTGCCCTCTCTTTGCCCACTTGAACGAGACGCTGGTCAGCACAAACAATTGGAACAATTGGCCTGACACTGTGCTGCTGAGATATGATCACACGGCATGCCTTTTTTCAACACGGGAATGCAGAGATGATTTAATTACAGTATATTGTTAGCTAAAGAGCAGAAGGGATGCTGTCTTTAATGTCTGTACCTGAGTGAAGGGACCTTGGCTTAAACCTGAATGAAGGTGCATTGGGTTGAGAATAAAGTGATTGACAGTACAGGGTTGGGGTGTGGTACTCCAGTCAGAGAGAGGAGGTACTGTAGGATCCTGCATACTGGGAGATGTGAGAGAGGCACACCCACATGACACACTTTGTGTGCTTGACTGTGTGTGTGTGTGTGTGTGTGTGTGTGTGTGTGTGTGTGTGTGTGTGTGTGTGTGTGTGTGTGTGTGTGTGTGTGTGTGTGTGTGTGTGTGTGTGTGTGTGTGAAGATGCATTGGGTTGAGAATAAAGTGATTGACAGTACAGGGTTGGGGTGTGGTACTCCAGGCAGAGAGAGGAGGTAGGATCCTGCATACTGGGAGAGTTGAGAGAGGCACACCCACATGACACACTTTGGTGCTTGACTGTGTGCTTGTGTGTGTGTGTTTGTGTTCATTTGTGTGTGTCGTATTCAATCACGGTATGTATTTTCACAGGATTACTGTGTGTACACCTCCATGTTCCTGCACACGGCTCTTATTTGTCTCCAATATTGGACGCAGCCGCCCGCACGTGTGTCTGTGTGTGTGTGTGTGTGTGTGTGTGTGTGTGTGTGTGTGTGCGTGCATTGTATGTGTGCATGTATGTGTATGTGTTTGTTTGCACACACCAGAAGACTATAGTTAAGAGGCTTACCTCAGTGAATGGCCTTGTCTCTGCCAGAGCATATCTGTACACACACACACACACACACACACACACACACAGAGACATGCACACACAATAACTAATGAAAATGTGGTGTCTCTAGATACTCCATAGGTAGCCTGCACACAGTGATGTATAAACCCAGTAAGGTCTAGCCAATCCTGTACTGTACTTGTTTTCACTGTTTCTTTAATTTCTCATTTGTGCCATGTATGTTATTGTAGGATCTAAACAACGCTATCTGTGTCCATCTACAGGCTTTTAAAGTTAACAAGATTAACGTAGACCAAAAAAAAAAAAAAAAAAAAACAGATAAATAAATAATACATAAATAAACAATGATGATGTGACCTAGGTAGCATATCATTGATCCTGTGTGCCTTGTGTTTCTGGATATCTTACCAGCATCTCCATTTGCACCACCTGTCCGACCTTAACAGGATAAGCACTTTAATACCCCGTGTAACGGCACACTGCGTGCATTGTGACTTGGATATGATGATCCGATTAGCCCAGCCACCTCAACACGCAGTTTGGCCTATGACTCGGGCTCTTGTAAGTCGTTCTGCACTTAATCGGTGTGCTGGGATCAGCCCGTGCACCCTGGTGATCATCAGATCATATGGAAGTCTGGCAACCGGAAATCTGGCTGTTTTTTCATCTTCTGTTCATTCTGTTTACATTATAGCTTTGTGCATTCTCAGTACGCTAACTACAGTATGCTTCAACTTAGATTACTTTTGAAATGTTGACAATTCTGCCCTCAGCATGGATATACGACATACTATATAAAATATAAAAGTTTACTGTTCTATGCGTTTAGTTATGATATGTCAAGCACTGTCAACAGTCATCGATACAGCGCAGTTTCGCCGGAAATAAAAAATCGTTTTCTGAATACTGAGGGATCATGGCAATGGGCGAGATGTTCCATTCTTTGGCAATCAAAGGGTCCCTCATAGAAATGCATGGGTTTAGTTTGTAGCAGCATTATGGCAGTTGTCTACACATATCCCGCCCCTTCCTGTATGCCTCTACATTCACTTGAATAGGAAAACAACTGCCCGATAACTGCCTGAAGTGCGCTACCAAAATGGACCTAAAAGGACTTTGTTATAGCCTAGTACCATTCATCATAATGTCTGAGTAGCACAGTAGTGAGTCCTCCAGAAAGCAAGTACCCCATCATCCTGTTTTTTTTCTGCTGGCTCGTTGTCACTTTGGTTTCCGGGCCTTTTGTAGGTTCCTCATTTTCCTTGTGTGATTTGAATCGTATGAAGTGTACTCTGTGTTCCCTTTACTTAGAGGCCACTGAGGGTTGTAGTATTCACTAGCTTCCCCACTGGTTGTTCAGACTATTCATCAGTGCCACTGTTTCCTCAGTCACACTGTAATGGGTTTTTGTGAGGGTTTATGGGTAGTGTAGTTTTTCCTCCTTTCCCATCCCTTTCTCCCACACAGTGTTCTATTTGATCGGAATTTGCGGTGATCGGAAGCCATGTTGTAGAGGTGACGGAGAGGTCCTGTTGCCTGTGTGGGAACGAGAACTCG
>NC_085012.1:20294139-20296639 GCF_963854185.1 Sardina pilchardus
TGATTCATTCATACACTTACATCAGCTGTGGCAATCTGTTACTGGCTGCAAACTAAGGTGTTGCTTCATATTAAATGCACACTAATGATCTGTCTGTGAATATACAGTCCCGATGATGGGACAGCAGATAGATAGAACGGGTTGACAGGCAAACAGATAGACAGATAGACAGACAGGTAACAATACAGATGTGCGCTCCTCCTGTTAATAGCCTTCATAGAGATGTGCGCCCCTCCACTTAATGGCCTCATGTAGCAAACAGACAGAGATAAAGAAAGAGAAGAGAAAAGAATGGAGGCAGTACAAGAGGACAAAAGAAGAGCAAGCACTATGAAGTGGACTGTTTTTCTGCCCATGGTATCTTTAAACTTTGAGAGGGAGAGGGAGGGAGAGAGTGAGAGGGAGGGAGAGAGGGAAAAGGGGAGTGAGAGATCAGGAGAGAGAAAGAGAGAGAATTGGATAGACTTCTCTATCACCTCTGGCATCTGGAGACTGTCTGCTGCAGTCTGGGTATGTAATGGAGCGAGAGAGGGAGAGACTGTGTGTGTGTGTGTGTGTGTGTGTGTGTGTGTGTGTGTGTGTGTGTGTGTGTGTGTGTGTGTGTGTGTGTGTGTGTGTGTGTGTGTGTGTGTGTGTGTGTGTGTGTGTGTGTGTGTGTGTTCATGTAAGAGAGAAAGGGAGGATGAGAGAGGGCCTGAGAGAAGGAGAACGAGAAATGGACCCAGACAGACAGCGACTGAGGCTGAGACCCATGCCCTTCCCAGACTGTGAGTGTGTGTGTGTGAGAGAGAGAGAGAGAGAGAGAGAGACATGACCAAGGCCCTCTCCATATTGTGTGTGTTTGTGTGTGTGTGTGTTTGTGTGTGTGTGTGTGTGTGTGTGTGTGTGTGTGTGTGTGGCCTGAGGTCCAGACATTGTGTGTGTGTGTGTGTGTGTGTGTGTGTGTGTGTGTGTGTGTGTGTGTGTGTGTGTGTGTATTTGTCTCTAAGCTGTCTGAGCGTCCGGGGCCGAGTTGTCCCTTTCTGTGTGGTCTGTCTGTTTTTCCCTACGCCACTCTACTCCATTCTGTTCCTCACTCCTCTCTTTTCCTCTCTCCTCTTTTCTCCTCCTCTCCTCTCATCTCCCTTCCTCTCCTTTTCCCTCCTTACTCTCTACCCTGCTCTCCTCTCCTCTCCTCTCCTGTCCTATCCTTCTCTCCTCTTATCTCCTCCTCTCCTCTTCTCTCCTCTCATCTTCCCACCTTTCTCTTTTCCTCTCCTCTCCTCCTCTCCTCCTCTTCTCTCCTCCTCTCCTCTCCTCCTCTTCTCTCTTCTCTTCTCCTCTGCCCACTCTGAGAGATGAGTGCTGGGCAGCCTGTGTCACGATCGCCTAATATCAGATCATTATTCTCTTACATCACAGCCCGCAGGCTCCGATTCACAATAGCATAATAAACTAATGAAAGATAGATTTGTGTGTGTGTGTGTGTGTTTGTGTGTCTGAATGAATTACCTTTTCCATGCCTTTTGTTATGCCTTCAATGATTTCAGTTCTTCTTATTGAGTTTGTTATCTCTGTTCTGTATTCTCGGTTGTATTCATTTGGTCATATTTGCTTATTTGTTTGTTTATTTATTACACTTGTACATATGTCGGCGTGACAGATAGCACAGACACAACATGCATGGTGTGTGTGTGTGCGTGCATGTGTGTGTACGTGTGTATCCATCCTTCCCAGCAGCTCTGTAGTTATATCCTATCCCCTTCCTGACCCTTTCACTCTGAGGAGATCTCTCTCTCTCACACACTCTCTCTCACACACACACTCAAAATATGTGCATAAATCATGCACCTCCAACAACCCAGGCACATTCTAACACACACACACACACACACGCACACACTCTCTCACACACACACACACACACACACACACACACACACACTCAAAATGTGTGCATAAATCATGCACCTCCAACAACCCATGCACATTCTAACACACTCACACACACACACACACACACACATCCACACACACACACACACACGCACACACACACACAAACACACACACATTTACTCAAGAGAACAGGAAGTCCTGGTGTGTAAAGACCAAAGACTCCACTGTCTCCCCAGAGCTGAACGCTTCAGACAGGGTGAGTCAGGAGAAAGCCCTGATGCCCACTGTGTGCCCTCGTTGTGCCCGCTCTCTGCCCTCCGCTGTGCCAACGTGACATGACTCCCTCCCGTCCGTGTGATGTTATCGAAACGACTGCTCTGCTTGTTGGGGTTGGCATGACTGTCTGCATGCGGCATGGTGAGGTCGTGACCTGGCGGGCACAGGATGAGCAGGTGGCACGTGGAGGATGGCAGCACCACACACACACGCTCTGAGAATGGGCTCTGACCCGGTCGACAGAGGTGGAAAAAGTCTGGCTTCAGAATGCAAAAGTCCCACCAAGTACAGTATTGGTTCTACCTGTGCACTTACACCACAGGTGATCCCACTCGGTACATAAAGA
>NC_085012.1:20306639-20321639 GCF_963854185.1 Sardina pilchardus
GTTTATTATATGTCATGCTCAGGGGCAATTCAATGTGCAGACGAGAAACAATACAGCAAACTATGTGTCTGTATCTATTAATCTTCTAATCCATCTATTTCAGCCTGCATGGCTATCTATCCAAATGCATATCATCTGTTTATCCATAAAATATATCTACAGTAATTAATCTGTCTGTTAAAATATATATAATCTGGCTATCCATTGAAATATATACGTATCATCTGGCTATATAATATTATATACATATTAAATGAATCTGACTCTACATTCAAATATACCGTACAGCTCTGGAAAAAAATAAGAGACCACTGACATTTTATTGAGTTGATGGTGGTCGTATTCAAATTTGCAGTGGTCTCTTAATTTTGAATATTACCATCAACACATTCGAATGTCACTCGGCAACCATAGGATGAAAAAATGAACAGTGGTCTCTTATTTTTTTCTAAAGCTGTGTACTGTATAATCAGTCTATCCATTCAAATATATATCATCAGTCTGTCCTGTCCAAATATATCATCAGTCTCATCCTCCGTCGCGTCACTGTATCTGTTTTGTGCTGTGCTTGTCCATCATCTCTCAAATGAAAGTCCTTCTACTGAGACGACTGATGGTTTCTAGTGAGTGAACCAGCGGAGGTCATATGTCCACTCTCTTCACACTCACTGCAGAAGAGGAAGAGGTGGGGAGTGTGTGTGTGTGTGTGTGTGTGTGTGTGTGTGTGTGTGTGTGTGTGTGTGTGTAGTAGTGGGGGTCTGTTTATTAGACTGCCAGCAGTATGACTCTGCACTTTGAGAGTAGACACCCACGCCCATGTTTTTTAATTTATTTTGGAAGAAGTCTGTTTATTTATTTATTTGTTGTTGTTTTTTGGTTGTTCGGTGCAGTGCTCTGTTTATTTCCTTTGCTGCCAAGCGCCTGCAGATGTGAATGTCCCGTCAGTTGGTATCCGAGAGTGACCCAGGGTCAGGCTTTTCAGAGCAGGACTTTTATTTATTTCATTTTTCTTTCTCTCCGTCATCATTTCAGTTTCTCCAGCTTGTTCATTTTTCAGCCATGTCCTCTCTTAGACAGACTGGCACACACACTCTCTCTCTCTCTCTCTCTCTCTCTCTCTCTCTGTTGCTCTCTGTCCCTTTCATTCAATCAGGCGTACTCACTCTTTCTTTTCGTCTCTCTTTTTCTCTCTTCCTCTTTCTGAAAAATGCTTTCATAGCCCTCAGTGCAGAGGCTTTTTGTCTTTTATACTTTGTAGTCATTACAGCACAGTGGGAGATCTCATTTTTAGTGATGAAAATCACAGCAGGTAGTAACTCTGAATGAGTGACAGTGGCTGTATTGCTAAAGCTGTGGATGTCTTCATTGTATCGCTGTATGTCAGACACACACAGACACACACACAGACACACACACATACACACACACACACACACACACACACACACACACACATACTGTAAGCACAAGCTTGCCTGCGCACATACACATAGATGTAGTACACACATAAACACAAGCACACACACACACACACACACACACACACACACACACACACACACACTCACACACACACACACAGAGAGATTATAACACGCCCTTTGCTCTGGCTGAGTGAGCAGTGCTAGTTGCTTGTGAGGCTGTGCTAATCCACACTGTAACTGGTCACATCATCACCTCTCAGGCAGCCACCGCTCATCAGCTCAACCTGTGTCCAGTGGGAAGAACACTTCAACAACATCTACAGCAGCAGTGTTAGTTTTAAGCAAAAAGCCCCAAGAGGCCGTGGTTTATGCTGAATTTAGAACGTTGTGGTAGCGCATTACTATCGAACGAAATGCGGTCAAGATGTGTGGTTATGCTGGAATTTACAACGGCATCGAACGCAATTCAGCCAATCATAATCAAGGACCGGAACTATCTGTTTTAGAAACAGAGTTAATTGCCACACACATAGTAAAATGATGTGATGAAGAAGTCTATGTTTATGTTTTAAATGTAGCCTTTGGGCTATATTGGGAGGGGGAGGGGGGTCACTTCACCCCCACACCTGTCCTGGAGGAGAGGAGACTGGGTCACCAGCGATCATTACTGATGTTTGGGTGTTTGGTGTGCTTGTGTCCCTGGCTGGGGTGCTGGGGTGGGGATGAGGCCGTGGCCCAAATCACCGTCCAGACATCCCTGCCCCAGACATGCTCAAACTGCCCTCTCCAGATCAGTGATTACTAGCTTAGTGTGCGTCGACACGCTCTTAAAATCCAGACACAGACACATACTCTGAAAGAGCAGCGTCTTCAGACTTCAGGGAAAAGCCCCTTACAAACTCATTGATGAAAGTCGACTGCAACAGACCACATGGAATCTTGAATCGTAGGAAAACGTCAATTCCAACCTTAATGCTAGCTGAGTATAGAGTGTAAAGCCCAATTCACACCAAAGACTCTCCGACGCGACGAGATCGAGTTGCAGCGGTGTCGCAGAACATTCAACATGTTTAGCCGCAGTTGCTAGGCTTTAGAACATTGTGGATCGTCTCGTCTCGTCTTGTCGGGAATCTTTGGTCTGAACCCTACCTAACAAAAAAACTAGAATCTACTAAAACTAGAAGCACTAATTATAAGAAAACAACATGTCTGAATGTATGAACATACACACAAAAGGCTAACTGGTGTTTATTCATCAAGCTCAATACTACATCTACAAAATGAAAATAAGTGTATTGTCTTGGTATGAGAGTCACTCTTTTACATAAATGGGGACCCATGAATCTGCCCCCGTAGACAGGCTGCATTTCAGCTGTGACTGAACAAGGGGACATCAGGAAGGAGGGCACATGCAGTCACTTGCATCATAGTGTGAATAGTCCACACCACAGGGCACTTGAGGATGGACCTCTTTTGTAGTAGAGTGAGTCAGTGACTGGCCACTGTGGCGCAGCTCTTCGGCCATCTTGCTGAGGTCATTTCAGGACCATGGACAAGAGCACAGACATTGCAGTAGTCGAGGCATATTGCTGATGTTATTCTCCACAGCGTTCACAGCAGAAGGATTGCTCTCGCAAGGCCTCTTCTATACTTTGTTATCAAATAATTTAAGAAATATTGATATCATCATTAGTCCAGTATATTTTACACAATAAAGGTGCACACAGTCTCTTTTTGATTGAGTTTATGTGTCAAATAATTCATAGGAGATAAACCTGATGGTTTTG
This sequence comes from Sardina pilchardus, assembly GCF_963854185.1. Lineage (NCBI taxonomy): Eukaryota > Metazoa > Chordata > Actinopteri > Clupeiformes > Clupeidae > Sardina > Sardina pilchardus. The sequence continues at coordinate 20,309,851 of NC_085012.1, forward strand.
ACCTTTTGAAATGAGACCCTCTGTTTAGCAGCCCAGTATAGGCAAACCTCTTGGCTTTCCTTTCCACCCATCCTTGTCCAATGGTGAGCTATCAGGCAGATTGGTAGCCCCCCCTGTGCCATCACGCATGGCAGCCCTCGCTCACCGACAGAACCCCCTTCGGTGCGGAGTGGAGCGGAGCGGATCGTCCCTCGTCTGGCCCGTGTGGGTGCTTTTTGGGTCGCGGGGTGCCGCACCACAGCGTGTCGCGCCTCTGCATTTGTGTCTCTGGGTTCCTTCCTGTCCGCTTGCCTCAGTGTCACCCGCCTTAGTGCCCGCAGCGAGCTGGCGAGGGACTGAGTGTCTGTGTGTGTGTGTGTGTGTGTGTGTGTGTAGGGGGCATTAGGCAGGCAGGGGGATTGAGAGATTGGGAGACCAGGGCGGGGGCGGGGGTGGGGGGGTGAGTGGGTGTGAGGGGCGGAGGCGGGCTGGGGGACGCTGGGTGCCTCTCTCTCTCACTCTCCGCCGATGCCACTGCTGAGAAACCACTGACGCGTCAGACACACACACACAGGGCCCGCGCCCGCTCCCGCTCCCGATACCAGAACCGGCTCCGCCGCGCCGACCCCAAACCATCGCTTCAGAACAGAGGGAGAGCTCGGAACCCCCCGCGGGCCCGAAGCAGCTTCGGCCGGGCTCCTTTGTGTGGTGGATGGCAAGCGTGCGGGAGAGTGCTCAGCTCCAGGGGACACGTACCGCGTACCGCGTGTGCGCTCTCTGAGATTAGCCGTGCGGAGGGACATCGGTAGGCCGGCTCTGGGGATGCAGAGTTGACTGAGGAAGGTGAGTACACACACACACAAGGGACACGACACCTGCAGTGTGAACTCAACTCTCCGGGAGTTGGCTCGAACACTGCACGGATGCCACGTCGGGATGCCGTGTTGTGGTTGTCTTGCGTGAGAGTGGCTCGGGGGGCTTTCCGCTCGTGTTGGTTCGCTCAGGGGGGGGAAAAAACCCTCTCGACACAGAGGAGAGAGCAGACATTCTGCACTGGATGCTCGCTGCTGACAGACTAGGAACCAATCTGTTGTGGTGTCTGTTACAGGACCGGTGAGTTCTGCGGTGACACCAGGGGGACTGATTACAGCGTCACGCCCAGAGCCTCAGGGGGAAGTGAGGCCGTGTTTGGCTGAACAGCAGGCCTTCGTTCCAGGCTTCCTACCAGGTGAGAGCTGTTTATTAGCAGGTTTATGTGAGTTATGCTGTGTGCGTATGTGTGTATGGGTGTGTGTGTGAGTGTGTGTGTGTGTGTGTGTGTGTGAGAGAGAGAGAGAGAGAGGGCTTTGTCAGGTGTAAGGTTTTGTTAAATGGCCTCCACACCCAGTAAGCAGCAGTGAGAGCAGTGGGAGGAGCTCGGCCAGGCTGCTGTAGCGTAGTGCTGCCAGTGGCACATTCTTTGGATCCCTGCAGTCAGGACGTTTAAAGAGCACCAACCAGACATGCACTCCTAATGACTCAGCCTTGGACTCTGTAGTTTAGACATTGTAGAAATTAGTCTTCAACATCAGACCTCATCAGGTTGTTCTTAGAGCTGTTAAAGGTTTTTTTTTTCTTTAAGTCTCTATCATAGTGTCTTATGAGTCATGTATTTGTCTCGGTTCCCTCTCTTTCAATTACATTTTCCATTTCTCTTGTTTTTCCTTCTCAATTCTCTCTCGTCTTCCTCCATCTATTCGTCTCTCCTCTCTTTTCCCTCTCGCCTGTTTTCTCTCTCCATCGCTCACTCTCAATCTTTTTCTGCCCCCCCTCCCTTTCTCTGTCTCCCTTCTTCTCAACTCTCCCTCTCTCCTCACTTTTACTTTCTCTCCCTCCCTCTTTCCTTCCTTCTCTCTCTCTGTCCCCCAGGCTCCATGGCTGGTTTCTCAGATCAGTGGGGAGTCCAGCCCAACCAGTCTCAGATGATGGATCCCAGCCACGCGGGGACCTTCCCAGGTCATTTGCTTTGCATATCTTGCATGTCTTACCCTGCCACAACACAACACAGCACAACGCAACATACCAACCATGCTTTCGTGCAGTGTCACATGCTATCCATGATATTCTTGGATGTATTAGTTTGCATAGAGTACAAGTTCAGCTGTACTACCCATGTGGTGTGGTCTGACATACTGTATCAGGGCTGTGCACCCTGTTGCTGTACACAATGTGTATTGTTTACACTGAATTGATATATGATATTCTATGACTGAATAGAGAATGAGAAATATTTTGATGCGACCTATCTTTACACAATGTACTATGCAAAATCTTCTTAAGTTGCATATCCGACAGCCTTTTTGCAAGCTCATGTATTTGTAAACATGTTACACACTTCCGTCAACTTTTGTGTGTAAGTGGCACATTTGCCACCGCTGCCCCTCTCTGGAGGTTGATTATATTCTGTGTTATTGTGTAGTGCTCCAGTAGGGGCATCTGGCCATGTCTCGTCATATGAGCAGAGGAAGTTATATCTGTGCTACAGTGTGTGAGCTAAGAGGTGATGTGCCCGTGTCTCATTGTATGGGCAGAGGGAGTTATATCGGTGCCATGTGGGCTATGTCACACACACGCACACACACACACACACACACACACACACACACACACACACACAATCAGTGTAATTGTGGTCATAGATGCTCATTATCTGGGTGACGTTGGCTCAGGAGGTAGATGAGTCATTCCAGTTGCTGGTCCTAGCCTGGTGGATACAACCTTGACCTTCGCCCCTGACCCTGTCCTTGAGCAAGACACAAACCCCCAAAGCTGTACCTCATATGCAGGTTGACACGTTGCATGGCAGCCTTTGGAATCGGTGTGTGTTAATGAGCGAATGTGAGGCACGAAACTGTAAAGTGCTTTGAGTGCTAAAGCGCTCTATAAATGCAGTCAGTTTGCCACTTAAAGGACGCTGTGAATTGAGAGCATTATTTTACTGGCCTAATGACTATGCTGATGGAGTGTGGGGAGTGTGTGTGTGTGTGTGTGTGTGTGTGTATGTGTGCGTTTGTACAATGTGTGTTTGTCAGCTTCCCTGCGCCTCTCCTCTCAACTCCCCCGCCCCACCCCACCCCACCCCCTGTGCCCTTCCACTGCAGGGTTGTCATTAGCCACTGGAGCCAGTCTCCACGGCGACACCCAGCACAGCGCACTTTTCTGGGAAGGTGTTGCCAGGCAGTTCTCCCGCCACAGGAGAAGGGGGGTGGTTCTAATGAGCATGTCTTCATCAAGGGGAACGTTATCTGATGGACTAATGGATATTTTCATTGAAGGGGAAAGTTATCAGGGTTATCAGGTGGACCGTTCTGACACCCCCCCTCCTCCTCCTCCTCCTCCTCCTCCTCTCTCCCACTGTCTCTCTTTCTCTCTCTCTTTCTTTCTGTCTCTTCATCTCATTTGCATCTCATTTTGATCTCTCACAATTCTCTTCATCCCTTATTCCCTCTCTCTCACGCACGCTATTCCCCTAACCATCTCTTTCTTTCTCTTTCGTGCTCTCTCTCTTCTTCTCTCTCTCTCTCTCTATCTCTCTCTCTCTCTCTCTCTCTCTCTCTATATATATATATATCCCTCTCTCCCTCTTTCTCCCTCTCTCTGCTTCCCCCAGCCCAAATGGGGCTCGTAAATCGGGCCGTTAAGTGTGACTTGTGGGGCTCATCTGAGCCATTAGGGTTGGAGATGAGTCACTCCTGAGTCACTCCTTCAAGGGCTCACTGTCATGGCTGAGGCAGCGTTAGTTCCCGTGCTCAACCAGTTCAGTAGCACACCAGAGCTCACTGTTGTTAGCTCTATTCCTCAACCAGATAGCCGATGCCAGACGATCAGACATGAGTCCAGGCACTGGGGCAGAGATTAGTGTTAGTGTTACAGTATGTTTAGCCCGGTCAGCCTATTAAGTGGCTCTGTTTTTCTTTGTTTTTGTTTTTGTGTTTTATTTTAAGAAGCCATAAAGAGACTGAAATGCTAGCCTTGGCAATTATTTGCCATTTGAGAGCGTTGTTATAAAACAGTGTGTGTGTGTGTGTGTGTGTGTGTGTGTGTGTCCAGGGTTCTCCCAGCCAGCTGGAGGTGTGAGCATGGAAGTGGGCGTGGCACCCCTGCAGGGGGACCGCCCCCCCAGCATCGCCGAGCCCCAGAGGCCGCCGCCCATGCCAGCAGAGCCGCAGGTGCCCTTCAAAGACGCTGCCGCCACCCCCAAAAATATCATGGACATGTCTGCAGGTAGGACACACACACACACACACACACACACACACACACACACACACACACACACTCACACACACACACAGAGTTACCCATGCATTTTTATACAGACACACACACACACACACACACACACACACACACACACACACACACACACACACACACACACACGCACACACACTCACTCGCACTGTGAACACTGAGAGTAATTTTACAGGTAAGAAACAGACATACAATTTGCATAATCACACAGACACACATAACCAACAGATTTCCATAATTACATTGACACACATAGCCTCATATATATGCACAGTGGACATGCATTTGCACATACAAAAGGACATAAGCATGCGTGCACATACACAAAACTGCGTATTCATAATGTATTAAGACTCCCACGAACACACACACTCACAAACACGCTTGCACATACATACATACATACATAGAGCTACGTATTCATACTGTATGTGTTAGCATATCCACACCCACATACAGTACTTGTGTGCAGACAAGAACGCGTAATAGACACACACATAATCGCCACACTGTCAGGACATACGCTTTCAAACACACAAACTGCACAAACCGTCATAGGCCTTTATTGATGGGATCAACCATTAATTTCCCTTAAGAGTGAAAATGGGTCTATCTTTATTCCCCTGATGTCATGTTTCTTTGTTTTCCTTAATCAAGTGCACCAAACTGCTGTTGTCACACAACTGTTACACAACTACATTGTATACACACAACTATGTCATACAGTATGTATTGTGCGTATATATCACTGACTTTATGTGTGTATTTGTGTGTCTGTGTCTGTGTATGTGTTTATTGATGTTTAAATGTGTTTGTGTGTGTGTGTGTGTGTGTGTGTGTGTGAATCAGAACGGAAATCTGTGTGAAGGTCATAAGTCACTGAGTTTGTGTGTGTGTGTGTGTGTGTGTGTGTGTGTACAGTAGTGAGTCAGTGGACCATCTGTACAGTGTGATGATCACATGTGTGTCCCATGCGGCGTTCGCCGTTAACCCGCTGCTGTGGCGCCGATGTTTGAGTTTTCATCTGAGGATTACGGGCTTAAGGCAGGAGGACCCCTGCTGGGTCTATCCCCTCTTCAAATCCCAATCCCAGCTTTCCAGGTCAGCGCTGTGGCCGCCACCGCCTTCAGGGGGCGCTCTATTATATTGGCCTGACAGGTCATCTACATGCAGCCACGTTTCTCATATGATCAAAGGAAATGAAATTGAATCCATGGCATACGGAGTGCAGTTTGGCTTGTGGATAAAGGCACGTAGATTAGCTTAATGAGGAAAGGCTTACAACTGTTTCCCTTCTCAAAATGGCTGCTGTCTACTGTTGTGTCAGGCTGTCAAGTAGAGGTTTTCTGAGGTTTTCTTTAGTAATGATGCCAATTGGAATCTGACATAGAGAAGGAGCTTGAACTATCATGCTTATCCCATGCTCAGATTTTGTGGACTGGCTCAGAGTAATTGTGTGTGTAGGCAGTGTGACAGTGTCTCTGGGGAAGGTGTCGGCCTGTTTTTACCCTGGTTGGAACCCTGCAGATGGGGTCCAGTGTGTCAGTGCACTGGGCTGCTTACTGGTCAGGCACTAGTGTGTGTGTGTGTGTGTGTGTGTGTGTGTGTTTCCATGTGTGACTGTGTGTCTGTGTCTGTGTTTGTAGCTTCAGTTGAGTGAATTGGACCATATGCCTATTTGTGCAAATCGGCGTGGGAGCATATCTGTGTGTATGTGTTTGTGTGTGTGTGTGTGTGTGTGTGTGTGTATGTGTTTGTGTGTGTGTTTGTGTGTGTGTGTGTGTGTGTGTGTGTGTGTGTGTGTGTGTGTGTGTGTGTACACATTAAGGTAGAAGCCTGCAGCGGGTGTGTGACCTGCAGAGCAGATGTTATACCCAGGAAATGGGACTGTGGACTTATGAAGTTGGCATTCCCATCTTAGCCCATAGAATAGGCCCTGGCAGAGAATATGAGAATATGTGAAAAAGGAAGATACTATTTCACATTCTCAAACCAAACTGCAGTGATTCGTTTTTTTAATGGCCAAATTATGGATGAACAATCAGAGGTAAATGCATAAGTAAACAGTGCTTCACTGTGGAACAAATGGACTGAGTAAGGCATCCCCAGTACCTCTATCAATGCAGCAAAACTAGCACAGCACTTTTGTCCAATTTTTGCTATTAGCGTTAGCTTAGCCTTAGCATATGTCTGAGGTTGGATTGTCAGTGTAGCAGAATTACATAGACAAGTAGCTTTACGTTGCTGCTATTTGCCATTCGTGTTAGCCTAGTGTGTGTGTAGACAGCTCTTTGGAGGGTATTTGACCCGGGACCTATCGGAGCAGAAGTGCCCCACTGACACATCAGGTGCCCACATGCCCCCAGGGGCAAAGCTTACCCTGCTGCCAAGTTTGGGAGAGGGCAGGTCACGCAGGCCATGCCCCCCTGAGTCCGACACGCTCTTTGTTAAAGTGAAACAGCACTCCTGCTACTTAGGTTAGCCTATCACAGTAGTATACTGTGGTACAAAGGCATTTAAGTTACTTTTCAGTGTCAGAGTAGCGGAGTATACTATGCTAACTTCATAGATCAGTAACATGGGCTTACTGCATTTGTAAATGAATTACATGAATGAATCAACACTACACACCTTGCTGTGCTAGATTTAGAAAATAATGGTAGTTTTTATAGGATAGCAAAGCATAGTAACTGCACACAGTCTACCATGCTATTTTGGTGTGTAAAAATCACACATCGCTGTTTAGATTCAAATGGCTGTAGTGGACTGCAGATGGCTGAGAAGTGGAGTCATTGTCCCATCGACCGCAACTGCTCTAGTGCCCTGCTCCCCTCCCATTGTGGAATTCATTGACTTCCTCCTGTTCCACCATTACAACATGCTGGCTCACCTCAGCATGCAGTATTCTTCACATAACTGGCTCTGGCATGCTATAAAGCAACACTTTTTGCCAACCGTGCCTTAAAATAATGTTTCCAAAATCATTTCAGCGGTTCATCAACTCGTAACAGGGTGAACGGCACTCCTGCCTTCACTTTGCTGTCCTCTATCGGCTATAACCGCACTATGTAACTTTACCAGATTGGGTAGTGTATCTGTAGTTCGATGAAATGAGACATAAGAAGCTACAAATTTGACTTGCTTCGATGTCGCAATACATCATACATTCATAAAATCATGCAACATACTCTACCTTGTCTGTGGACATGGTTATTTTCTGGATAAACAAATGGCGTGCTTGCAACAGAGGAATAGTGCTTGAGTGTTGCTTTAAAGGTGCAGATCAGCTGCTTATGGTTCAGCTCTACTGTACATCATCAGCGCCGCTCCATAAAATCCATTTCTTATTAAATGCTTGTCGGTTGAAAAATGTCAGCACTCCTGTGGGCCGACAAGTGATGGAAAGAGTCGGCAGACACTCAAGTTGGCACCCTTGCGCTAAAGGATCATTATTGAGGACAGTGGATGTACAGACAATCAGGCCTGGGATGCTTTCTTTCAATCTCTTTTATTTGACCCTGGTCGTAGATGACTCTAATACCGTCTCCTAGACCTCTTCTCTCGGGAACTAAACAAGGTTCAACTCCCCCCAACTGGAAGCAACTGGGTCACTCACTGCGGCCTCATGTTGTGTCTGATGGGTAATCAGTTGGACTGCACTGGAGGCCCTTATTGTAGGCCTGCCTCCCCCTCAGCACTGACAGATGATGTGGAGGAGGAGTTCAGGGAATCAGAACTCTCATTATCCTCTGTTGGAGCGCAGGGTTAAATGGACGTAGGGAATGGACGCTTCACTGGCCTCTTAACTCAGGCGGTGGGTAATATGTTGTGTTGTGTAAGATGCAGTGCCTTATTGGTTGTGCAATATCATTTGGCATATAGGATACGTAACAATGTCTGCCATAACTGCAGCTGTGTGTCGGTGTGTGTGTGTGTGTGTGTGTGTGTGTGTGTGTGTGTGTGTGTGTTTGTGTCTGTCTGTCTGTCCTGTATCAGTATAATATGTATGTTTATGGTTTGTGTTATGTAACACTATGTACAGTATATGCAGTATATTTATGTTGAATTGCAGTTTCTACAATCCTGTATCTTCATAACAGTGCAGCAGTGCTGTGCTTGTATTCATTCATGAAGGCACCTCGCTCCCATGGATTGGAATGAAATTTGTCACAATGTTGCATCTCACTGTCTTTGTTATCTGACTGTTCAGTAAACATATCATCACAGCTCTTAGCCTTGGTGAATCAAGCAGCCAAAGAAGCTAATTATCAAAGAAATCATCAGTCCTGTGGCTAACCCACAGTAGGTTCACAGAAGGGACACACACACACACACACACACACACACACATTCTGATAACCTGAGTTGTGTTACAGTGTCTTGCTCTCTTTTGCTGATGAGTGCAATGCGTAATAGCTCCGGGGTAGTGAATCATAATCCAATGTTTAGCTCTTTTCATGCAGGTTTGCATTTATTACCATCCATTTTCCAAGGATAAGCAAGAGCTTATTCACACTGAAACACTGAAAAAAAGTGTGTTTATCTGCATATTTCATGGTTTGTGTATGTGTGGTTTGTGTGTGTACTTGTGTTTTTGTCGGGGCGGAAAGGGGGGGGGGGGGCAGTATTGGTCTTTGTGTTTTTGTTTGTGTGTGTGATGTTTAACTCTGTCCCCTCTTCACATACGAGGTGCCCTAGGCGAGTGTTGGCCGGACGAGGCCGGCATCCCCTCCGAGCTGCCCTTCACGCCCAGCGTCTCCACGGTGATCAGTCGCCACGCCGGCCAGCTGGCCGAGAGCCCCCAGGACGCGCCGGACCCCCAGTGGCCGCCGCGCGAGAGCGGCGTGGGGGACGAGCGCGACGCGGACGCTTCCGACCGCAAGCAGCAGCAGCAGAAGAAGAAGAAGAAGCGGCGGCCCCGCGACGACGCCTTCGACTACGTGGAGGTCAGGGGTCACGGCGGCGAGCCGCAGGGGGAGAACACGCCCCCGCCGCCACCGTCGTCGTCGTCGTCCGCGGACGGCGCCCACAGATCCCCGCGCAAGGACGGGGGGTGGGAGCGGGAGGAGGGGGGACGCAGCGGCGGCGGCGGTGGGGGGAGGGTTAAGAAGGGCAAGAGCCGGAAGAAGATTCCGGAAGAGTGGGCCATCAACGCGGAGCCCTTCGTCCCGGCCTCAGCCGCGGCCTTCGCGGTCCAGCCGCAGGAGTTTGGCGGAGAGTTGATGCCCGAAGAGGGCGCCATGCCCGCCTCCCTCACGCAGGACCTCCTCTGCCTGACCGCCACCACGCCCTCCGCTCCGCCCGCTCCAGCCAACGAGGCCGCGGCGTTCTCGCCCAAGGGCATCGTGACGTCATCGCCCATGCCCGAGGGTTCCTTCTCCGTGGGGCTCCAGGACTCCCTCATGGATGCCGACAATTCCTGCTTCGGGGACGGCAAAGACGCCTCCTTCGCTCTGCCCGTGGAGCTGGGCAAGGCCGACCCGCTGGCCGCGTCCCCTCGGAGTATCGCCAACCCCTTCCTGGCGGACAGCGGCGTTTACGACGACACCATGTTCGTGCCGGATCATTCCTTCGGCGGCTCCTCGTCCGCGGCCGACGACGTCTCCGCCAGAGATCCGATGCTGGCGTTCCAGAGCGCCGGGCTGGACACGCCAATGGAGGCGCTGATCTCGGCTCCGCCCTTCACCCCCTCCGGCGCCGTCTGGTCCCTCAACGACTCGCAGCACAACAACAACAACCACGGCGACCCGTTCGGCATCCCCGGGATGACCGGTCTCGACTTCGACGCGTCCGCCCCTGCTCTCTCCCCCCCCGTGGCGGTGCCGGCGGCGACCTCCCCCAAGGAGAAGACCCCGAAAGACGGGCAGAAGTCGGGCAGGAAGTCCCGCACGTCTTCCTCGTCCTCGGCCAAGAGCCCCACGTCCCCCAGCGCGGGGAAGCTGCCGCCGTCCTCGCCCTCCCAGAACTCTGGTCTGAACCCCGCAGCGCCGCCGTTCTTCCCAAGCTTCGCTGAGCTCCCGGAGCCCCTGGCTGTGCTGCCCGCCCCGTGCCCGCTGGAAGGTTTGTTGTGGAGTGGGGCATGGATCCACTCACTGCATGACTACTCACCGCACTCACTGACCTGACCTGACCGGACCTGACCGGACCTACCCACTGACTTGACTGGACGCGACAGGACGTCTCGCTTCACCCCACGCCACTCTTGGCCCATGCCACGCTGTGCCCATGCCATGCCAACCCCATCTCAGGCTGGCGCACTGGCTCGTGGTGATAGCGCGGTGACGGTAGCAATGGGGCATACTTTGTCCATCCCTTGTTCCTCTCTTTCTGTTCCAATCACTAACCAATCACAATCACCCGCGCCTCCGTCCTGCCACCTCGGGCGGGCGGAGGCCACACTGCCCAGCAGGACTGGCTCCTGAGCGGCTGCCCGCTGCTGATCATGCCCGCTCCGCTTGGTGTGGTGTGGCCTTGGCGTGGCTTAGGTTGGCTTTGGCTGTGCCGTTGGTTTGGGGGGCTCTCTTCTCTGCTTCGGAGTGGACCGTTGTCTCCGTCCGACCCGGCTCAGTGCCGGGCTGTGCTGGACTGAGCCGAGCTTCTCATTATGATTAACCACGTGGGTTTGTTTCCTACTAACGTCACAGTCCCGGGGTTTGCTGTGCGGTCCTCTTGCCCCTCGAGGACGCCGCGCCTTGTTCTGTGTTGTCCTATTCCCAGGTGTCTCTCTCTCTCTCTCTCTCTCTCTCTCTCTCTCTCTCTCTCTCTCTCTCTCTCTCTCTCTCTCTCTCTCTCTCTCTCTTTCTCTCTCTCTCTCTCGTTCTCTCTCTCTCTCTCTTTTTCTCTCTCCGTGTGTTGGAATCACTGTCCAGAGATTCCACAGTAAAACAGCACCAGTTTCTATTAACATCTCATCCCTCTCTTTTCCAGAAGCCTCTTCTGTCACTCACAATGGCGAATGGAAGCCCTGTTTTGCATGAACGCTAATACATTCTTTGGTGTGGTGTGTCTCTGAAGTGTAGTGTAAGTGCTAATGTTCTCTTTATGTCTGCTCTCTCCCCTCCTCTGTGTCTCTTAACGCCACGCTCCGTTGATGCCCCACCTGTACCCGATCGTCAATAGGTGAGTCACTGTTCTCTTCTTACTGCTTTGTGTTGCGATTTTTGTCTTTGATTTTTTATCACGCCTCAGTTTAGTAGGAGATCGGTTGCTGGAGTCCTTGGTGAGACAAATGCACTGTGATAGCCTGATAATGAAATGGTGGTGTGAAATTGATCAAGGCTGTTGCTTGTTGAGCCCTTGAGAACAACACACAAGTTACGGATTTTGCCTCCAGTCATAATAGTGGATTGTTGCCTGATACGGGTAACAACAGCGTCTGAACAAAGTGAAGCAACATACCATGTAAGACAAGGTGTTTCAAAGGTACTGTCCATGCAGTATTGAATGAATTAAGGAATGAATGATCCTGAGACAGAGTTGTCAAGTTGCAGTGAGATCTCCTAAATGAGCTTCACTGG
>NC_085012.1:20331639-20344139 GCF_963854185.1 Sardina pilchardus
CGTTCTTATGCGAGGCTATTTTAAGATGCCCCCCTGCTGTGAGCGTCTTCAACTGCATGTGTGGAGATGGCAGCCTGCGCTTAGAGACGGGCACAAGTTGTTTTCATTTCCCCCCTCCTTTGATCGAATCAGATTTTCATGACAAGAGAGAATCGATGTCTTTAACAAAGCTCAATTAAAAAGGAAAAATTCTGCCGTAACATTATTGTCGGTGTGTTAAAACATGGCAGTTAACGGAAAATAAATGTAAAAAAAAATCTGGAGATTTTGTGGAGACAGAGCGTGTATCCGCGCTCCGTTTCTGATCGCTTGTTTTCGGTGTCGTACATCTTCACTTGGCTTAGGCTCCATGAGCGCAGCAGAGGTTCTGCAGATCACGCTGGTAATTAGATTAATCACCTACAAACCTGCCTCGCCTGTCACTGATCTAGCGCATCCTTAATGACGGCTCTAAAGCTATCTCATTAAAGCTGTATAGAGAGAGAATCGGGCCGTATAGACACTACAGTATACGGATGCATCACCACTGAGACCCAAGGATGGTGTCAGGTCCTTAATTATCCAGGACTATCCAGTCTTGTTTATGCTTCTACTTTCACAGATTCCGGTTCCTCCTTCCTCCCCTCCCTCTCCAGATGCCATTTCCCCCACGAGTCCACGGAGCCATTTTTGCAGCAGGCTTCTTCTTCCTCGTGGCACCAATTTAGTTGCCATAGTGACAAGAGGCTGTTGCTTTGGAGATGTGCAGAAGAGCAGCTCACTGGGAAACAATGAGAGCTGGGTGGGGGGTGGGGGGGGGGGGGGGGGGGGTTGGCAGGGGGGGATTTGCCGAGAGTTGGGGGAGGGGGATCGACTAAGCTAAAAATAGAAGCACAAAAGGCAGTTGTACTCGTTCTCTTGTCTCCCTCCCCTTGATTTATAATTTCTTGTTCTGGCGCTCGGTGAAGGAGCAATTCCTCTCGCCACCTGTGCTCTCGCCTCCTCGCTGATCGATGCTGCCGGCTTTGTTGTCTAGAGCCTCCTGCTCCTGTGAGGAATGACTCCCCTGCAATGGAGTTCTTTAAAATCCCTGTCATTTATAATAGCAAATCTCAAATTAATTGTGACCGTCCGTCTTAATAATTTACCATTTAATTGGCAGTCTGAAATTGCCTCATGATATGCCATTGTGAACACTTCAGACCCCCTAGTGGGATATGCATGGCTTCTATAGGAAGCTGTTTAGCTATTTATCATATAGCGTAGCATATGGATGCCATATTGTGGTAGCCAGCGGTATTGTGAAGAGGAGGCAGAGTATGAAGAAGAGGCCAATCTGCTTGACTACAGTAGATCTAGACTGGTTGATTTTTCACCTCTAAACTAGTTAATCTTTCTCAAGTTACAGTGTAGCTGAGTAATCTCTCTTTTATGGTAGTGAGAGAGAGAGCTATTTTTGGATCCACTGTAATTGAATCAAACGTGTGTAAGAATTGAAACGTGTAAGAATCGGTACACAAACTGCCTTTAAAAACTCTCAAATGTCACTCAGTGACAAAGCTGGACACACTGAGCACTGACCTAAAATAGAAAGTTCTAATCCAGTCTAGATGTAGTAGCTGCCTGCTGCCTATCCTCTGGCACATATCCGGCTCTGATATGGCCCTCGTCTGGCCCTGATCTGTGGGCTGCTCTGGGGGCGGCGTCTGTCCTGAGTGAGTGGAGTGGAATGGCAGACGAGAGTCGCTCTGACGGGCACCGTTATGTAACGGCCTGTGTTAGGGGGTGTCTGGGGCATTTGGGGATGAGGTCATCGACTCGGACGGGGACAGCCACCCCGTGTCCCCATTCCCTGGGCCTGGGGTGGCTCTGCTCGGGGACACTGCCACTGATGTGGCCCCCTCTGCCCCTGACAGACGTCAGTATGTTGGCAGCACAGCAGTATAAGTGGGAGAACATCCAGGGAGTCTGCAGCATGTAGTTTACATTCCCTGGAAATAGTGCTACTAGTGCTACTCGTACCATTAAGCACTCTACGGTAACGTATATTACACCATTGGTTATGAAGGAATCAGATTTAATGATTAACTGACTTTCACAGTGAAATTTGTTGGGGTTTTTTTACATCCCGTTCTGATGTTTTGTGCGATGACTTCTGTGTGATAACCCATCATGAAGACTAGGCCCTGACACGTTGGATGTGTTTCGGAAGTGTGTTTCATTTCAACCAGAAACAACTCCTGTGTGCTGTGCTGTGCTGTGCTGCGTTGCGTTGTGTTGTGTGAGTCCACTGCTCGTTTGACACAGACTCTGGTTTGGTTCAGATAGGCTTCGCTCCCCCTATTGTGCGGGCGCTAGCTACATACCCTAAGCAGCTCGATCGCCTAAATCAGGTCTTACGTAAGGGCCGCTCATTACCGGTGCGCTGTATGGCTGATGACATCCGCATTTCTTAGGCGTGAGCTAGACACCATTCACTGGCTTGTCTCTGTGGCCACTGTCATGGGAGCTTCCTTATGTAACCTGGGTTACGGCCGTGATGGTGACAAACAGGCCAGACGGCGCCGGGATAGCCTGTCTGGTGCTGAGGAGAGACAGTCGGGACTGAACAGGATGCTGACGGTGCGTCTGCTGGTTCCTCAGAGTCTGCAGAACCAGAATCACCAGAATGTTCGGTGCTTGTGTAAAAAGACACAGCCTGTCTCATAGAACACAAGACTGATAGAACACAAAGATGTTGCATCAGACTGCAGTGGCCTAACGACAGGCAGACAAGTTTGAGTTGTGAGTCTGATGGGTTGGGTGTCTTTCCCTGATTCCCCACTCATTCGGATTCCCCTTTTTCCACCAAACGGGGAGCCGGTTCTGTTTAGGTCCACGTGCAAAATGTTAAGTTATGTCGGGGCATTTCTGTGCTGGACTAATCTCTGGAGTGTGTCTATGTAGGACTAGGCTCTGCATTGGACCTTTGTAGGACTAGGCTTGGCTTTGGACCTGTGTAAGACTAGCCTTTGCATTGGACCTGTGTAAGACTAGGCTTTTGAAGCGGATCAGAATCATACCTGTAAGGAGACAAGGCCCCTGACCAGTCCCAGAATTAGCCACTGTCCGTCCTCACCCGCTTGCCGTCCTGCCGCTGTTCAACAGTTCTGGGCAGATGAGCTTATCCTCTCCGCTCAGCGCCGGCTACGATGGAACAGTGATGTGAGCGCTAATTGCAGAGCTTGATGAGCGGTTTTAGTCCGGCGGCCCGTCATGCTCTGTCACTGAGGCTGGAGGAGCTGATTGATGTCGGGGCCCTTAGGGTGGCGGGCCGTGTGCTATAAGCCTTGCATTTGTGCTGCTGTCCCTCTCACGTCATGTCACGGATAGACTACCGTGTCTACGATTAGCTCATGCACGTTCCCAGTGCTAATCCACTTTCTTTCATCATTTGAATGGGAGGCGAAATCATATTTGGCAAGTGGCAGATATTTCCCCTCCAAACCATGGAGGTCATGTGAACTGAATTGAAACTGTACTGGTAAATAAACAGAAGGCAAATAACATTTTGCAGTACAGAAGATATTAAATCAGAGCAGAGCATCTTCTTGGCGTGGATTTTGTCAGCTGTTTACAAATCTTATCCCAGTAGATGTATTCCTTCATAGTTGTTTTGTTAGAATAATGAAAGACACTTTGCTGTCTAATAAACACATTAATATAATTTCTCTTGGATATCGTCCACCCCTAACATTTAACATAATAACAAAACCGCCTCTTCAGACTGTAATAACAGACCTCATTTAACGTGCCTTTCAGGTATGCTCCTTAAGAAGGCAATTTAAACCCAGCTGTGTTGATTGGCCACGTTCACTAACGCATGTGGCGCACAGACTGTATCGGTGCGAGGCTGCTGGGTTGCGTGCGAGCTCCTCTGCCCTTCATACCGCCATCGTCCTATATGGTGTTGCGCGGCGCTCTGTCCAGCATCGTTCTATAGGGTGCTGTGAAGCGCTGCGTGGCGTCTCCACGGCGTGATGGGATCAGAGGTGACAGCTGTACGGGGGCGGAGGACGGAGGGCTTCCTCTGGCTCATATCGCTCCAGATCTGTCTGCAGCCCACGCCCCGACTCTCACTCTCACTGCCTTCTGCACTGGTGCTTGTTGATGTTGATGGTAGTGGTGTTGTTGTTGTTGTTGGTGGTGTTTGTGTTTGTGTTGCTGTTGTTGGTGGTGGTGGTGGTGTTGCAGTTTCGGCATTGTGTTCATTGGTTTCCTGAGTATTGATACAGTCACACAGTTTGTGAACATGCACAAACACACACACACACACACACACACACATACGCACACAGACATACTGGCACATCATCTGTGTGTCTGGACAGACACACAAACATGGCATACACTGGTGTCATTGGTACACAGTGCAGTCTTCATGTCATACACTCTCTTTCTATCAACAAGAAACACACTCACTCCCATTCTCTGACATACACACACACACACACACACACACACACATACAAGCACACACACACACACACACACACACACACACACACACATACATACAAGCACACACACACACACACACACACACACACACACACACACACACACACACACACACACACACACACATATACATACAAGCACGCACACACACACACACAAACAAACAGCCTGCCTCTGAAGCCGAGGGTGAGCTCAGTCTGTACAACAAAAGCATTAACACAATTAACAAAGCAGCCCTGCTTCACAGACTGGCACCGCGCTACCACTGCCGCCTGATGCCAGTGGAAAACTCTACAGCCTGTCTGAGGGCGAGAGAGAGAGAGAGAGAGAGAGAGAGAGAAAGGGAGAAAGGGAGAGAGAGGGGAAGGGAGAGAAGGGGAAGAGAGACAGGCAAGTGAGATGGATAGAGACCGAGGGAGAGAGAAATAAAGAAAAGAAAAGAGCGAGAGAGTGAGAAAGGGAGAGGGGGGAAACAGAGAGAGCGGGAGAGAGGGGGGGAGAGGGCGTATGGGTCCCGCAGCCGTGCGTGTGGGAGGAAGAGACTGAAGCAGACGTCTGAGTGGACAGAGACAGAGGCAGGAGCGAGTGGGCAGTCTCACACACACCTCCCAGAAATAAGCTAGCCAGCCGCCACTCTCTGATCACACACACACACACACACACACACACACAGACACACACACACACACACACATGAAAGAAGACAGACAAAAGAAAGACATAAAAAGGAATGTAAAAAAACCCTGAAAATGCTATATGCGCAGGGATGAATAATGTATGGATGTATACATGGTTGCTTCTTAAAGCCCTCTTTACATTAAGCTGTCATCATCGTCATCGTCGTTGTTGTGGTGTCATCAGTGCTCCCCAGGGAAAAGGTATAAAAGGCTTCTGGGGTCAGCACCTTGTGAGCATGTCTGTCTGCCGTGCTCCCAATACCATCATGACCACTGCCACCATAACACAAGGAGCTGTTGTACTCGGGAGGAGGATTGCTGGGAATGAGGGGGAAAGAGAAAGAAAGAGAGAGAGAGAGTTTGTTGGAGAGAGGGTGAGAGAAAGAAGGGGGGAGAGAGAGAGAGAAAGAGAGTGTGTGTGTGTGTGTGTGTTGGAGAGAGGGGGATAGAGAGAGAGAGAGGTGGAGAGAGCATATGAGCAAAACAGAGTGGAGGGAGGTCTTTCTGTGACTCGGCGACAGCAAATGAGCATCCACACTGAGAGTCACATGACTGGAGGTATGGAAAAGGCTGAGAGCGCGTGAGAGAGAGAGAGAGAGAGAGAGAGAGAGAGAGAGTGAGAGAGCAACAGAGCGTGCATGTGGTAGTGTGCGAGTGAGTGAGTGAGGGAGGGAGAGAGAGAGAGAGAGCACAGCGCTTCCAGCTCCCGGTCTCATAGCATCTTGGCGATGCGTAGCGTGTAGTGGCTCAGACAGCGAGAGGAGGCGCCTACACACACACACACACTCGGATCTGCTCTCGCACAGTCTGCCCCGAACAAGCAGACAAAACACACACACACACACATACTCACACGCGCACGTGTGTCTTAACAAAAGAGGACCACCAGACAAAGGCCACACACAGGAACAGGAGAAGAAAAGCAGAGAAGAGAAGAGAAAAGAGGAGAAGAGAAGAGTGTGTTTGAGGGAGGAAGTGCATCGCATCCCCAAGCCAGAGGGCGACTGAGGAGGGCAGGCATGTCTTCCCTCTCCAACCAGCCTCCAGGCTCTCCTTTCTCAGAGTACAGTGAGCTCTGCAAGGTGCCCCCCATGTCAGGATCTCCAGCTCCACAGACCTGGGACTGGCAGCACCAGGACCTGGGGGCCCCCAAGAGCCTGTCGGGGGTCCCCCACACCAGCGGACTGACGGACGAGGACAAGCTGTGCTTCTTCGACTCGCCAGCAGGGGGCAGTATGGCGGCCGACCTGAAGGTGCCCGGTGGACGAGGGACGATTCCCGGGAGCGGGTCGTTCCTGGGGAGCACCGGCGAGAGTCCGGACAGCCCGCTGTCGTCGTCGCCCTCGCCCGCCTCGCCGGGGAACTTCCCGGGGTCCCTTGCGGGCGTCGGGAATAACGGAGTGGTCCTGCCGGCGGCCAGCGGCTCGCCCATCCATCGCCACGGCGACTTTATGTCGTCGCTGCCCAGCCCTCTGAGTCCAGCCAATCCCGCGGAATGGAACCCGATGTTCTCCAGACCGCTCGCGGACCAGAGCCCCAGATCGCCCGTCGGGCAACAGGGTTCGCCCAACTACTGTGTCATCGGCGTCGTCAACGACAACTACATGGAGGGGGGAGACGCCGCGGTGGCGGCGGCGGTGGCGGTTCGCCAGGGCGCGGAGGGCTCGTCGGAGGACGAGGAAGAGGAGGAAGACGAGGACCTGAAGCCGTGCTTCATGGGCCGCGCCGAACAGCAGAGGAAGGCCATGCGCCGCGCCATGTCCGAGTGCTCGCACCTGGCCGTGCCCGCCAGCCTCCAGCTGCCCGACAAGTACCCCGGCGGGGCGGACCTCGACGAGCTGCCCTCTCCGGGCGCGGGGGGTCCGCGCCGCGCCAACCCGGCCTCCATGAGGCGCTCGCTCACCGTGGCCGACGACCAGCCGCCCACCCCTCCGCCGACGCTCGGGGCGTCCGGCACGGCCCGCAACGACCTGCGGCAGGAGCTGGACGCCAAGCTGCACCTGGCGCCCTTCCCGCCGCTCCGGGACCTGGCGGGGTGCCCACTGTCGCCCATGGAGGGCCTGCAAGACGGCACGTTTGTGGATAAGGACGAGGGCGTGCTGCTCCCCGTGCCCCCGACCCCCAAAGCCTTCAACGGGACGGGCGGATGCCTGGGGGGCAATGCCAACCCTTTCGCCATGGCAACAGAGGGTAGGTGATGCCATCTGCGGTGGCGGCAGCCTTTGCCCGCCTGCTTTGAGGGAGAGCCGGCTGTCAGACAGGGCAGCCCTTGCGCTGCATGCCAGCGTGCCAGGCTACAGATGGCACGGCGAGTGTGTAGGGGGCAGAGGCGGGGCACGCACGCAAAGGTCCTCGTTTACCGGCCCGGTTCATCGGCTCGCCAACGGTCTCCGCTTAAATGAGCGGGCGCTGGCAGGAGCCGAGAGGTGCCAGTCGTCCTACAGAGGGGACCAGGGCACCCACAGAGCGAGATAGGGACCACGCTAACAGCTGATGAAGGACAGAGGGCTACGGTGGTGGTAGTGCAGAGCCATCCGTGGGCAGGGAGGCGACAGGGGGCGGTGTGCTGAGGTCAGGAGAGGGGCAGTGGTGTGTGGCTAGAGTGGACATGTGCGTGGTGTAGAAGCAGCTAAACTGAACGGAGCAATGGAATTTTGTAGTGCTGAAGAAGGATGTGTTATTTTTTTCCATAGGGCTAACTCAAATGTATGTGTGTGTGTGTGTGTGTGTGTGTGTGTGTGTGTGTGTGTGTGTGTGTGTGTGTGAGGTGACTCACACACACACTGGTACTGGGTCAGTGCGGTCCTTCAGAGCGAAGCAGCAGCAGCAGCAGCAGCTTAAGGCAGCAAGGCAGCCTCATCGCATCCCTCTCCTGCTGCTATTCCTCCTCTGTTCTCCTCCTCTCTTTCTCTCACTCGCTCTTTCTTTCTCCTCCTCTATCTGCCCATCAGTTGTCCGTAGAGCCACGCTTTTGCTCTCCCCCCCCTCAGACCGCTGTGACTCCAGACACATGCTTTCGTAGCCTCTCTGGAGGAAACTGTGCCGGGCTTGAGCCGGCATGTCCGCCCGCTCGGCTCCGGTCACACGGAGCGCAGGCTCCCGTCAGCTAATCGGGGTCATTGAGACAGAAAGCCTAGCGTAGCGTAGCGTGGTGTAGCGCCGCAGCATGCTTAGCATGTTTAATGAGAGCCAGTGCTCCACTTCTCATTCCATTGCCTCGGGGACGCTGTTTTTTTTTTCCCCCTCTGCCATCGTAGTATGTGCCAAAAATATGATCGCAAGCTTTCTTTTTTAAAGGGCAAGTGTCCCCTCTTTGTTGCAGTAGAATTTGTTGTGGAGAAATACGAGGAAACAAAATTAATTGAGTGTGTTATTTATCAAAACAGTGCAGTCATTTAAAAGCCCCGTCTGTGTCTGTCTGTGTCTGCCTGTGCCTGTCCTGTGTGTGTGTATGTGTTTGTGTGTGTGTGGTGTATGTGTGTGTGTGTGTGTGTGTTTGTTTTTTGTCCTTTGTGTCCAGTATAATTGATGAATAGATTGATCTGGATTGCAGGTATGCTGGAGAAAATAACAGGTTGTGGAGGATTGTTTGGTTTGCCTGTGATTGTGTATGTGTGTATGTGAGTGTGTGTGGTTAATGATGATTGCCTGTGTGTTTGTGTGAGTGTGTGCTTGATGACGGTTGTGTGTGTTTTTGAGTGTGTTTGTGTTTGTGTTTGTGTATATGTACGTGTATGAGAGAGAGAGGGTGGCAAGTGACTACCACTCTGTCGCTATGTCTGTGTGTCCAGACATACCTCTGTCCTTGGATTGCGGATAAGTCATAAACGAATCTGTGCCAGATGAGGACCAGATCCGGGCCAGAATAGTCAGAACTGTTCCACTGTCTGGGTCTGGGTCTGGGTCTGAGTCTGTCTCCCTGTGCCTGGTCTGTCTGGAGAAAGACAGAAAGTGAGAAGGAGAGACAGAGATGGAGGGGACAAAGGAAAACATTTGTAAACATACAGAAGAAGACATGTCGACGATTTTTATATACAGTATGCTTTAGTCTGCTTTTCCTAATGATTTCATAATATATATGTGTGTGTGTGTGTGTGTGTGTGTGTGTGTGTGTGTGTGTGTGTGTGTATGTGTTTGTGTGAAATGCAGTGTTGTGTTTAAATAGGTTGTTGATGCTGTTGTCCGTCTGTATAAGTATGAGTAAGACCAGCCTGTGAGGCAGGCGTGCGATTTCTATACTGCATGAGACCCATGTGTATGTGTGTGTGCGTGTATGCAGTCCCTGTGTGTGTGTGTGTGTGTGTGTGTGTGTACAACCCCTGGAGCTCAGCTCTGATTTAATCAGCATACCCCTCAGCCAGCCCTGTGTGTTCAGGGTCAGGTCCATACTGGTGGGCTCTGCTATGCTGCTACTAGTCTGGTAGTAAATCACATATACTGCACTGTAGTATATATGAGAATTTAATAACCTGCCTCATCCTCAAGGCAATAGTGATCCCGCGTGTGTGTGTGTGTGTGTGTGTGTATGCATGTGTGTGCGTGTGCGTGTGTCTGACATGTGCTTGTTTTTGTTGTGCATGTGCATGGATGCTTAGTTGGTATGGTGTGTGTATCTGTGTGTGTGTGTGTGTGTGTGTGTGTGTGTGTGTGTGAGTGTGTGTATATATTTCTGTGTGTGTTTTTGTGTGTGAAAGAGGGAGAGAGAGAGAGAGAGAGAGAGAGAGAGAGAAGGGGAAACAAACAGACCAATGAGAACAGAGGGAGATAGGGAAAAGCAAAGCATATGTTGTTGCTGTAGAATACAAATGCCTCAGTGTCTGTGAAATACCACTGTCACCAGTTATCTTAGTCCCGTAGCTCACAGTGATGTGGCAAAAGCTGCTGGAGTGGCCATACCATAATAATAATGCTGAAGGCTGTTCATGGTCCCCGCCACCACCAGCACTTGGCAGCCAATGCAAGATGAGTTAATGCCATGTGCACTGCTCTTTGAAGTTGCAGTGTGAACAAGCTATTGTACTGGTGTGTCTTTGTGTGTATACGTGTGCATGTGTGTTAGTGTTTGTGTGTGTGCATGTGTGTGTGTGTGTGTGTGTGTGTGTGTGTGTGTGTGTGTGTGTGTGTGTGTGTGTGTGTGTGTGTGTGTGTGTGTGTATCCTACATACTGGCGTTTTAGAAGCTTAGCAGGAAGAGGAGTAGCTGACAGGTTATTGTGGAAGAGCACAATGGCTCGCATTCCTAGTAATTATCTCACCACATTGCTTTTTGCTTTTCCTCCATTTGTTGGGATCCATGTTGCTTTCATCTCTGGGAAGACATATAGGCTATACTGAAGGCTCTTCCAGGGGATTTTTCCCCTGTCAAATATTGTACAATTGAAAGAACCCACAACCATTCGGTGCTATTTTGAGACTTGTTTATTTTGGAAAACCATCAGTGAAGAGCTGGCTAAACGATATAGTTTTCTTTAGTGACTGGAGACGTGTGGCAGATAGTTAGAAGACATGTTGAGATTTACTGTCTGAACGCTCACAACAAAATGCAAAATTATGAAGAAAAGGGCCGTACATACAGGCCACAAGTTGTAATGATGTGTTTTTATTCTTACATCTGATATAATAATAATAATAATAATCTAATATATAAGTATATTCTCAAAATTAGGTTTGTAAATAATTCCAAACCGGTATGAGTTGAAATGGTGTCAGTCAGAGCTCATAGAACTTAGAAATTCTCACACACTGTTTCACTTGGAAAAATTGATTTGATAAACAACATTTAGGTCCTTTCGACCTTCCTCAGGTTATTTCCTGTTATTTCCTTGTTTCCTCAAAGTCAGTCAGGGCTCAAAAGCTTTCATTTACTCAACGTCCTCTCAACCACCTCTCATTTCCTGTCAGTTTGTCGTCTGAACAAAATGGAGTCATCATCTTAACAACATCCATCCTGACCACTGTCTCTTGTAACAGCCATTGTCTGATCTTTGCTTCAGATGTTCACCTACAGAAGGTCGCTGAAAAACAGCTGTATATGTCCTTCTAACCACTACCAGTGTCTTTATTCTATTCTGCTTAAATCTGTTTAAGCCTGATATAATTGTGATGTATTGCGTCAGCTGGCAGAGCCACCTAGACAGGACTCCGACAGCTGTCGAGGTGATTTACCTGAGTGTTTTCTCACCTAATGGAGGGCTTCCACAGTTTGTCTCTGGCAAGGTGTTATATCACATTGTCACATGCATGCCATCTATTGCGCCTGCTCAAATGAAGCAGCTATGAAACTCGGTTGTGTCTAAGTGACTCGTCTTTTTTCAAGATGGCAAACTTGTGCGCTTTCAGCAACTGGTTGGACTTGAAATATGAATTTACCGTGAAGCTGAGACTGTTTGTTCCCACTGTGTTCGATGGTTTTGTTGATAGTAGCTTTGATGACCGCTACTGAGAGGCTAAAGCTAATCTATGTTTTTCTCTCACTGCTGAGAATTGTGCTCTTTTTTATCTACCATTGAGGAACCCAGGCTGTCAACCGATTGTGATTGAGAACTGATTGGATCAGAGACGGGTGAAGAATGGTAGTTTTCCACTGCACTAGGCTAGATTTAGTTGTTATGGTAATTGCTAATAGGCTAGTGGTGGTAAACATTTTCTGCTGACACATTTGTGTGAATCTCTGAGTCAATTGTGCTGAAACAGGGGAAAGACCCATATTCCCACAGGATCTCTCTCTCTCTCTCAGATTAGGTTACATGCTTGACTTGGTATACTTGATGAACCTGATGTAAGCCCACTCTAAGTCCCTGTTATTAAATCAATTCTCTGTGCTGTGATTAAAAGATCAGATTTCACCTGATAATGACGAAGGAACAGCCGTCATCATATAGAGACTTTAGTGTAACCCGACAACGGCTCATCTTAGATGTCATGAAAACGGTCGTTGGTTTGTTGTTGGTGGTTGTGATGTTCTATTATTTGCTTAGAACATCATTTATCCCCACTTTCCTACATCCCACTGCTGGGCAGTGGAGTGTTCATCAGCCTCGTCTTGAAATGCTCTTGAAAACTCTCTGAATACTCTCTTGCAGTACTCTCTTGCAAACGCTTTCAGAATCTCACACAATGTATTTTCTTGTGCATGTTGGTGTTTTCAGGAAGACTGTTTCCACCAAAACTAAACTCCACCCTCTCTGCACTTGCTTGATGAGAGCTTGAACCCTCTTGTAATTATAAAGAAGAACTTAAAACGTCAGTCTGACATGCCCTCCATATGCACCTCTATGTTCCATAACATGGTCCTATTCACTCACAGCACCTCTCTACCAGAGCTGTTGTCCAGTGTCTCATTTTC
>NC_085012.1:20646639-20871639 GCF_963854185.1 Sardina pilchardus
TTTTACCACTGAGGGCGCTGAGCGTTGTGAATGCTGAAATTCATAGAATTTGTATTGAAAATAGCTGCTGTCAGTGCAAAAAACGTGATTGGTGGACACAGGCCTTTATTTCTCTTTCATGCACTCAAATGCCTGGAGATATACATGCATTTCTCACCCAGCAGCTCCGGTTTCTGTTGGGATAGGATCTGGTAGAAGATGTGGTAGTCTCTCTCAGCCTTGAGCTGAAAAGTGACCCGGGATTTCTCCAGCAAATCTGGGGGATTGAAGAGTAATTATCAATTTCAAGCTATTGCTTTGGTCTCCACAGATGAAGATGGTCAAAAAGGGCTTATACTGTATACTTACAGGTCTCAATATCTGCTGAGGACAGCTTGCCACTCACACCGAAGTGGATACGGATGAATTTACCCTAGCATGGGTGACACATCAAAATTAAATATGGCAGTGATAGAAGAGTGGATTTTGAGTTGGAATTCACAAGAGTGGATTTCGAGTTGAAAATCAATAGAGGGCTTACGAATCGGGAGGAGTTGTCATTTCTGATGGTCTTGGCGTTACCAAAAGCCTCCAGAGCAGGGTTACACTGGATGATTTGATCTTCCAATGTGCCCTGGGGAAAAAATACAGAATATACTGTGTCAATTCATCTTTATAATGGAGTCTTGGAGACTCGCCTGGCCCCAGCAGTATCTCTGCCCATTTTCATTTTACTGAGAAGATACTAGTTTGGCTCCTGTCAATGTGTATTCCTCAGCCACCAGGATGGCAGGTTAATCAACAACTTTTAGTTTTAGTTTAGTTTAGTTAGTTTTGAAATCAGAAGTGGCCGTGGTAAAAGGTAATAGTCATACCTGCACAAATCGACAAGTTGCAGTTTGAAGAATACGTGAATTTATATAGGAAAGGTAAATACATCATATCCTTATTGCTAATGTTGTTTATTAGCAGTTTGTAGAGGTTAGGCGAATTAGGAAATAGCATTAGGAATCACTGATCAATGTGATTGGTTAAGCTGGACCTGTGATTTCAAAGGTAACGTAAAATACAAATCCAGTATGTTGCAAGAGTTGGAAGCATTTCCCAATTATGAGTGGCCAGAGTTCAAGTGAGTGAGTCTGGTGAAACAGGGCTACTTGGAGACACATCCCAAGTGGAAATTATGTCCAGCACACAGTGAGGTGATTTACCTTTTTCTCCATACTGGGGTCCTTCTTTCCAGGGGATGCTGCTGCAATGCTAGCAAAGTACTGGATGACTCTTTTGGTGTTCACAGTCTTTCCGGCACCAGATTCTCCGCTGTTGGTTAAAAAAAAAGTATGTAAAGGTTAACTCCTCATCAACAAGTCAACAAGAATTTTAGAATCAAAGACTGGATTATACTCACGTGATGAGGACAGACTGGTTCTCTCTGTCTGTGTAATAATGTACAAGCATGAAATGTTACTATAAAATCAAGAACATGTTATATTAATGAATTCATGATATATTCATGATATTTAAAAGCAACATGACAATTCATTGATGACCTTTTGTCATCAATTTTCAATATATACGCATTTAGTGTTAAGGTGGTTGTTTTATCAGAAGATCTTTACCTGCGAGCATGTACTGGTAAGCATTGTCAGAGATGGAGAAGATGTGGGGAGGGGCTTCTGATCTTTTCTTGCCTCTGTAAGCAGCCACAACTTCCTTGTCGTACACTGGCAACCACTTGTAGGGATTGACAGTGACACAGAACAGCCCAGAGTAGGTCTGTACAAATGAACATACAATTGATTATGACTAATGTAAGCAATACATGCTACTAATGGACAGAGTGTCATGTTTGTGCTCACGTAGATCATCCAGGCTGCGTAACGCTCTTTGAGGTTAAACAGCACAGCAGGCTCATGCAGGAAGGTGAACATCGCCATGTCCTCAATTTTGTCATACTTTGGTGGGTTTTGTTGGTGGACATGGTCCTCTTTCACGGTGACAGTCTGTGTAATAGAAACAAAATCAGTCTCTTTAGTCAAGCTCTCCTTCATCTTTGTGTAACATATATAGTTAGAGAAATGTATTAAAAAAAATGACAAAAAATTGCATTTCCATAGTAAGCTGAACGTAAGTGAGCTTTCAAGTTAAAAATAATAGCTAAATGGAAAAATAAAAGGAATGCCAGTGATTTAGTTAGGTCAATAAGTAAAACCTCATAAATAGGTTTAAAATGTATTTGCCATGCATTACCTTATCAAACTCAGTAAGAACAGTGACTTTGTCACCGTCTCTGCTTTGGACCGTTCCCTTCACAAATTCAACCTCAGGGTCCACCACAAAGCAGGCCCTCTTAATGTCAAAGGGGCGAGTCTGGGCCTCCAGACGCTCCATATCTGACTTCCTCAGAAATGGGGCCGCATGCCCAAACTCTGCCATCAATGCATCACCCATGGTGAAGACTGCAATGTGAATTATATGAACTAGTTAATTCCAGCACAGAGAAAGCATGAGTCCTCATGGATGAGGAACATGATTATAACAATATGTCAAGCACTGACAAGTCAAAATGTTTTAAAAGTTCAATTTTACATCTTAAGACTAGCATGTGACAGAGTCCTTTAGCCAATACTGTTAAGATACTCAGGTGAGTGTTGAGTTGTTTCAAGATAAGATTTCAAATGAATAAAGTAGATCTGTAGAATCAGATTGGTGAAGTTTACCTGGTTTGAAACAAGATATTACAAAAAGTATGGTAATAAAAATACACCAGTAGGTTTTATATACAGTATCTTGGTTTTCATTAGGAGGGGACTCATGAAATGAGTTTTTATGACATTTCATTAGGAGGGGACTCTTTTTCAAGCCTGTTTTTCCCCTCATAGCAGCATACAGTATATGCTTCATATTTTAAATCATTACTGGCACATTGAGAACTGTTAGCTAACAACGTAATTGACTAACAACCTTCCTATGGTCAAATGGGCATTTTGATTACCCTTGGTCAGGTTTTTGCAAAAAATAACAGTGCTAAAATGGCATACTCCGTCTCCTACATTCAGGCAAAATATCAGTCCTAGTGTTATTGTAACATAGAGCAGCCTATTGCTACACCAACACTGGGTTGGATTTACAGGTAAAGTTATCTGTCGGCTCAAATTACACCTACAACAGAGGAGCTTCTTTGTTAACATCAGCAACAAATCTTCAAGAAGAATTTGATTTTCTCATACAGTAGTTATGCTTATGACTCCCAAATGCACAGTACTTGGCCCTGTCACCTACTGACTATGGTCCTCTTGAATCTGTTCCTCAGTATATAGAACAACTTAAACATTGTCCTTGAGAGTCATCAACAGAGTGACAACAAGAGTTCTGATGTCAAAGCATGATTTAGAGAAGCTCTCCAGCAGTACTGATTACTGCAATAGGCTTTTCACAGGCCTCTCTTAATATTCCATCAGATTGTTTCAGGTGATACAAAATACATAAGCTAGGGTTCTCACTAAAAAAAAGAACCTTATATGGTCCCAATACCTACAGTCTGTCTCTACATTAGCTTCCAGTAAGTCACAGACTTTCTTGTTTATGAATCACTAATGGTACAAAAAAAGTACATAAAGTAAAGTAAAGCACATTGAATTATCCCTGTGTATGAAATGTGCTATACTGTATAAATACACTTGTTTTAGTGACATTTACAGTTGTAAATCTCACCTTGTTTTGGTCAAGCCTCAGTTGGTCTGTTAACTTACGCAGATATGATGTCACTTGCTGTAAGTGAACAGACAAGAACCAATCAGATCACACAGTGTTGCAGCAGCAGTGCTGCAGGTACACTCTGAGTCCTTGCTCAGAATGCTAACTGAACAGATCCATATGTCTATCTCTGAGTGTAGTCAGCCATGTTTCTACAATATATTCATATGTCTACATATCCATTTACGTACTGTAGCATCCTTGTATCCTCATCAATCTAACTTTCTGTCTATCTATTAATCTGTTTCTCAGCTTTTCTCAGTAGCAGCATATTGACTACTGGGTCTTTGTTGGTCTTTCCTGTATCTTCCCCAAATGTCAATTCCATGGTTGATTCACCCTTTTTATAGGGTTTTTATCAGCTATGCCTCTGTGTCCACTATCCAAATGTCTGTCCATCCATTTAGCTATCATTCTGCCTATCTGCTTCCATCTAACTCTATCTATCTATCTATCTATCTATCTATCTATCCATCTATCTACCTGTTTGTCTGCTCCTCTTAGTAGGAGCAGATTGAATACTTACCCCTACGTTGGTCTTTGCTGTATCTGCTATCGAGGCCATGGTTGATTCACCCTTTTTGTAGGGGAGGGTCCATCCCAATATGGACAGATAATCGACTCCCACCAGTCTCCCTCCCAACTGGCCAAATGGGTGGAGGCACGTGGCAACAATCGGCTCACAGTATCTAGACCGGAGAGCTCGGGCACATGCAGGCACTGTGGGACAGACTGGCAGAGCATTATCAACATCTGAACTTCTTACCCTATCCTAATTTGGAGTTTGCTATTGTGAGATACATCTCTGACAATGTCACTCATGCTTTCTGTAGCCAACTGTCCTTTCAGTTCTTAAAAGGACATAGTATTTGTTTTTGAATTAACACAGGTCTGTATTAAGTTTTTTATTGAATGCATATGTAATTTTTGAACACAGAAATTACCCCCCCCCCCTCTGTTTATCCCTCCCTTTGTTTGTGGATAGGAGATCATTATTTCTTGATGATTAATAACAAACAATAATCTTTGGTTTGGACAGTTAGACCAATCACTGCACTGTCACTGCATTGTTTTTTTGAGGATCAAGATAACCTTTTGAATTTAGTCTCAGGCTCCTCCATCAACTGTAGATAGCCTTTGATACATGCATCAATGTTTTTCCCACCCTTATTTGTACAGCAGCTGCTCTTTGGACTCAGAGATCTGAATGCACACACTACTGGTTCTACTATGTGTTATACAGGTTGCTCTGAAACACATATGACAGCTATTTTCAAACTTAAATAAGAAAAAAAATACTTAATTCATAATTTATTTCAAAATGAGTTGAAGACCAGAGTTGGGCCCTTTTGAACGGATTTGCATAAACATACAATGTTTACACTTCTTAAGCCCTATTCGCACAGGATTAGTATTACCTGTGGACCTTTGGTGATTTGTGATAATTGCGGAGGATGCCTGAGATCTTAGTCCCGTGCGAATGTGCCATGTCTGTAATTTGTAAAGTAAAAATTCCGCCGCAAATTACCTACTGTATTTCGCCAAACACAGACGTCCGGTGATAATACTAATCCCGTGCGAATCTGCATCTCTGTGACTGTTATTGCAATTGCCTATCTTTTATACTCTCTGCGTTGTTTTCGGATGTTAGGATACGACATATCCGTGTGTAATGTCAGTGAAAATTGAGTAATTTACAGACTTTGCTTATCCCGTGCTAATGCGGTGCAAGTGACTACTGATTATACTATCAATCTAATAACAGTAGTTCAGCTGTTCACACCACTAAGTGAAGGAGGTGTTGAGCTATAGGCCTCTGGCTCTTAATCTGTTAAGCAACTTGCCTTGGGGTCAAGAAAACTGTCAAGACTTTTTACACACCAAAGTGTGAAGCCACCCACAAGGTTCCGATAATATGACTGTGATGTCTTAAGAGTGAAGGTGATTGAGTTTGAGCTCACAGGATCCGTGACCCCAAATCCTTATTTAGATAGCTGTGGGATGTTAGACATGCCATTCCATCTCTTGTATAACCCTTATGGTGATCAGTCTCAGCTGTCAAGAGTCTTTGAGCCATCACCAGGGATCAACGCATAGGCTAGATATGGCTGCAGCCTAGGCGCCCCGTCATAATTCATTAAAATGTACACAAGAGAATGAACATTAAATTGAATTGGTCCAAAGTAAATATTTAAAGTAGAGTAAGATGCTGAATGGGTAAATATGGTGGAGTTCATGAGGTCAAATTTGTTTTCAAAATATACGTTATTCATGTTACTGCTCAGTGAGAAAATGTCGGAAAGAAAGAATGACAGTGGGGCTCAAAAATGAAAGACTAAGAAAAGTGAGATCAACCTCTCCTGCAAAAAAATCTGTAAATTGATAGGGTTTTTAAGCCTGCCGAATCCAGTAGATCAAATCAAGAAACAATGACAATAGCGCCATTAATATTATGCTAGCCCAGCCTATTCATCAAATGAATGAATGAAAATCAAGTTGTGCGTCATGTTATGGAAGGAGAGTAACGTTGTTATTAAGAGGGATAGAGAAGTGGTAATCCTGTGGGAAATGTATAATTTTGTTTGTTAAGGACCTTGAACAGATGTGGCATGGCTATAATCAAAGTCCAGTGTTATTGTATCTACTCAGTACATGAAACTTTCTATTCATTGTATATACTCTGTTCGTAGTGATTTAAAGCATTGTCTTTATATTATTTTATTTTATCACTGAACATGTTTTGGAATTAAGTGCTGCATGATATATACTTTGTTTAATGTATTTGGAAAACTGAAACTGAACTGTATGAAACTATACTCAGGGTTATATGCTGAATCCCAGCAGATGCTAATGTTAATGCTTTATGTTTACCAAGTAGTTTTTGCTGTTATGGACATGTGAACACTCAGATCAGATGTATGGTGTCTACCGGTATATGGAACTGTATCAGCATGCTGCATTTTAACTGCAATATGTTTTACATTAATTTCACAAATATGTGACAAATGGTGTGGTTTCAACATTGTTTTGGGTACAGTGGTGTTCATGGACAAAACAGAGTGAGGCCCTGTTGAAGTGCATTGCCTTGTAGCCTTCTTTTGGGAGTGTCCTCCGGCCATAGACACTCATAGGTCTCTGTTCCTAAGAAAGTGACATTCGAGCCTGTGATATACAGTAATTCTTGACTTGATTTTGTTGATATGTGGCCATTTGTTCACTTACAGCCTCTTCTGTTGCTCTCTTGTAGGACTTGACCTTCAGCTGCAGTTTGTCCACCAGATCCTGAAGACGATGCAAATTCTTTTTGTCTTTCTCAGTCTACAGATGGAGAGGTGGGTGGATTTTATGTTAGCATTTATCATTATGTATTATAAAGACAAATGATTAAGATCGCCACTAGCGTACTGTAGGTCATATAGGGATTGTCAAGCTGTTTTTTCCCCTTTTCCTCTTGTCTTTTACTTCCTGAATTTTTGGTCAACGTTTGGTCCCTGGGGGCCACTCCACCTCTGAAACCAAGAAAATGCATTTTTTCCTAAATAACTATCTGGACCATGGCACTGAGGATGACAAAATGTTTATGGTATGTTGGTCTCAAAAGCCCGCATCAACTTATAACCAGTTATTTGTGATTTGCGCCCCCATGGTAAAAAATGAAAATGCAATATTATATTGCTTCAGCCGCCCCTGTATTTTCAGATCAGATGTTATGAACTGCACCAAATTTCACGTGTACAATTATCCTGACATCCTCTGAAAGTATGCCACGTTTTGTGGAATTTCATCCATGGGGGGCTATAAAATAAATGAATTTGTGTACAGTACATTCAGGACTGTATACCCACCGGCCTGTAGATGGTGGTATTAAGCAAAGGGTTGCTCTGGGTGCTGGATGCTACGGTCATACACACACACACACACACACACACACACAACCATGCAGGAATAAACACACACACACACACACACACACACACACACACACACACACACACAGAAACACACACACACACACAGAGACACATACCTACACACACACACGCACCAGTACACACACACATGTACATAAAAATGTATACAAACACATGCACAAACACGCCCACACGCATGCACACACATATCCTCACACACACACAAGTAAACATATACACATAGAGACACATAAGACACACCCAATCAGGCAAGTACACACACACACACACACACACACACACACACTCATAGACAGAGAAGCACTCATACACAAAAGCAAGCGCACACATGCACACACTCATTTAAATACATAAATACATAAAATACAAGAAGCAATCAGATCACAGTATTGCAGCAGTTGTTCTTCAGGATCATTTTGAGTCCTTGCATATACAGTAATGCTAACTAAACAGTTATATAGGTCTGTCTCTGACTGTAGTCAGTAGTGATGCGCGGGTCGGCCCGTAACCCGCGGACCCCGCGGGTAACCCGCGGGTCGGGTTGGGGCGGGTAAAGAAATTATCACTTTATTTGCGGGGCGGGTTGGGGCGGGTCATTAAAAACAAAATTACATTTTAAAATCCATGTATGTTGCGTGCAATTCCCTATAGCCTATATTAAATGAACCGTATGTAGGATTGTGGCCAAAACAGGCTAGCCCACTGCAATTACTTTCAAAATACTGTTGCGCGGCGTATCGCCTCTCCCTCCCCTCTGAGTCGCGGTTGCCAGCTTGCTGCAGGATCCAACAGGAACAGCAACAGGCTGCTAGCTTTCAATGGCAAGTGCTAATGTTGTTTTCCTCAGCATAATGACAGAGAAACGAACTCTGATAATGCATTGCTAACGTCAGCAATGACTAGCCGTTATTATTTCCTAAACAATTCCTTAACCTACCTTTTCAATTCAATGAGCCACCTCCTCCATAGCTCCACATAACGTTACTTTGCACAAACATGCATAACTTGTTTGTTCGACTGTCATAGGCTATTTGAAATGTCAATTTACACTAAGTAGCTTACAAGTAGGCTAAGTTAGCCAAACTGATGAATCTTTATCTGTCCAGGAGCAAATTAACAACACTGACTGTCTTCAAATTCTTCTCCGTTTTCAGCCGCCTCAATCTCCTATACAAAAATCCTTGTTTTATTTCGGACGTATTTCGTAGGCTATAATGTTTAGCCTAGATTACAAACGCTGCTTTGTAGGTTTTTGCTGTGTATTTCTAGATTTTTTAAATGTGTAGCCTATCATCTTGTTATAATGACCTGATTATCGTTCATATTCATAATCATAGCCTTGTTGGCAGTTTACAGGCGAGCACTTACAATGCCCAGTATGTAATAGTCGCGGGTGCGGGGCGGGGCGGGTTGTCAAAATAGATACAGTGGTGCGGGTCGGGCTGGGTCGGGCCAAATAATTTCATAAAAGCGGGACCCGCGGGTTG
The DNA here is from genome assembly GCF_963854185.1 of Sardina pilchardus. Classification (NCBI taxonomy): domain Eukaryota; kingdom Metazoa; phylum Chordata; class Actinopteri; order Clupeiformes; family Clupeidae; genus Sardina; species Sardina pilchardus. Next base: position 20,655,794 of record NC_085012.1, read on the forward strand.
AAAAAATACCCGACCCGCGCATCACTAGTAGTCAGTCTTGTCTTTGTATCTTTATGTCTGTCCATCCATTTAGCTATCATTCTTGCTATCCTCGCCCATCCAACTCTCTCTCTATGTCTCTATTCATCTGTTGGTCTGGGCCCGTATTCACAAAGAATTTTAAGGCTAAAAGTAGCTCCTAACTGGCGAATTTAGGAGAAACTCCTAAAAATAATGGGCGTGTCACTCCTAACTTTAGGACTCTAGGACCGCTTAAAAGAACTCGAATGGACTCCTAACTCACTAAGACCTATTCACAAACCGCTTTTAGTGGCATTTCACGTTGCAATGTTTTGAAATGAACTTGCGGTTCCAAGAGCTGTCATGCAAGGGAATAATTGTGCATTGCAACTAAGGATGCAATAACGTCACCGACAACCAAAACCACCATTGCATGTAAACTAAATGTAACGTGTCATTGTAGGCCTAAATGAAATGAAATGAAATGGTTTCTCCTCTTCGCGAATGTAGGCTACGTGTTTTCATACAAACATGTTGCAAAGATACTGCTCCAGTCCGTAGTGTTTCATTATGCTCCTACAGTAGGCCATTTGCTGTACTCTTTATTCATTTAGGCTACATGTATCCCTTTTAATCATCATCTTCCATCCTTCACAGTCCGACATCATAGCGCACGCATTCTCAACAGCTAGACCTGACACCTGTCACTCAACTCGTCAGGGGAGGTTTTTGCCATCATTCCCGCGTTATAATCATCAGCCAATCAAGATGGTCACTTTAATCAAGCTCTTGCTGCATGAGTAATGACGTCAACCATAGCATGGAGTTGTCCTTTCTCCTTACTAAAAGTAGGTCTGAGAGGCTTTGTGAATAACTTTTAAGAGAAAACTCCTAGCTAAAATCTTTTAGTGCGATTTAGGAGTACTCTTAGTGGTAAGATAAAATGCTTTGTGAATACGGGCCCTGGTCTCCTCTGCAGCAGATTGACTCCTTACCTCTGGGTTGGTCTTTGCTGTAGCTGCCCCCACTGCCAAGGCCATGGTTGATTCATCCTTTTTATGTGAGATGGTCCATCCCAATATGGTTGTGAGCATCAAATGACTTTGATTTAGACAGGGGGTAGCAGGTGCTGTGGGGGAGAATGGTAGATCATCAACACTTGAACTTGGGTACTTAATTTGGAGTTTGCTGTTGTGAGATGCCTTTCTGATCCTGTCTCCGACTCTGTTTTTCAGTGTCCTCCTCGACGGTGGCCATGTAGAAAATCTCTATTGCATCGTTTTTGGATTGGAAGCCTTTCAGTGAGGTCTGTATTCATTTTTGTTTTTAATTTATAACTATGTAGTTAGAAAACAACAATTCATCTCAACCTGTACTTAACTATAACTGTATAGTAAATTGTTATTGTTTACTGGCCGTTTGAAAATAACAAATACCGTTGTGTATAGAGCCAATGACAATGGATTCTGACATAAACTGATGCTTGATTTTTCACCTCAAGCTTTTATTTATGGATAGGAAACTAGTCCACCACTACACAACCACATCTGTCTCTTTTTAGTAGACCAAGCACTGTACTACTGGCGCTGGTATTGTTTCCTTGAGGACAAAGATAACCCTGTGAATTTCATCTCAGGTTCCTCTATCAACTTCAGATGGGCTTTGAAGCACTTGCCAATGTACCTTCACACCTTTACAGTATGAATTTTTACAGCAGCTGCTCTTTGGAATCAGAGTCGGAGTGCACACACAACTGCTGCTACTGTGTGTTACAAATATAAATGGTCCTGAAACACATCCGCTATTGCAAAATTATTACACTTAATCCATATTTTATTTGAAAATCAGAAGACCTGGGTTTAGTGCTACATATCTACAAATGTAAAAACATTGTGTCTATGCTGAAATGTAACATTAAGCTCATAAATAAGAGACTATAGGTTTCTGAAATTAAATGTAAAATTGCTTAAAGTTTCAAAGTGAGTTTCCCTATTCTCAGGGCTAAAACAAGTAGTGCAACCCAGAATTGTCAATGTTAACATTCAGATACATATTCTACACACCCAGACCTTTCAAAAAATATATGGTGGTGAAAAAAAAATACCCTACGTGCTTGAGAAAACTAAAAGATTGTTGATCCTTTACACATTTTTGGCAATTTTTGGCCAGAAATGGGGTCAATATGTTGTCAAATGTCAAAATAAAAATGTCATTCAATTCCTGGGGTTAAAAATGTATGGAAAATGTGTTCATTTGTCTGTATGTTTTTTACTTCAAATGTTATGCCTCTTTCTATATCATTATTCGTTTTTTCGTGTTCCGGTCGGGTGCAACAAAAATGAAGCCTTTGGGACATTATTTCAGCTTGGTACCTGACAGATTCCGAAAATAGACACTTTAAGGATTCTAAAAAATCAGGTGGCATAAAAAAAGGCGGGGGGTGCGCGTGGACCCCTATTTCCATCTAGACTAATACAGTAGGTTTCTGAAATTAAATGTAATTTGTGCAGACAGGGAAATCATCAATTATATTGCTGAAGATATTTTGTCTACAGGGTAGCTGGCCACTGGCTTCTCTTATCATATCCATCTAGAAACATTAGTTCAGCTGTTTGCACCAACATGACAAGGAGGTGTTGAGCCAAAGGCATCTAATTATTACATCACTTGGGATCAAGAAAACTGTTGAGACATGTTTACCCACCAAAGAAAGCGTGAAGCCACCCACAGGGTTCCGATAATGTGACTGCACAAGCCTAAGAAGGAGATTGATTTTTCTACACCCACTGTAAGACAGTTGAGGTCACAGTATCCTTAATTAGATAACTGTGAGATGTTGGACATGCCATTCCATCTCATGTGTGACTCTTATGGGGACCCTCAGCTGTCTAGAGTCCTTGAGCCATCACCACCACTGTTGGGATGACGTCCCATCTCCTGAAGCATACATATTATTGGCATTGACAGACAGACTTGTTGTGGCAGGTGGCTACATGGACTCCCGTGACACCCTGGTCAAGCACACTGGGAGGTGTGTCTTGACTGAATGCATAATATAGTTTCCTTTTGTATGCATAACCTTGTTTCTCTACCCGTGTCCACATGACTTCACTGAGCCATGGCCGAGTTACAGAGCAGTGGTAACCCTGTGGTACCTTTACAGTTCTGTTTGCTAAGGACCATGAACAGATGTGGCATGGTCATAATCGAAGTTGTTGGATTCACTTACAGTAGTACATGTACTGTAACTCATATATTCTGCTCATGGAAGTGTATTAAGGACTTTTTTTTTTATTTTGTTAGGTTTGTGAGAGGCAAAGTGACCTTTGACCCCTTACAAAGAACCACAACACTACCATTCAAGCAAGTCAACGTCATCATGCCGGCTCAGCTGCTGATGTTGTAAGCACCTTAATTTTGACTACTACTACATGAAATAGATACATCTGAAGAGGCTTTGTAATTATGTATAGCATGATATCTGACTTTGTTTAATGTATGTGGAAAAAAATTATCAGCAGCATACTGTTTAACACTTAACAGCAATGCAACTGTTGTTATTTTGCTGTGATGGACATGTGAACACTCAGACCAGATATATGAAATTGCTGTATCAGCATGTTTTTAGCTTCAACATTTTGACAGTTTATTAATTTCACAACAGCGTGTGTCTAAAGTGGTGCTCATGGGCTACAGTTAGGGGCAGCCGTGGTGTACTGGTTAGCGCATCGGGCTTGTAAACGGAGGGTTGCCAGTTCGATCCCCGACCAGTCCACCACGGCTGAAGTGCCCTTGAGCAAGGCACCTAACCCCTCACTGCCCCCTGAGCACCGCTGGTTGGGCAGGCAGCTCACTGCTCTGGGTTGTGTGATTCACCTCACTGTGTGTTCACTGTGTACTGTGTGTTCACTAATTCGGTTAAATTGGGTTAAATGCAGAGAACTGAATTTCCCTCACGGGATATTTTCTATTCATTTTGTGGGACAGAACAGGGGTGCGTTTCTAGAAGAGTTAGCAACGGCGTTGTTAAACCACCGTGGTGCGACGCAACTTGCGATCAAACAACGACAGTGTTACACCTGTTTCCAGAAAGCATCGTACTTGTGTCGCAATTCGCTACCTCCGGTGTTCGAACACCGTTGTTGAGGACGCAGCGGCACATTTCATTGGTGGAAAAAGTGTCAACGTATAATACCCCACCCACTAGAAATTCTCTGTCACTGGATGCCTATCACTTGTCTTTTATACTGTAGATCCTCCTTTCCTTCCTCGATCCTCGTCCTCACTGAATGATGGGGCGGCAACAATGGGATAGAGGACCGAGGATCGAGGAGGGATGTTGAGAGGCACCCACTATGTGTCGACGTGTCTAATTTAAACCCAAAGTGATTCATGCTGGCATTATCATTGCTATCAGGAAAAAACGTAAACCTATGCAAGCACATGAAACACTTTGCTTAAGCTGTCCAAATGTACTTATTTGAGTGAAATATCTAAAAAATATCTGTACAAAATATATATGGCCTAGACTAATTACAAATTATCACAATACTAAATCGGTGTCTGGTGGTTCAGCTGTTGCATGTCAGTACATTGCGCGCGCGGCTCAAGTTCGCATCTTACCTCTCCATGTCACTTTTGAGTAAGAGCAGGCATACCACACACAACAATAGACCCTAAATATATTTAATTGCTTTACGTCGAGTGGCCAGGAACACGACATCAGTTTAATAGTTCCACGACATTAATTCCACGTTTCACTAGTCAGAAACAAAAGCATGTATGATGCATACGGGAAAAGAACCTACGATGTTGTGATGATAAGCCACCTGCCTTAACCACTATACTAATGAACGGTGTGCTTGATCCGAGGGTTTGTAAATATCATAACAGTAGCCTACCAAAACGCAAACCAACACGCAAATGAACGCAAGGTAACACACGTAGCAAGAATGAGCCCAACGGTATTTTAATTTATATTAGCCTACAGTATAGCGCAATCATTGAGTCACGAGAAAACAACAACTTAGTGATTTTTGGTTGGGCGCTTGTGATTTTTGGTCAGGCGATCTTGCACTGACGACATCACCAACTGGAACTCCCAAGGTACGACACAGGTGCGACTGCCCATGGGCAGTAGTTCCAACGACCAAACTTTGCGTCCTTGTTTGCGATTGAGAGTTTGAACTACCTTTTCTAGAAACACCAAATTCAAGAACGACGGAGCGAACTCCCAAGATTGCGACGCAAGTTAGCAAACGACGCTTTCTAGAAACGCACCCCTGGGGGTTGCTAACTTTTCTAGAAACGCACCCTGATGAGTGAGTCCCTGTTGGACTGCATTGCCCTCTCTTGGGTGTCCTCTAACCATTTAGAGACGCATGGGTCTGTTGCTGTCCCTCAAGCTGCTAAGAGAGTGACTTGAAGGCCTTGTGCTGTTTTGTTTACCAAGCACATGCGTGCCTCCTTCCCTTTGTCCTTGAGTACAAAGATAACCCTGTGAAATTCTTGCTAAATGTCACAGAGACTGAGAAATATTGAAATCTAATCTGCAACAGATGGTCTTGCAGATGCAACAGTATAGAAGCAGGTGCGCACATCTGAATATTTAAAAGTAGGTGCTGGACTTAAAAAAGCAACAGTAAAAAGGACAAAAAAAGTCCTCACACTAAAGCTCCAATATTATTTATTTTTATTCACCACAAAAAAAAATAAAAATAAATGTGACGTTTCGGGACACACTGCCCTTTGAAGGGCAGTGTGTCCCGAAACGTCACATGTGGTGAATAAAAATAAATAATATTGGAGCTTTAGTGTGCAGACTTTTTTGTCCTTTTTACTCTTGCAGATACAACAGACATCCAGGCGTGGATTTTTTCATACAAATACTCTATCTCTACACTCCTTTTCATTATCCGAGGCTTCTTGGGTTACAACTTAAACAATATTTTGTTCTTCAGTAATAACTGAAATGAATGTGCTTCAATGAAAGTAGGTTATTGCTGAAAAGTTTTGATTTGATCATCCAAGGAGGTTGCTATCATATTCAGTTTAGGGTTACATTAGATATGTAACCATCACCTTCCATACACACGGAGATGGGTATAGATGGCCTCTCTGACCTACTTCCATACTGAGTGTGTGTGTGTGTGTGTGTGTGTGTGTGTGTGTGTGTGTGTGTGTTGATCTGTGTTGTGAAGTGAAGCACAACAGGTGTTACCTTGTCATCTCCTTGGAGAATCTCAGTTGAGCAGCAGCCAACAGACTCCTCCTCTGTGACCAGAGCCAGATCATTCATTTCAGTACACAGGCATTTCATTGTAGGATCAGCCTAAGACAAGCACAAGGATATGGAGCAATTCTTATTGTTTTTAACCTGTACTACATGGGTTCACTGAAGTTAAGGTCAGTGTAGTAGAAGTAGTGATAAAAAAAATGCCTTAACTTAAATGCTATGCATTTGTCTATGCTATTTAAATGCTCTGTATTTATACTATTTCTCTCTTTCCGACTTTGTCATGCAGAAGAACCTTGTGGATGAGTCTTTTTTTCGGCTTTGACAATACAACTGAAGAGCTCAAATGGAAGATTTCTCTGGTCCTTGAGGTGGACCCTCCCAGTTCAGTGTCAATACAACAGGAGATTTCAAGGTGTAAAAGTAAGCAGGCTTTACTATTTTGAGCATGTGCTGTGATATAAATCTTGATTTGGCTTTTTCAATGGGTGTGGTAATTTGTTTATACTGTATTCATAGGTAATGTCTCAGTGTTTTCAAAATACTTCAGAATTATGACTATTTCTAAAGACCTGTCACCTTTTTATCACTTCAGTAGAGTTAGAATATTTTCTGACATTGTTTCTTATAGTTCCTGTGATAATTACCCCAAATAGCGTTTATTATTTTGTATAGAACATTTAAATCTTTTCCTAGAGGGTTTCCGATTGACACGTTCAAAACCAACACAATGCTTTGAAATGAAAAAGAATCAGACATTACCGGAATGCTATACAAGATATCAACTTTTTTTGTTGTTGTTATTCGTCCCCTTTTGACCATCAGCTCAATGTTGTTTTATGTGCCACTGGAAATGCCTTAGGAATGCTCGTGTTTGTTGGAAGGATCTAAAAATCTGATTGAACCAGTGGTTAACATTCTTAGCCTTCAGTATTAATCACATCATTGCATATCAAGATTGCAGTAGAAGAGATTGATGAGCTGATGATGATTAATCAACATGATATACCATTGATATATTATCTATATATATATATTATCTACACACTGTAAAATATTTCCCTGTTATTTATAGTAAACCACTGGCAGCTACAGTTGCCAGCATGATACTGTCATTCTACGGTGTAGCTACTGTAATCTAGGAATCAGGACGTTTGTTCCCAAAATGCAACAGCCCCAGTCAACACATTCTCAAAGGTATCACATATAACGCCTTCCTGAAATTTAATCTTGAAATAAAATACAACAAATTAGTGACAGTGGCAATAAAGGCTATACTGTTGTTGTCATGTTTATTGGTGCCACAAACCATCAAGTAGATGACCATCCACAACACACTAATACTGTGCATAGTTGCTCTACAATGGTGCAATGCCAGTTCGAACTTCCCAATCTCAAATGTTTTGGGCGGGGCTAAGTTCTTTGGCCAGTGCATGTAGTTCACAAAAGCAGCCACTAGGTGCTGGTGTAGAGTCAGGTTTCATATTAGTTTCAAAGCTTATACTGAAACATTGCTCTAAACTGTGTCAAAGCTTCCTTGTGTCCATCACTAGTGTGAGATTCGCCTTCATTTTTAAAAATCGAGATCCCAACTAAATTGACTAGTTGCACGAAGATCTCTCGTGGGCTTGTTTCCTGTGGAGCCAGGAGTGTTTGAATCTGCCACTAGTCTGAATGTAGTTAGTGTCTACGCTAGGCTGGGTGAACCCTGCCTCAACTTCCGGGGAATTTGAATTTCGCCCGGCAGCTTAGGCTGGAAACCAGCAGATCTATCACCTCTGTTTTACTGCCAGAACCTTTGGCTCCAATCAGAAACTAGCTTATCCAGAAGATGCACTGGATCGTTGGTCTGATTGGGTAAAAGGACTATCCAAGCGCACGGAGTCATTTGAACGATGACCATTGATCACGCCTCTTGTGCAGTAGAAACAAAGCGCAGCCTCCCCAGACTAATGTTCAGTCTTAAAACATTGAGCTTAGTATGGTGAAAACCAGACTGTCTACACTTCTTTATCGTAACATGCTGATTCATTAGGTGCAACACCTGAATGTATTTCTTGTTGGTACAGAAACTCCACCAACCAAACCAACCATTCTATGCCAATGTGCAATCGGTTTGTAATCTTCTATTGTGAGTATTTGTAAAAAAAAATCGGAAGAAATTAAATCTGCTCTGGTGGACTGTGAAGGTGTTGCAGGTGGTCCCTGACCATGTATCCTGTAACACTGCAGCATCATTATGTGCAGGGCATCATTATGACAGTGGTCTTAGTCACGATGGTGGTTGAAACACTTTTTTTGTATTTCATTTATTCTGAGATATGATGGTTAGTCATTGTCTTAAACAACTCATATTACATTTTCAGACCACCTACAGTGGTTTGACATTCTTGCTGAATATCAATGAGACTGAGTAATGTTTAAATCTATGTATATAAATGTTTAAATCTATCTATGATCATATCATACATCTTTTAAATAAATCTTTTTTAATAAACAAAAAACAGTGGGGGGGCTTTGTATGCCTTTAATTGGACAGGACAGTAGAGTCACAGGAAGCAGAAAGAGAGAGAGAGAGATGAGGTAGGACCGGGAAATGACCCAGGTTGGACTCGAACCCGCAGACTCCCTTAAAGATGCTTATAATGTCCCTTGCCGTACTTGCTTTTCTGAGTTTGCTATTGGTCTAAGGTACAGTAGATGGACAGTAGAAAGCGATAGAGGAAGGATGTCAGAGACCTTTCTGTTCCAGTCCAGTCTAAAAGGTGTAGTTTGTTATTATTATTTCTGCTACTGTAGCCCATCACAATGTCGCTTCTCCATCACAGAGATCATCAGAAGATATGGGACACATGCTACAGTAGCTCAGGGATAGTCACTATATCAAGGTAGGTAAATAACAGTTGATGAGAGGGAGATTAGATGAGTCAAGTGCATTTCATTTCATCCTTGTCATAGTCGTTTAGCATTGCCACTGTAACGTATGTTTACAGTTGACTTGAACCTCCCTTGCAGTTCTTCTCTTTAAATAAACCGATGGGGTTTTAAAGAAGAAGATGGGGATTTTAGCAATGATGTCTAAAGTATACTATACTATACGAGAGCTATCAGCCTACAAATGTTCCTTTAAGAGCTATTGACGAAGATGGTTTTCACCAAAGTCAAGTTAGTCAAGATTTTGAAGATTGTCAGTTCCTAGTTTTTACAAATGCACTCACTTGTAACAGATAATGCTAAATACATGTGGCAGTGGTATAGAATAAGAGTGCTGGAACTGGAAACAGAAGAGTCAGAGTAGGTGAAGGCTACTTCTGCATTTTGCACCTTGTATTTGAGAGGCTAAAGAAACCGGTCTGTTGGGGAGGGATCTCACCTCTTTCAATATCTCAAACTTTTCAAGTGTGTGTGTGTGTGTGCGTGTGCGTGTGCGTGTGCGTGTGCGTGTGCGTGTGCGTGTGCGTGTGTGTGTGCGTGACTGCAAATACACTCATGCATGTCTAGAGGGTGGGGGTTGACAATATCTTTGCCACTTGTCCCAGCTGAATGTAGTACTGGAAAAACTGCTTAAACCGAATGTCAGTATATTAAGATAAAACATCTATAGTAGTTGATATTGTTTTTAGTATAAAGAAACTTACCTAACCTTGTCATAAAAAACATTTCACTTAATTGAATAAGAGTTTGACTTATTTTAAAACAGCACTAAAGAAGATTTGTTCTTAGGGTCCCCATTCAGTTGAGAAGCAGCAATAAATTACTGTAACTAAAGGCGTGTCTTTGTACAATAACTCCGATACAATATAGAAGGAATGCACGGACAGCTGTCTGTAGAAAGAGAGCTACGGATCTTTGCCATTCCGTTTTCAGAGTTCATGTGCCATCAAAATCATTTTGGAAATGTTTTCAGGTAAAAAAGAGCTCCAATAGGGGTCTTTGAAGGAGAAATACTGATTTTTTTTTTCTAGTCTGTTTTTCGAGGTCACTGATTACTGTTGGTATATCAAAAATAGTGTTTTTTGATTATTTTTAATTAGTTTTCCCATATACCGATAGGACTCTGCGATCTGTTTTATCGTATACAACAAGTATATTTTGCTGCCAAATTTGTTTCGATTAGATGCCTTGAAATAATTCAAGTCTTATTAAATTGAGCCAAAATGATCTTATGAGAGAGCACTAAGTAAGTCTTTTTAGGCTACAAACAATACCAACTAGATTTGTTTTTGTCTCAATATAAGATTAATAGCACTTTGCGCTGTACTTTATACTGATTAAGTGTCATTTCAAGTCTTGTGCCTGTATTAGGCAGAGAGAGTGCACATTTTAAGAGTAAGTAGGTATATTTTCTGAGATTATATCTACATGGAATGCTGTTCTTGTCAGTCTTCTATGTGAGCATATAAATTACAGCTGATTTGGTCCCAGCAGTCTTGACTGTCAGTCTAATGAAGTTCATAATGGCCCAACTTTTTTCATAGCGTCATCATTTCCCCCCCTTCTTCTACAGTATGTAGGCCTGTTGTGAATGTATAAGTGGGGTCCTTAATGAATGTAACATGCATGTATTTTATGAGCATACAAACAACAGAAACACTTTTTAAGTGATTGTATTGGAATGCATTCCATACTGAAAACTAGAACACAGCAAACAAGAGCTTTTCAGACAAGTCAATCATGAGAGCTTCATTCTTCATCGTGTCCTTTCTGTAATACAGTAAAAAAAATATTGTCAGCAATATATGACTCCACGGCGAAACCTTCTCCATTTCTCTCTTGGCATGACAGGATGAACTAAACTCCTTTGAATGTTTATATTTCAGTAATATGACAGATAATTCATTAGATATAGGTATCGTTTTGAAGGTTGATTATGCCCTTTCGTGAAAACTTATTAACTATAATTTTGAAAATTTGAACAATGTGACTGATTTCAGTGTGGAGGGTCACATGTGGATAAATATGATTATCAAGTATTCAAATTACTACTATTAATCTACCAGCTACTTTTACGCTTTATCAGCAAAATTGGCTATGGCCAATGATAATTATGAATGACTTTAAACACTGTAGGAGTTCCTAGTGCTGCTAAAGATTGTTGCCCTCACCTTGCCACCTGTATCACGGCTCTTGGTTCTCATCTTGTTGACCTGAGACTCGGCTATATCAGCTCTCTCCTCAGCCTCATCCAGCTCATGCTGCAGCTTGCGGAACTTGGTCATGTTGCTATTGGCAGCTTCCTCCTGAAATATGCACACAAATTAGTTGTATTTTGTTCATTGTGTATTTGCACGTTCAGAAGTTAATTGATTAAACAACTTTGATGACAGATAGAATAAGGAGAAGGAAACACTAAGGAGAAGAGAATGTCACTTACAGCCTCCTCTGATGTTCTCTTGAAGGACTTGACCTTCAGCTGCAGTTTGTCCACCAGATCCTGAAGACGATGCAAATTCTTTTTGTCCTCCTCAGTCTACAGATTGGAGAGGTGGGTGAATTTTAGCATTAAGCATTATATATTATAAAAAGTATTTTTGGTATATGGTATAATTTAATATACCTGATAGGTGAGCTCCTTGATGCGACGCTCATATTTACGGATTCCTTTCACAGAATCACCGGCCTTCCGTTGCTCCATTTCCACCTCACTTTCCAGCTCTCTCACCTAAAAGTAGACAAGTAAAGCAAATGTTGTACAAATGGTGATATGTGTACCTGTAATTACATGTAGTTAAGCACTTATTATTAGAAGAAAAAATCTTTAGCAAAAGCACAGCATTTACCCTTGACTCCAGCTTCTGGATCTGCTTCTTGCCACCCTTCATGGCGATTTGTTCAGCTTCATCCAGACGGTGCTGCAGGTCCTTGATGGTCTGCTCCATGTTCTTCTTCATGCGCTCCAGGTGAGCACTGGTGTCCTGCTCCTTCTTCAGCTCCTCTGCCATCATGGCAGCATCAGTGATGGCCTTCTTAGCCTTTTCCTCTGCATTCCTGCACTCCTGCACAGCCTCCTCTACTTCATTTTGCAACTGGGATGTATCAGCCTCCAGCTTCTTCTTCTGGTTCAGCAGGCTGGTGTTCTATGTGGCAAGACAAAAATGTTCACATTGTGAAATAATCTCACCAATATGAATAAATCTGAAAAACACTATATTTAAGATTTTACCTGAGAGTGCAGCAGCTGCACCCTCTCACTGACGTCCAGCAGCTCCTGTTCAGCCAGTTTCCGGCCTCTCTCAGTCTGCTCCACCAGGGACCTGAGCTCATCCAATTCAGCCTGCAGCAGATTGCTGCGTCTCTCCACAATAGCAGTGTTCTCTTTGAGATCATCATTATTACGAAGAGCGTCATCCAGCTGCAGTTGGGCATCCTGCAATGTACACATGTTAGAAATGAAAACATGTATTCCTCAGATTGTTAAAGGTTACAGCCTAGCCTTGTTGCAGTTATATCTTGTTTGATTGTGTTCAGCTATTCAAAAAGATCGTTTTTTTCAGACAAGATGGATGGAATATAGCCTACAGTAATACAAATTATTTTAAGATACCTTACTTCATGCACAACTATCAGTAAGTGAATACACTACAAAAAATTGCTTGTTTAATAAAATCTAACCAAGTGTTTTAATCCTATATCAAGATAAAAAAAAAAAAAAAAAACTAGTTGGTATTGTTTTCACTACAAAAACAGACTCACCAAGGAAAGTTTTACTTATTTTAAGTCAATTCTTCATGAAAACAAGCAAATTGATCTGCCAATGCAGTAAGTAAATTTGTTGTAAATAAGCACTTTTATCTGCCAGTGCAGTAAGTAAATTTGTCTTGATGAAGACGCCTTAAAATAAGTGAAAGTCTTCTGAAATTAAGTCAAAATGATTTTTTGAGAGAGTGCTAGAATTGCATACTTAAAACAATACCAAATAGATTTGTGATCTTAAGTAAGGGATAATGGACGACACGCCGTTCGGTTATACAAAGTTAATGTACGTTCTAGATGGTGATAGAAAAGTGCACTGCCACCCAACTAGCTAAAAGCCACCTCCATTATATGCTAAATGTTACTGTGTTCTTCTGAACGTCTGAACGTCTGAGTTTTACTTGGATGGAAGGTGACAGTTCATTTAAACTTCACTACGAGTTACGAGTTACGTCTGTGCCACTGTTACGTCAAGTTTAGGAATTTTAGGAATTTAGGAATGCACACCAATGCAGTTAGTGATCTCTTTACTGTCAATGGGATTACGGAGCTCTGTGCTGCATTGTTTTACCAAAGATCCTTAATTACTGACAAGATAGAGCAACAAACTGCATCTCTATGGAAGAAAAATTCGAACAGTTCCTGTCTGCCTAAAGAGGTGTGTCATAAAGACGTCATAGTGGGATATCGATCTCTGTCAGATTGGCAAGCAGTTCAGTTCGAATGTTAGCAGGTCTGCTTAAAGGGGGATTTAGCCCCCCTCCCCTTTGTGAAGACAGAACGCGGAAATGATCGAACGTTTGCGCCTCTCGCTCCGCTTTAACCCTCTCTGGTTTTACCTTCATATGTCCATGGAGACCCTTGAGCTGCTTCTGGGCCTCAGCTGCCTGCCTGTTGGCCTGGCTGAGCTGGATCTCCATCTCATTGAGGTCTCCCTCCATCTTCTTCTTCACTCTAAGAGCCTCATTCCTGCTGCGAGTCTCAGACTCCAGGGAGGTCTGCAGGGTGTCCACCACTCTCTGCTGGTTCCTCTTGGCCTGCTCCATCTCCTCATCCTTCTCAGTAAGTTTGCGCTCAATGTCAGCTTTGACCTGATTGAACTCCAGCTGAGCTCTGAGAATCTTACCCTCCTCATGTTCAAGGGTACCCTATGGAGATATAGGAACATAATAATCTACTTAGTTATATATTTCTGTAAAAAACAAGCATCCTATGATACCTTTGAATGAGGGAAACTAGTTTTCTGATCATTTTGATCTGTATAATTCTACAGTACCTCAGCTTCCTCTAGGGCAGTCTGGATCTCTGCTTTCTCTTGCTCAAGTGTCTTCCTGGCCTTCTCAAGCTCATGAATGCTCTTTCCAGTCTCACCAAGTTGCTCAGTGAGATCAGAAATTTCCTCTGGAAAGCAGATGAAGATTAGTTAGTTGTGTGGTGTCACTTTGACAGTTATACGTTTTGTCTTAAGGGAGCATCAAACAGACCTTGGAGATTTTTGTTCTCCCTCTTCATGGTCTCAAGGTGATCTAAAGATTCCTCATAAGAGTTCTTGAGTTTGAAGAGCTCAGTGCCAAGAGATCTGGACTCTTTCTGGGAGCTCTCCAGCTCAGTCTGGGACTCCTCATACTTCTGCTTCCACTCAGATAAGACCTGTTCAGGCGAAAATCTTTCAGTGAAATCTGATAATCATGTGAAGGAATATTGGCCATGGTGTTTTTGATAATTTCACTGTTTTCTTACCTTATCAAAGTTTCTTTGTCTCTTGTCTAGAGCAGCAGCAGCAGCATTGGATCTCTCCACATCTACCATGAGATCTTCAATCTCATTCTGCAGTCTATGCTTAGTTTTCTCCAGGGAGGAGCATTTGGCATTGACAGCCTCCACAGCTTCCTCTGCATCTTGCAGACGTTGAGCCAGCTTTTTCCTGAGGAAAAAAATATTGAAAGTGAGTGACATGTCAAAGCAATGGTTTTAAACAATTCATACAGACTCAGTTCCCCAGGGCCTTACTTGGCATCTTCCAGCTCCTCAGTCCTCTGGATGGCATCAGTCTCGTACTTGGTTCTCCACTGAGCCACCTCAGAGTTGGCCTTGGAGAGACTGCGCTGCAGCTCAGCCTTGGCCTCCTGCTCCTCCTCATACTGCTCCCTCAGGAGGTCAGAGTCGTGGCGAGCAGACTGCACTGCATGGGCTAGTGCGTTCTTGGCCTGTGGATAGGATAAGATTAGACTGGGAAAACCGAGCCTGCTCTGCCGCCGATTGGATTTCGCCCTGCAGCTCAGGCTGGAAACCTACACATTTATCTATCCTGCTTCCTGTCCACATTTGATGGAACCAATCACAAAATAGCTCATCCACCAGGCACTCCTGGATCATTGGTGTAATTGGTTGAAGGACTATCCAGATGTGTACAGAGTAATTTGAACTATGCCCATTGATCATGCCTCTTGTACAGTAGAAACATAGCAGAAACTTCTCAGACTAATGTTCAATCTTAAAAGTTTGAGCTTAGTCTGGTAATAATAGAAATATTTTTTCTGCAAGTAATCAATACCTTCACTTCCTCCTCAAGTTGCCTCTTGAGATCCTCAGCCTGCTGCGTGTAGGACTGTTTGCCTCTTGTCAGTTGAGAAACAAGTGAGTCTTTCTCTTCCAACTGTCTTGCAAGCTCACCTTGATGAACAGAATATACATATTTCAATGGTAATGCTTCTTTTCTTCTTTTTTTTTCTTGATACATTAAATTAATAAGTTGTTTTACCAATTTGACTTACCATTTTCAGTTTGAAGCTTGGCTTTCTGCATGGTGAAGTCATTGATGGAGCGCTGGCCTTCCTCAGCCTTGGTTCTGTATTCAGTCATCTGGTCCTCCAGTGTTCTGCACATCTTCTCCAAGTTTGTCTGACAAAATAATGCAGAATGTTGTACTGATGTACTATTTCCTGAAAACTGTTGTCGATATAGAGAATTCAGTGAGACCCATTATACAGGTTCTTTCTTTTATACATTTTATACAAACCTTGGCCTTAGAGACCTGCTCCATGTTGGAGACAATATCATCCAACTCCAGACGGAGTTCACTCTTCTCCTTCTCAAGCTTTTGCTTCACTCTCTGAAGGTTGTCAATCTGCTCCCCAAGGTCAGCTACACTGTCTGCATGCTTCTTCCTCAGTGTGGAAGCAGTGGCCTCATGTTGCAGAGTGGACTCTTCGAGGTCTCTGCGCAGCTTCTGGAACTCAGCCTCCCTCTTCTTGTTCATCTCAATCTGGGCAGCAGTGGCACCTCCAGCCTCCTCCAGCCTCTCACTGATCTCCTCCAGCTCTCTGGCCAGGTCTGCCCGCTGCTTCTCCACTTTGGCTCGGGCAGCTCTCTCAGCCTCTAACTCTTCCTCCAGCTCCTCAATGCGAGCCTAAGGACAGTAAAATAGGAAGTGTATTTTATTTGTATTAAATTCTGTGATAGATATACATATGTTTTCACAAAATGTTATGTTTTCTTTCTTAATAGTTTTTATTCTTCATTTACCTGCAGCTCCTTCAGTTTCTTCTGGAGCTGGGCACTCATAGCTTGTTCATCTTCAATCTTGCTATTAAGTTGACTGATCTCAAAGTCTTTCCTGTATTGAAACAGCCAATGAAAATATCAATGGAATATATGTTTTCTCTGTTTTTGTTACCAATAGGTGACTGTCTGGTTTGTACATACTTCTTCAGCCGCTCTTCTAGCTGCTGTTTGTCATTCTCCAAATCCATAAGACTTTCTTGGGTCAACTTTAAGTCACCCTCAAGCTTCCTCTTAGCTCTCTCAAGATCCATCCTGAGTTTCTTTTCCTGTTCCAGGGACCCCTCAAGCTATTTCGGATGGGGAAAAAAAGGAATTGTGTAAGTGTCTATCAATTTCACGCAGCGATAAAAAGATGCCTCTTTTTTTATTGCCTACATCATCAACTTGCTGTTCCAGCTTGGTTTTGGCCTTGGTCAGAGTGTTAACTTTGTCCTCCTCACTCTGAAGGTCATCCAGCGTTTGCTGATGAGCCTCCTGCAGTGCTTTCTTCTCCTTGGTCAGCTTGGCAATGATTTCATCCAGTGCTGCCATCTCTTCAGTCAGATTTTTAACCTAAAAGTAAAGTCGAACATTGTCAAATTATTGCTTGATTACTTAGTTACTTGACTTGATTAGTAACATTTTTCTTGGTGATTAGAAAGATTTTCAGTTCTGCTAACCTTATTCTCAGTGGCATGTTTCTCTTTCTCTACTTTAGCTAGAGTGAGCTCCAGATCATCAATATCCTTCTTTAGCTCAGAGCACTCATCCTCCAACTTCCTCTTCTTTGCAGTCAACTCTGAATTCATCTCCTCTTCATCTTCCAGTCTCTCAGCCAGCTCCTTGGATTTGGCCTCAAGCTGGATCTTGCTCTTGATCAGACCTTCACATCGCTCCTCAGCATCACAAAGACTGTCTTGTTCCTGTAATGAAGTATTGTAGATTGTCGATCATTAATATTTAAGTTTATAATTTAACTTTGAGTAATAAATAGTTGCTGGTTAAATTGTAGAGTATACTCACAGTCTGGACTTGAAGTTGGAGGTCATTTTTCTCTTGGACAATCGAAACCATTTTCTCCTCCAGCTCTTTTCTACGAGCCTCAGATTTGGCATAGGCCTCCTTCAGCTTCAGGAATTCTTCCTTCATGTTTGCCATCTCTTTCTCAGACTCAGCAGACTTCAGCAGGGGCTTGATCTTGAAGTACATTTTCATCCAGGGCCAATTCTTGACCCCCATGAATGCACGGACGTTCCACTGAATGACAAGAAGGGCATCCCTGAAGATTTGAAAGGGGAAAAATTTGCAATGAAGAGAAACACAGATGATATTATTCAGAATTTGTGTGTTTGCATTGTGTGTTGTGGTCACACTTTCATATTTAACACATGTTGATTAAGCAATGTTTTGTTGCTTACAGAAAATAATTGCAATGAATAAATGGAATTTTCCAATAGAATGGAAAATTCTCAAATTCACCTGCATACCTGATATGAAGAATAGTTTCTTGATCGATTGAATGATTATTTAACCACTGTAACTTGCTTGCTGTGTGTACATTTTTGTGGAATGACATTCGTCATTCAATCAGTAAACCCATTTACCTGCGTTCAACAATCTTCTGGAATTCAATTCTTGCCAGCATGCCTCTTGCTCTTGATTGCAAACCAGTGATGATTAGAGCAAGACGGTCGTCTCTCATTTCCTCAAGGACACCCAGGAGACCAGCTTTGAAGAACACCTTTGATTCAACAGTTTTGTTTAGAATTAGAATGCTATATTGCTTAACATGCATTTTAGAGTTTTGGTGCATGAGATATGTCAAAGACATTGCAAACTCTGCCAGCAGCCCATTTGTTTATGACCCAAAAGCTATTTAACACTTTTTTTTATCAATATTAATTTGATTTTTCTGGGGTTTCCAACTCGAATCACCAAGTACATTGTGCTTAGCCTGCATGGTTTATGAAAATGACAGATGTGTTAATCAGTCCTGTGCTTGTCCATATACAATCAATATGAAATTGAACTGATGACACCTTTCAGAAAAGATACCTCAGAAAGTGTTGCCGTTTTTACTTTAACATTGAATGTTTATGAACATTATACTGTAAGGCACCTTAGTGTGTCCGAATCTGTACTGCTCATGGTCAATATCCAGGGATCCAAGCAGTTTTTCTGCTCCTTTCTTCGGGTCAATGAACTGTCCCTCAGGGATAGCTGCAGGATTCAGGATACGGTATCTAAAGAGTTTAAAATAGTCCTGATATAGACATGTTCTCTCAATGTTGTTATGAGAAATGTATACTAAAACATATTGTACCTCTGTTTGAAGTCAGGATACTGGATCCTGTTGGGGAAGCCCTTTCTGCAGATCCTGATGCCTTCCAGCACACCGTTACAGCGCAGCTGGTGCATGACCAGAGGATTCTCCATGGCCCCAGGAGTCTTGGTTTCGTTGGGGATGATGCAGCGCACAAAGTGGGGGTGAGTTGACCGCAAGTTGGTCATCAGCTTGTTCAGATTCTCCTGTTGTTCAGACATTAAAATGAAATCATTTATCAGTAGCACTACACAGAACCCCAGTTGGCGCATTAATTTATATAAATTGATAGATAGATAGTTAAATAGATAGATAGATAGATATGGAGATAGATTGATATATTTCATTGCCACACAACAATATTGGCAGTGATTATTTACAGAATGTAGGCTTCAGTAGGTCAAGCCAAAAAGGGAGAGAAGTATGACGGAGGATTAGTGCCACATGAAAATAATATTTTTTCAATAAATTTGAGAATAAAGTCATAATGTTACGAGAATAAAGTAATTAATTACGAGATTAAAGTCATTAATTATGAGAATAAAGTTGTTTGTTACGAGAATAAAGTCATAAATTACTAGAATAAAGTCATTAATTATGAGAATAAAGTTGTTTATAACGAGAATAAAGTAATTGATTATGAGAATAAAGTCATTAATTATGAGAATAACTTTGTTTATTATCCTCGCAGGACTCGAGTTTCAGTTTCATGAATGAGCCAAATCAGAGATTATACAAAACTAGCTCGAATCTAACGAGGTTTCAAACTTAGCTTGCGTAAAATGTGTAACGTCTATGCATTTATGGACGATTTCCAGAGAGTATAGAAATCATAAACAGCAACAACGCAACCATCTTATTGTCAATATAGGCCTACGACTTTATTCTCGTAACTTACTTCTTTATTCTCATAATAAACGACTTTATTCTCATAATTAATGACTTTACTCTCGTAATGAACAACTTTATTCTCATAATTAATGACTTTATTCTCGTAATTAATTACTTTATTCTTGTAATTAACTACTTTATTAATTACTTTATTCTCGTTATTAACTACTTCATTCTCGTAATTAACTTTATTCTCATAAGTTATGACTTTATTCTCGTAATTAACGACCTAAGGAACGAAAATATGTACGATAAAAATCATTTTAAATAAATGAATAATTCGTTTTGTGTTCAGGGGTCTGAAGCATCTCTAGCATCTTCCAGAGATGCTTAAAAGGCAGATGTCATTCTAAAAAATGCCCTCACTTAGGTTAAATCAACATACTGCACTTGTCATACTTACCCTGTGAAGGGCAGATACAGTCTGGAAAGAAGAACCCTTCTTCTTCTTGCCGCCAGACTTCTCTTCTGCGGCTATTAAAATGTCACATCTCCATCAGCTCTTTACACATTAATTCATCATTATCACAGGATTAGTAAGGAAAAGATTGACAGAATACCTGATTCAGCACCAGCATAGCCAGCGAAGAGAGCACACAACATCTTAAGAGATGATTTCTGAAAGAGTCCGACCACAGTCTCATTGAGAGGGTCTTTGTTCTTCACCAGCCAGTTGCCAATATTATAATCAACAGTGCCAGCATAGTGAACCAGGGAGAAATGGGCCTCTGGTTTCCCCTTGACAATCCTTGGCTTCTGGAAGCAGGCATTTTTCCCCAAGTGGTTGTCATAAAGCTTAGCTTTAAATGTTGAATCACTGGCCTTGGGGAACATGCACTCCTCTTCAAGGATGGACATGATACCCATGGGCTAGGGAGGAAAGAATATGGAAGTATGATTATGAAGTATGAACATTTTACAACCACACAAATAAGAAAGCTAATATAGGTGTCCTGAGTGCCATGAAAGGTGCTCCAAATAAAATGTATTATTAGTATTATTAACTCATTGAATGCCGCATTGTTTTTGGAAGCTATGTCCCAGAGTGCCGGCAAGCTAGATCGTTGTTGACTATTTTTGTAGAGCCACAGCGTATTCTATGTTATAGTTATGGACATATACTATGGCTCATTTGAAAGGTAAGACTCTGAGCTCTCAGTGGGTGAAAACCGTTTATCTCTTCGTGTCTCCATTCCTGAGAAATCGCAAGCTAAACAGTGGCTAGTTTTCATCAAAATCCCCGTTGTTCCTCTAGAAACGGAGATATAAGCCACTTAAGACAGACGTACATTTCCGGATTGTAGGATTCCATGAGTTTTTAATCGTCATCTACTTCAGTTCTCTTCATGATAGACTTCCAAAAATCACACATAAGGTGAGTTAGAGTGTCTAGTTTCGTAATTTAAAAAAAAAGCGAAAAACGCAATATTGCGTTGTTGGCACTCTACGCATGGGAGCTAAAAACGCAATATTACGTTGTTGGCACTCAATGAGTTAATAGTGATCTTTGCCTTAAAATAAATATGTCCGTAATTAAAAAAAAGTCACTCACTTTCTCAATGAGCTCAATGCAAGCAGCCAAGTCCATGCCAAAGTCAATGAACGTCCACTCAATGCCCTCCTTCTTGTACTCCTCTTGCTCCAGCACAAACATGTGGTGATTGAAGAACTGCTGCAGCTTCTCATTAGTGAAGTTGATGCACAGTTGTTCAAAGGTGTTGAACTGAAAGACAATGGGGATTTTGTTAATGTTATATATTTTGTTTAAAATCATAGTGTTTGTCTTAGCTTTAAAAACTCACATCAAAGATCTCAAATCCAGCAATATCCAGCACACCAATGAAGTGCTGGCGAGGCTGTTTGGTGTCCAAGGTCAGGTTGATCTTGACAACCATCCAGTTGAACATCTTCTCATACACTGACTTGGAGAGGGCTCCAATAGAGTAGTACACCTAAGGATGAAGGGGAAATCAATAATATGAAAAATACCAATGGATGAGGTTTGATAGCTGTACTAATGATGCAGTTAAACACTCAACTTGTTAGATAGGCATGGGTTTATATCAGCGCTGTTATTTAAAGTAACGCTAAAGCACTTTTCCTCTGTCTCATGAACACTCTTGTTTATCCAGCTAATAACAATGTCCACAGACAAGGTAGAGTACAGTATGTTGCATGATTTTATGATGCATGATGTATTGCGACATTGAAGCAAGTCAGATTTGTAGTTTCGTATGTCTTATTCCATCATACTACAGAACGGCTACCCAATCTGCTACACTTACAAAAAGGCATGGGTTTATAACAGCCCTGTTATTTAAGGTAAAAATCTTGCATAATGTACTTATAATAGCTATACCTTGTACAAAACATACAGTATTAGTGACTCAGTGTAGTTAGCTACTATCAATATGTATGATACTTCTAACACTGTAATAACACAAGAGCTCTGATTCTGAATTCTGATATTACCTGATTTACATTCTGTCCTTTGGTGACCCACTCGTTTCCTACTTTGACCCTTGGGTGACACAGACCCTTGATGAGGTCAGCAGAGTTCAGGCCCATGAGGTAAGCGACTTTGTCGGCATCTGGCATTAAAACCGCACAGTTACAGTTATCTACCCATATTTAGCTATAATATGTAAGGGATAATGCATAGAACGCTGGTCATTATCGGGAAAATATGTCCTGACAGCACGAACAGGACCCTGGTACGCCAGCGGATTTTCCCAATAATGCGGCGTTCTTTACATTATCCCGCTTATTACACGGCTGCTTGCCAAAGCTAAAAAGTATACTCCACATGATATGACTGCACATTATTTGTTACGGTTTCATCGTGGCTTTTGCTTAGAAACAAAGAGTTTGCAACACAGCTGAACTTCAATCAAACATTCTTTAGAACGCAGCAGATCAACCGATTGCTTTCACTTTTGAATGAAGTTTTGCTGGTGACCGGACTACTTGGGAACGTCCTTGACAGCGGTCTGTTATATTTAGCAACAGTCAGTTATTCAGAAATAAAAGACGAATGTTTGGAAGGCCCATTCAAGTGCATGGAGCATTCTTCAGCATTATGGAGAGTGGTGTAATAAGTGGGAATAACATCCAACATGCAAAATGTATACACACCCTCAGTGCCATCAGCTTCTGCCTGCTCCTCTCTCTGCTTGTTCTTGAACTTCATGTTGCCATAGTGCATAATGGAACCAGTCAGCTTGTAAATACCGTTTTTCTCCTCTTGAGAAAAGCCCAGCACATCAAAGGCATCCTGTCACAAAACAAATATTCCATGAAGTAACTTAAGTCAAAGAACCCCCTCCACCCCATATATGTATATGGGAAAGTGAAAGCAGGCCTACGCACATCAGTAGCCATCAGCTCATCAGCATCAACAATAGAGGCTACTTGTGTCTGTCCTTGGGAGATGAACGCGTAGTCATAAGGGTTGGAGGTGATCAACAGCATCTCTGAAGAAAGCAAGACCATAGGCCAAGTAAAGCTACTATAACTGAGCTAAGGAAACAATTTATTAATTAGACCCTGTGTCCAACAATCATCTTTATGTGCTGACAGTGCCCTCAACCACCTTTTAACAGCGCTTTGCTCTGCACTCTCAGTGTTTGTTGTGAGGTTATGATGTTTCCTCCTCTTCAATCATGATTGGCCGTCCAGAGAGAACAAGTGACATTGACTAGTCCTTTGCTGTTCTAAAAGTTGAACAGATTTCAACTTTCAGCACTCTGAGCACTGTGTAAAAATACAGTCAGCGGCGACTGCGTTTTACCACTGAGGGCGCTGAGCGTTGTGAATGCTGAAATTCATAGAATTTGTATTGAAAATAGCTGCTGTCAGTGCAAAAAACGTGATTGCTGGACATACAGTAGGCCTTTATTTCTCTTTCATGCACTCAAATGCCTGGAGATGTATGCATTTCTCACCCAGCAGCTCCGGTTTCTGTTGGGACAGGATCTGGTAGAAGATGTGGTAGTCTCTCTCAGCCTTGAGCTGAAAAGTGACACGGGACTTCTCCAGCAGATCTAGGGGATTGAAGAGTAATTATACATTTCAAGCTATTGCTTTGGTCTCCACAGATGAAGACGGTCAAAGAGGGCTTATACTGTATACTTACAGGTCTCAATATCTGCTGAGGCTAGCTTGCCACTCACACCGAAGTGGATACGGATGAATTTACCCTAGCATGGGTGACACATCAAAATTAAATATGGCAGTGATAGAAGAGTGGATTTTGAGTGGGAATTCACAAGAGTTAATTTCGAGTTGAAAATCAATAGAGGGCTTACGAATCGGGAGGAGTTGTCATTTCTGATGGTCTTGGCATTGCCAAAAGCCTCCAGAGCAGGATTACACTGGATGATTTGATCTTCCAATGTACCCTGGGAAAAAATACAGAATATAATGTACTGTATCAATTCATCTTTATAATGGAGTCTTGGAGACTCGCCTGGCCCCAGCCACCTAGTATCTCTGCGCGTTTTCATTTTACTGAGAAGATACTAGTTTGGCTCCTGTCAATGTGTATTCCTCAGCCACCAGGATGGCAGGTTAATCAACAACTAGAGTTTTAGTTTTAGTTTAGTTTAGTTAGTTTTGAAATCAGAAGTGGCCTTGGTAAAAGGTAACAGTCATACCTGCAAACATCTACAAGTTGCAGTTTGAAGAATACGTGAATTTATACAGGAAAGGTAAATACATAATTTCCTAATTGCCAAGTGTTGTTTATTAGCAGTTTGTAGAGGTTAGGCGAATTAGGAAATAGCATTAGGAATCACTGATCAATGCGATTGGTTAAGCTGGACCTGTGATTTCAAAGGTAACGTGAAATCCAAATCCAGTATGATGCAAGAGTAGGAAGCATTTCCCAATTTTGAGTGGCCAGAGTTCAAGTGAGTGAGTCTGGTGAAACCAGGATACTTGGAGACGCATCCCAAGTGGAAATTATGTCCAGCACACAGTGAGGTGATTTACCTTTTTCTCCATACTGGGGTCCTTCTTTCCAGGGGCTGCTGCTGCAATGCTAGCAAAGTACTGGATGACTCTTTTGGTGTTCACAGTCTTTCCGGCACCAGATTCTCCGCTGTTGGTTAAAAAAAAGTATGTAAAGGTTCACTCCCTCATCAACAAGTCAAGACTTTTAGAATTAAAGACTGGATTTTACTCACGTGATAAGGACAGACTGGTTCTCTCTGTCTGTGTAATAATGTACAAGCATGAAATGTTAATATAAAATCAAGAACATGTTATATTCATGAATTCACGCTATCAATTTAAATGCAACATGACGATTCGTTGATGACCTTTTGTCATTCATTTTCGATGTATTGTATACGCATTTAGTGCTAAGGTGGTTGTTTTAACAGAAGATCTTTACCTGCGAGCATGTACTGGTAAGCATTGTCAGAGATGGAGAATATGTGGGGAGGGGCTTCTGATCTTTTCTTGCCTCTGTAAGCAGCCACAACTTCCTTGTCGTACACTGGCAACCACTTGTAGGGATTGACAGTGACACAGAACAACCCAGAGTAGGTCTGTACAGATGAACATACTATTGATTATGATCAATGTAAGCAAATGAGGCAACAAAATACTGTACTGTAAGTGTATAGAAAGAAATATTTGTTAAGTTTGGACATTTGTTTTTGCTACTAATGGACAGAGTGTCATGTTTGTGCTCACGTAGATCATCCAGGCTGCGTAACGCTCTTTGAGGTTAAACAGCACAGCAGGCTCATGCAGGAAGGTGAACATCGCCATGTCCTCAATTTTGTCATACTTTGGTGGGTTTTGTTGGTGGACATTGTCCTCTTTTACAGTGACAGTCTGTGTAATAGAAACAAAATCAGTCTCTTTAGTCAAGCTCTCCTTCATCTTTGTGTATCATATATATATAGTCAGAGAAACTTATTCAAAAGAATGACAACAATTGCATTTCTATAGTAAGCTGAAAGTAAGTGGGCTTTCAAGTTAAAAATAATAGCTAAATGGAAAAATATATAGGAATGCCAGTGATTTAGTAAGGTCAATAAGTAAAACCTCATAAATAGGTTTAAAATGTATTTGCCATGCATTACCTTATCAAACTCCGTAAGAACAGTGACTTTGTCACCGTCTCTGCTTTGGACCACTCCCTTCACAAATTCAACCTCAGGGTCTGTCACGAAGCAGGCCCTCTTAATGTCAAAGGGGCGAGTCTGGGCCTCCAGACGCTCCATATCTGACTTCCTCAGAAATGGGGCCGCCCCCCCAAACTCTGCCATCAACGCATCACCCATGGTGAAGACTGCAATGTAAATTATTTGAACTAATTAATTCCTGCACAGAGAAAACCTCACACCTTATGGAGGAAGAACATGATTATCAGAATATGTCAAGCACTGACAAGTCAGAGTGTTTAAAAAAGTTCAATTTTACATCTTAAGACTAGCATGTGACAGTCAGAACTTAAGTCCCTTAGCCAATACTGTTAAGATACTGAGGTGAGTATTGTTGAGTTGTTTGAAGTAAGTAGAATCAGATTGGTGAAGTTAACCTGGTTTGAAACAAGATATTATAGTAAATGTATGGTCATAACAGTTAAAATGATGAAAAAAAACAAAAAAACACCAGTAGGTTTTATTATATTAGTTTTCATGATCTGCCTCAAATCTTTTATTCACCTCATAGCAGCATATATGCTTCATAATTTAATTGATTTCTGTCTGGCAATCTGAACAACCTTCCTATGGTCAAATTGGTATTTTGTTTACCCTTCAGTCAAGTTTTTGCCAAACATAACAGCACAAAATTGTTGGGGGAAAAAACACACTCCTAAATGCAGGCAAAATGTCAGTCCTCGTGTTATTGTAACTTAATGTAGCATATTGGTACACCAACACTGAGTTGGATTTACAGATAAAGTTATCAGTTGTCTCCAATTACACATACAACAGAGGAGCTTCTTTGTTAACATCAGCAGCAAATCTTCAAGAACAATTAGATTTCCTCATAGCTATGCTTATGACTCCCAAATGTACATGGCCCTGTCCCCTACTGACTATGGTCCTCTTGTTCTCTGGTCCTCAATATATCAATCAACTTAATCAATGTCCTTGAGACATAAAAGCAATAATCAAATCAGCTTTTTGCCACTTCAAAAACACTGGCAAACTGAGAGTTCTGATATCAAACACAACAAAAAACCCATCCAACTGTTTCAGGTGACACAAAATACATTAGTTAGGGCTCTCGTTAAAAATTAAGTAAACACTCTATCCCAATACCTACAGTCTGTCTCTACATTAGCTTCCACTCACATGATTGCTTGTTTATGAATCACTAAATGGAATGCGACAAAATTACTTATCAGACATAGTTGAATAGTACACACCCTTCAGACCTCTCAAGTTTCAGAAGAAATACTAACCCACTATTGCATGTGCACACTGAATTATCCCTGTGTATGACATGCGCTATATAAATAAACTTGACTTAACTATTTATTGTTTTAGTGATATTTTCACGTGTAAATCTCACCTTGTTTTGGTCAAGCCTGCAGTTGGTCTGTTAGGCAGATATGATGTCAATTGCTGTAAGTGAACAGACAAGAAGCATTCAGATCCAACAGTGTTACAGCAGCAGCGCTGCAGTTACACCCTGAGTCCTTGTACAGAATGCACTATGTCTGTCTCTCACTTAGAATGTGTGCCTATCTATAGCTATGCCTCTGTATCCACTACCCAAATGTCTGTTGATCCATTTAGCTATCATTCTGGCTATCCTCTTCCATCTAACTTGATCAATCTATCTGTCTGTCTATCTACAGTATCTATCTATCCTCTTCCATCTAATTTGATCAATCTATCTGTCTATCTATCTATCTATCTATCTATCCACCTGTTTGTCTGCTCCTCTTAGTAGCAGCAGATTGAATACTTACCCCTAGGTTGGTCTTTGTTGTATCTGGTGTCAAGGCCATGGTTGATTCACCCTTTTTGTAGTGGATGGTCCATCCTAATATGGACAGAGCATCAACTGACTCCCACCACATCAGAATTTTGTCAAAGGAAAACTGGCCAAAAGGGTGGAGGCACGTGGCAACAATTGGCTTATCCAGACAGGAGGGGACAGGCACATGCAGGCACAATAGGAGAGAATGGCAGAGCATCACCAACACCTGAACTTATTACCCTCTCCTAATTTGGAGTTGGCTATTGTAAGATAAATCTCTCGTGCTTTCTGTAGTCAGTTGTATTTTCAGTACATAGTGGATATAATACTTTAGAATCAGTGAGGTCTTTATTAAAACAATTTTATTTGATGCCTACTGTATGTCATTTTAGAAGACAGAAATTAATGTGGATCTCCCTTTTGTGGATTTTTTATCTTGAAACTGTACATTGTGTTTGTTGTTTCTTTGGATATACTGTAAGTATTCCCAATGTGTATAGAGCCAAGGACAATGACAAACTGATTTTTCCCCCCCTCTCAAACTTTTGTTTGTGGATAGGAGATAATTGTCTCTTGAGGACCAATAGCAGACAAAAATCTTGCCTTGTGCCCTTAAACGTCTTCTAGTTTGGAAACTGATTCAACAACAACCACAGCTGTCTTTTTTAGTAGATCAAGCACTGCACTACTGTCACCCACTGCATTATTTCCTTGAGGATAAAGATAAACCTTGTGAATTTAGTCTCAGGTTCCGCCATCAACTGTAGATAGCCTTTGACACGTTCATCAATGTTCTGCCCACCCTTATGAATTTATACAGCAGCTGCTGTTTGGACTCAGAGGTCAGAAAGCACACACAACTGCTCCTACTATGTGTTAAACAGATCCTGCTGAAACACGTAGGACAATTATTTACAAAAGTTTGATTAAGAACAAATACTTAATTCATAATTTATTTTAAAATGAGTTGAAGATCTGGGTTTGGCCATTTTTAACTGATTCGCATGACCACACAATGTTGCACTGCATAGCGACACATGCACACTAGATGCTTACAGATCCACAAATATAAAAGCATTGTTCCTGTGTTCAAATGTATATTAACATTATAAATAAGAGACTGAATGAAATGTAAGGGAAATCATCCATTATACTACTGATTATGCTATCAATCTACAAACTAGTTCAGCTGTTCACACCACGAAGTGAATGAGGTGTAGAGCTATAGGTCTCTGGGTCTTATGCCGCTAAGCAACTTGCCTTGGGGTCAACTCAAGACATGTTTACACACCAAAGAAAGTATGAAGTCACACACAGGCTTACGATAATGTAACTGGTGTTGCAAGAGAGAGGGTGATTTTTCTTCACTCTCTGTTAAACATTTGAGGTCACAAGATCCGCGACCTTTATTCTCCCAAATCCTTCTTTAGATAGCTGTGGGATGTTAGACATGCCATTCCATCCCTTGTGTAACCCTTATGGTGTTCAGTCTCAGCTGTCAAGAGTCCTTGAGTCATCACCACTACTGCCTGGAGGTCATCAAATCTCTTCTTGGAGGGTTTATAGGGGCAGCCGTGGTGTACTGGTTAGCGCATCAGGCTTGTAACCGTAGGGTTGCCGGTTCGATCCCCGACCAGCCCACCACGGCTGAAGTGCCCTTGAGCAAGGCACCTAACCCCTCACTGCTCCCCGAGCGCCGCTGGTTGGGCAGGCAGCTCACTGCTCTGGGTTGTGTGATTCACCTCACTGTGTGTTCACTGTGTGCTGTGTGTTCACTAATTCGGTTTAAATTGGGTTAAATGCAGAGAACTGAATTTCCCTCACGGGATCAAAAAAGTATACATTCTATTCTATTCTATTCTATTCTATATCATTGGCATGGGAGGACCTGCTGTGGCTGGTGGCTACACAGAGTCCAGTGACACCCTGCTCAAGCCCACTAGGAGGTGTCTGGACTCTGAATTCATCATATAGTTCCCTTGTCTATGCCTGAGCTTGTTTCTCTATCCATGTCCACATGAACTCTCAGACAGCCATGGAAAAGGGACAGATAAGTGGTAATCATTTGGGAAATGTATACTTTTTTTGCTAAGGACTGATGTGGCATGGCCATAATCAAAGTTCAGTGTTATTGTATCTACTCAGTACATAACTTTCTAGTCATTGAATATACTCTGTTCATTGTGATTTAAAGCACTGTCTTTATTTTATTTTATTTTATCACTGAACTATGATGTGAACTATCAGATCAGATGTATGGTTTCTATCTGAAACTGCTATATCAGCGTACTGTATTTTAACTGCAATATGTTTTACATTAATTTCCCAAATATATGTCAAATGGCGTGGTTTTAACATTGTTTTGGGTACAGTGGTGCAAAGGTACACAAAAATACATTATTTATAGACAACATACAGTAAGTATCAGTATGTATACATATTGTTACACTGTACTGTAGATACACTGAAACAAGGACCCCTTAAAATAAAGTGTTACCGTACATTTTATTTGTTTAGCCTACTGTTTTTTTGGATATAAGTATTGTCATTGTGTATAGAGCCAAGGACAATGGATACTGATGTAAACTGATGCTTGATTTTTTTCCCTTTGCCAAACTTTTGATGATGGATAGGAAGCGAGTCCAATAGACAGGAACAGCTGTCTCTTTAGGAGTCATGTCCTTATCGCTATCTCACTGGCACCACATTGTTTCCTTGAGGATAAAGATAACCCTGTGAAGTTCGTGTCAGATTCCTCCATCAACTGCTGATGGCCTTTGAAGCACTTGTCAGTGTACCTTCACACCCTTATGAATTTGTACAGCAGCTGCTCTTTGGACTCAGGCCTGAGTGCACACACAACTGCTGCTACTGTGTGTTATTCAAATGGTACTGAACACACATACTGTAGGTCAATTAGATTGCAAAATGATCTGTATTCTGTTTGAAAATGAAGTGAAAAAGATGGGTTTGACCATTGATTCGCATGACCACCAAACTGCTGCACTTGACTTGATACACATGTACATCTAGGTGTTACGGACCTATAAATGTAAAAGTGTTGTGTCTATGTTGAAATGTAATATTTAACAGTAAGGTATCTGGAATTAAATGTAAATTGTGCATAAAGGGCATCAATGTGTTATATTACTGAAGATATTAAGTCTATGTGATAGCTGGGTGCTGACCTCTCTTATCATATCCATCTAGAAACACTAGTTCAGCTGTTTGCACCAAGAAAAAGTCAAGGAGGTGTTGAGCCAAAGGCATCTAATTCTTACATTATCACTTGACTTGGGGTCAAGAAAAATGTCAAGACATGTTTACACACCAAAGAAGGTGTGAAGCCACCCACAGGGTTCCGATAATGTGACTGTGATGTCCTAAGAGTGAAGGTGATTTTTCTTCACCCACAGTAAGACATCTGAGGTCACAGGATCCTTAATAAGATAGCTGTTAGATGTTGGGCATGCCATTCCATCTCCAGTGCGATCTTTATGGGGACCCTCAGCTGTCTAGAGTCCTTGAGCCATCACCACCACTGTCGGCAGCACATCAGATCTTGTATTATTGGCATGGGAGGACTTGCTGTGGCAGGTGGCCTCATGGACTCCTGTGACACCCTGCTCAAGCCCACTAGGAGGTGTCTGGACTCTGAATGCATCATACAGTTTCCTTGTCTATGTCTGAGCTTTATTCTCTATCCACGTCCACATTAACTCACAGACTAACACATGGGAGAGGGAAAGAGAAGTGATAATCCTGTGAGAATTGTACATTTTTGTTTACTAAGGACCATGAACAGATTTGGCCATATCAAAGTTCAGTTCTGTTGGATTTACTCTGTACATGTACTGTAACTTATCTATTCATCATACTCTGTTCATGGTGGTATATTTTAAGCGCTGTCTTTTTCTTTTGTTTTGTTAGGTTTGTTCAATGGTCTCCTAATGTGAAAAGGTGACTGTTGACCCCCCCCCCCCCTCCATAAAGAACCACAGCACTACCATTCAAGCAAGTGAACTTGGATTTGAACATCATCATCAGAGTAAGCATCTGAAGAGGCTTTGATGTTATGTATTAAGTATATCTAATTTTGTTTAATGTGTTTGGAAAATGTACCATACTCTGTAACACTAAACAGACACTGCAATGCAACTGTACTCAGGGATATATGTTGAATCCCAGCAGATGCTAAAGTTAGTTATCTATGCTCTCTAAGTCTTTTTACTGTTATGGACATTTGAACACACAGGCCAAATGTGTGGTTTCTATATGAAACTGCTATAAGCATACTGTATAAGCATACTGTACATTTTTGGGGGGATGTTCATGGGCTATAGTTTGTAGGGACATAACAGATTTAGACTCATAGGTCTGTTGCTGTCCCTCAAGTTGCTAAGACAATGACAGACCCCTGTGCTCTTTTGTTTACCATGCGCATGCATGCCTCCTTCGCTTTGTCCTTGAGTACAAAGATAACCCTGTGAAATTCTTGCTAAATGTCAACTAGACTGAGAAATATTTAAATCTCATCTGCAACAGATGGTCTTGCACGTAAAACAGAGGTCAAGACAGATAGATTTCCTTTTCTTTTTCTTTTTTTAATGATCCCTTTTATTCTCCTTGGCTTATAAGACTAGAAGAGAACAAATATTTTGGGTAGTTACCATGCCATGATGAAGTTTGAGGTTAAAAAAAAGTTTCAAGATCACAGCACTCCTCTGTCCATCACCTCCCACATACATGGAGATGGTCTGCGTCTCTGACCTACCTCCATCCCGTGTGTGTGTGTGTGTGTGTGTGTGTGTGTGTGTGTGTGTTTAGAAATGTTGTGAAGTGTAACACAACAGGTGCTACCTGGTCATGTCCTTGGAGAATCTCGTGGAGCAGCAGCCAACAGACTCCCCCTCAGTCGCCAGAGCATTCGTTTCAGTACACAGGCATTTCAGTATAGGATCAGCCTAAGACAAGAACAAGGACATGGAAATATTCTTATTATTTTTTACCCCAGTACCAGATTGGTTGACTTAATTTAAAGCCAAGGTCAGTGTAGCAGAAGTAATCAGTAAAAACACATTGAATCATTAAATATACCTCAACTGAAATACAGGTATGTATTAATCTAGACTATTTTACATTACTATTTATACTATTCCTCGCTCTTTCTCACTTTGTCACATGTAAGAACCTTAAAAGTAAGCAGGTGTTTACTTTGTTAAGCATGTGCTGTGATAT
The DNA here is from genome assembly GCF_963854185.1 of Sardina pilchardus. Lineage (NCBI taxonomy): Eukaryota > Metazoa > Chordata > Actinopteri > Clupeiformes > Clupeidae > Sardina > Sardina pilchardus. The sequence goes on from NC_085012.1 coordinate 20,688,667, forward strand.
AATATTCTTGATTAGTTAATAACTATCTTAAATTTGTTGATATTCATAGTTTATGCCCTCAGTCTTTTCAAAATTATACAACATTATGATTGGGACCCATCACTTTACCAGACTTGGGATCTTCTAAAATTGTGATAGTATTGTGGTAGTTACGCCAAGTAAAATTTACGTTTTTTTTTTATTTTTTTTTTTTATGTATTTTGTAATCATTTCTTATAACATATAATGCTAAATACTTGTGGCTGTTGAATGAGAGCACTTAATATCAGCTTGAATTGTAAACAGAGAAGTTAAAGAGTATGCGAAAAAAGATGCCTGTTGATGAGGGATTCTCAAACCATTTAAAACCTGTTACCATTCAATGTTAAGTTTATGTATGTATGTGTTACTATGTGTGTCTAGAGGGTGGGGTTTAATTTGATCTTTGTCACTGTATGTAGTACTTTGTGCTGATCAAGTGGCATGTTGCATAATGCAAGTAAATCAGGTTCATTTTTCTAGGTTTATCAGAATCAGAATTAGCTTTAGCTTTATTGGCCAGGTTTGCGTAAACAAACAAGGAATTTTTACTCTCTCAAGTACGACACTCAACAATAACATAGAAAAACAGTCAGAACAGAATAAGGGCAATAATGTACCTTTACAAATAAATAGATGCTAAGGAACACTTAATTTAAGTAAGGGATAATCAACGACGCGCCGTGCGTTTATAGGAAAATAATGCACGTTCGAAGTGGTAATAAGGACCCGACGCCGCAGGCATATCAAATAATTCTGATTTGGTCCCAGCATGCATGACTGTCAGTTTAATTAAGGGCCAATTCTCTTCATAGCATTATCAGAGAAGAAAGCCCTTAGTTTAGTTTTTGTAGGCCTGCTTTGAATGTACAGTATACTGTAGGTCCTTGATAAAGATGCAAGTACCTTATGAACATTTTCCCCTAATGTTTGTATTGTGTGTTTTAGTCAATTTCACCATTGGTGCCAAATCTGCCAATACATGTAGAGAGTTCAGTATAATAAATAATAATGGCCGCATTTACCAAACATGGTAAGAAGCTCTTAACGCTAAGATCTTCTTTGGAGCGCTCTTAAGAACGCTGTGAAAGAAGAACTTGTTTCCCAGAATTGCTCTTAGCTTAAGAAGATCTTTCACTAAGAAGGAACCGTAAGATCGAGCTGACCCACTCTGTCCCAGCCTTTTTAGCGATCAAATGCTCAGTGATCATAGCCTGCCGCTAGGGGCACCTAGATTTCTAGGCTTTAGTGATCAAGCTGCGTCAAGGAAATGTATATCCTCCACTTTTTAAAACAATAAAACGATTTTCAATGTTGCAATGCACTCGTGGCTGTGGACCACTGGCGCAAGAAACATAGACTTAATAAAAAATAATATTGAATTACACTTTTAAGTTTTCAACACATCTGCATTTGAGTTTTTAATACTTCACATACAAAAACACATCAACAACCCTGTGGCATTTCACAGATACCAAGGGAACAGATGTAATTGAGCTCAGCTGAACCTAATCCAATGAGTCTTCACCTGCTACTCTAGGCATTGCCAAAGTCCGCGATGTAAAAGTCTGGTTTACATTAATGCATACGTGCACCCCATTCGCAGGCCACATGGGCTGAAGGGTTACATCTTCTCGGATATATTAGTAGACTAGCCTACATCACATGCCTACTACCACACTATCTCTAAGAGAGATGGGATGCGTCTTGCATGAGTTAATATATGAATGGCCTGAGCTAATAAAAAATAGGCCTAGGCTATATTGATAATCACTGTTTTATCAGTGAGTTTTTTGGCAGACGTAAGGAGCCGAGACTGCACAGCCCAGGCTGCAGAAGTGCCGCAAGGGCACAGCAAATTATCTTCAGAAACAATATATTTAAGCTCACAATATTCAAATTAAAAGATCAATCTAGGAAGGAAGTTGCTAACATATTCTGTTCAGGGTTACATAATGGCATTTCATGGTCAAATTTAAGGTTAAGAAAAAGTTTCAAGATCACAGCAATCATCTGTCGATCACCTCCCGAAGACATGGAGGTGTGAATGTCTGTCTGTGTGGAGTGGAGCACAACAGACATTACCTTATCATCTCAGTAGGGCAGCAATCCAGACTCCTCCTACTCCTCTGTAACCAGAGCCAGAGCATTCATTTCAGCACACAGGCATTTCAGTGTAGGATCAGCCTAAGACAAACACTATGACATGGAAAGATTCTTATTGTTTTTTTTATCTATACTATTTTAAATTCTTTGTATTTACACTGTTTCTCTCTTTCCTATTTTGTCATACAGAAGAGCCTTGTGGATAAGCCTTTTTACAGCTTTGATAGTAAAACTAACTGCTCAAAAGGAAGTTCTACTGTGAATGGAAGTTTTAGCTGGTACTTGAGGTGGACCCTCACAGTCTTCAGTGCCAGTACAACAGGACATCTCAAAGTGTAAAAGTAAGCAGATTTTTTTACTACTGTTGAATATGTGCTATGATGTAATTCTTGATTTTGGCTTTGTTAATGCGTGTTGTAGTTTGTTTATTCATAGCTTATGTCTTCAGTGTTTTCAAAAAGTACAAAATTATGACTATTTCTAAAGAGCTTTCACCCTTTCAAGATCTTTCACCTTATCGATATTTTTTTATTGTTTGCTTTTTATTGTTTTTTTGTGCCAAAGAACACACATGTTTGCTTATGCAGTTGAAAGGGTCTATACAAATCTTATGCTTGAAGCAATGGTTGAAATTCTTCAGTATTAATACAACTAATAGAACAGACTGATGAATTTATGATGATTAATCAGCAACCAGCATCTGTATTTATTTACTTATCTATGACAATAAATCAGTTATTTCAGTAATAACACTGTAATATCTCAGGTATTTATTTAACAGGTGTTCAGTAAATGGACAAATATTCATCAAGTTTAGCTTTGAAACAATGTTTAAAATCCTGAACATTCAGTATTAATCATTGCAAGATTGCAATTGGACAGATTGATTAATTAATTATTAATAATTAATCAGCAGCCTTAATCAACATTTATTTATTTATTTATTTTCTAGTATGATAATAAATCTATGATACTACTATCTATGATAATATTGTACGTCAGTGTTATAGCAGCAATAACTCAGTAGCATCTCAAGTGTTTATTTAGGCTGGATGAACCTAGCCTGACCTGCCGGCAAATTTGGATTTCGCCCGGCTGGAAACCTGCACATCTATCTCACCTGCTTACTGTCCACAACCTTTGGGTCCAATCACAAACTAGTTTATCCAAAAGATGCACCGGATTGTTGATCTGATTGGTTGAAGGACTATCCAAGTGTACGGAGTCATTTGAGTGATGCCCATTGATCACACCTCTTGTGCAGTAGAAACAAAGTGCAGCCTCCCCATACTAATGCTCAATCTTCAAAGATTGAGCTTAGTATGGTGATGGCCAGACTAGTGTTTATCTCATTTTGAATGAATATTCATCAAGTAGAGATTAGCTAGACTGCAGGGCAGGAGCTTTCTACCAGTTGTACTGCAGTGCTCTGGTGGTGTGTGAAGGTATTGCAGGTTGTCCCTGTCCAACACCGCAGCTTCACTGTGGGCAGGGAATCATTATGCGCACCTCACATTCCATAACAGTAGTCCCCAGGTTCTCAGTCGTGATGGTGATTCAAAAATGTTTTTATATTTCATTTAATTTGGGACATGATGGTTAGTATTAATTTAAATAAAAAGAGTTGTACTTATTTTAAAGCAGCACTAAAATTTGCTCTCGGGGTCCGCCATCAGTTGAGAAGCGCAGTAATGAATGAACTAAATGTGTTTCTTTGTAACAAACTATCAACATAAAGCCAAAATGATCTTACGAGAGAGTACAAGGTAATTCTCCTTATACTAGAAAAATACAAACTAGATTTGTTTTTTATCTCAATGTAATAATCATTTTTTGCAGTATACTTTGTACTGACTAAGTAGTATTTCAAGTCAAGTCCTGTATTAGGCAGAGAGAGTGCATATTTTAAAAGTAAGTGGGTTTATTGTTTGAGATTATCTATGGGACTCTGTTCATTTAGACCAGTTAATCTGTTGTGTTGTATACAGGCCTGTTGTGAATGTATACAGTAAATGGGGTTCTTGATGAATTTTACATGCAAGTATATCATGAATATACAAACAACAGAAACACTTTTGAAGTGATTGTATTGGAATGCATTCCATACTGAAAACTAAAACACGGCAAACAAGAACTTTTCACTTTTCATGTCCATCTTTAGAGCTTCACTCTTCATCGTGTCCTTTCTGTGATAAAGCAAAAAAATAAAAAAATATATAATATGTGGATGAATATGATTGTCAGGGGTCAAAATGAGCTATTATTAATCTGCCAACTACTTTCACGTTAAACCAGCATTTCACTGATCGCTAAGGCCAATTTTGAGCCCTAATGACTTTAAACACTATGAGAGAGACTATAGTACTGCTAAAGGCTAAAAGTATAGTGCAGTGTTTTATAGTAATATATTGGTCAGTGGCATCTGTTGCTCTCACCTTGCCACCTGTATCCCGGCTCTTGGCTCTCATCTTGTTGACCTGAGACTCAGCTATGTCAGCTCTCTCCTCAGCCTCATCCAGTTCATGCTGCAGCTTGCGGAACTTGCCCAGGTTGCTATTGGCCTGCTCTTCCTGAAATGTGCACATGATTTGCATTTAATGTATTGTGTATTTGCATATTCAGCAGTTAATTGATTAAACAACTTTGATAACAGATAAAATAAGGAAGAGAAGGAAAAACTGGAAGGAGAAAGTGGATGTCACTTACAGCCTCCTCTGATGTTCTCTTGAAGGACTTGACCTTCAGCTGCAGTTTGTCCACCAGATCCTGAAGACGATGCAAATTCTTTTTGTCCTCCTCAGTCTACAGATTGGAGAGGTGGGTGAATTTCAGCATTAAGCATTATGTATTAAAAAACGTCTTCTTGATATGGTATAATTTAATATACCTGATAGGTGAGCTCCTTGATGCGGCGCTCATATTTACGGATTCCTTTCACAGAATCACTGGCCTTCCGTTGCTCCACTTCCACCTCACTTTCCAGCTCTCTCACCTAAAAGTAGACAAGTAAAGTAAATGTTGAACAAATGGTGATATGTCTACCTATAATTATATGGAGTTGTGCACTGATTATTACAAAAACACAGCATTTACCCTGGACTCCAGCTTCTGGATCTGCTTCTTGCCACCCTTCATGGCGATTTGTTCAGCTTCATCCAGACGGTGCTGCAGGTCCTTGATGGTCTGCTCCATGTTCTTCTTCATGCGCTCCAGATGAGAACTGGTGTCCTGCTCCTTCTTCAGCTCCTCTGCCATCATGGCAGCATCAGTGATGGCCTTCTTGGCCTTTTCCTCTGCATTCCTGCACTCCTGCACAGCCTCCTCTACTTCATTCTGCAATTGTGATGTATCACCCTCCAGCTTCTTCTTCTGGTTCAGCAGGCTGGTGTTCTATGTGGTCAGACAGAAATGTTCGTGATGGTCTGTTTCACATGGAATCTGTGTCTTAATATATCTGAAAAACACCATGCTAAGGGTTTACCTGAGAGTGCAGTAGCTGCACCCTCTCACTGACGTCCAGCAGCTCCTGTTCAGCCAGTTTCCGGCCTCTCTCAGTCTGCTCCACCAGGGACCTGAGCTCATCCAGTTCAGCCTGCAGCAGATTGCTGCGTCTCTCCACAATAGCAGTGTTCTCTTTGAGATCATCATTATTACGTAGAGCGTCATCCAGCTGCAGTTGGGCATCCTGCAATGTACACATGTTAGAAATGTAAACATGTATTCTTCAGATTGTTAAAATACGGCCTAACCTTGTTGCAGTTAACTCTTGTTTGATTGTATTCAGCTATTCAAAAAGATAGTTAACCTACAGCAGAAATAAAAAGAAAAGTTGCACTTTTCAGACAAGATGGATGGAATGTAGTCTAATACGGATTATTTTAAGATACTTTTGACTACATGCACAACTATCAGTAAGTGAATACACTGCAAAAAAAATGCTTGTCTAATAACATCTAACCAAGTGTTTTAATCCTATACCAAGATTAACATTGTTTAATAAGTTGGTATTGTTTTCACTACAAAAACAGACTCACCTAGTGCTTTCTTATGAAATCATTTGACTTACGGTAATTTAAGGAAAGGTTTACTTATTTTAAGTCAGTTCTTCATGAAAACAAGCAAATTTATCTGCCAATGCAGTAAGTAAATTTGTTGTAAAAAAGCTGGCATATCTCAGGATTCTGATTAACGTTAACTTTGAAAGATCGCTATTTTTCTTAGCCTACTGCCACTCAACTAGCTAAAAGCCACCTCCGTCATTTGCTAAATGTTACTGTGTTCTGAACGTGTGTATTTTACAGCTTGGATGCAAGGTGACAGTTCATTTAAACTTCACAACGAGTTTGGCGAATTAATATTCAAGTGTGATACGGCCAACAATTTGGAACTACTTCATAGGTGTGCAAATCTATAAAAAATAATGCACACCCTTATAGAACGCAGGACAATGGGGAATTCAACCAAGCAGTGGAATAATATGATAATCACACTTGGTTAGATTTAAATTTTGCAGTGTCGAGAAGATGGAAAAATCATTGAGGGAAATCTTTGGTATATAATGAGTAAAAAGTGCTATAGGTGAATATGTAAGTGGTAAGGTATTGTCTTTTCAGGTTGAACCAAAACCCCTCAGCTGCGCGTCGGGGTTCTGTTCACCCTGCCAAAACGAGAAAATAAACTTAACATAGCCTACTATGCATTAAAATATGACTTGGCTACCATTTCGTGGCTTCTGCTGACAAAAGATATAGTTTGCCACACATATAGAACTTGAGAGTTTCAGGTGTTACATGGTAACATATTACTAGCTGGACTGTCAGTGAAAATGTGATGTGAAAGACGTGAATCAAAAGCACAAGGCCTATTGCTATTGACAGCAGTCATTTTACACTTTGTAGCGGTAATTATATAGATTTAATATTGGGAAGGTGCTTTCAATTATGTAAGGGATAACAAATTGTCCACCGGTAATTATCGGAAAATAAGTCTCAACAGGACGAACAGAGCCCGGAACGGAGGGGTTTTGCTTTGTCTTGAAGGGACACCAGTGGACAATACATTATCCTGTTTATTATACAGCTACTTGCTAAAACGAGAAAAGAAACTTAACACAGCGTGTCTTTAGCAATGACTTTGCTACCTTTCGTGGCTTCCGCTAGCAAAATAAATAGTTCTCCACACAGAAAGAACAGTTTCAAGTGTTGTATGGCAACATCTTATTAGCTGAGTTTCACTTTCAATGAAATTCCATCAAGCGAACAGATTAGTTGCGGATTGATATGAAAGAGGTGGATCAAAAGCACAGAACCAGTTGCCATTGACGGTCATTATTACCTCCGCCAAGGAGGTTATGTTTTCTTCTGGGTTTGTTTGTCTGTCTGTCTGTCTGTCTGTTTGTCTGTCTGTTAGCAAGATAACTCAAAAACTAATGGATGGATTTCGATGAAATCAGGTAAGGTCAGAAATGATCCATGGAAGAAATGATTAAATTTTGGGAGTGATCCGTGATTCCGGAGGAATTCATGTTTTTTTGCTTAGCAGTGTAATGGCATGGTATGGCCACGTGGTGGCAATCTGAATAGTTTAGGTTCAAATGTATGACAACCTAGGAAGAACAATACAGGCGGAGGTCTGCGCTCTCTTGAGTGCTTTTCTAGTATGCAGCGGTCATTATAGATTTAACTGACCTCGTTGTCTCATTCCTAAACTTGACACTGTTACGTCAAGTTTAGGAATTAGGAAGTTTAGGAATGCACACCAATGCAGTTAGTGATCTCTTTACTGTCAATGGGATTACAGAGCTCTGTGCTGCATTGTTTTACCTTCATATGTGAATGGAGACCCTTAAGCTGCTTCTGGGCCTCAGCTGCCTGCCTGTTGGCCTGGCTGAGCTGGATCTCCATCTCATTTAGGTCTCCCTCCATCTTCTTCTTCACCCTGAGAGCCTCATTCCTGCTGCGAGTCTCAGACTCCAGGGAGCTCTGCAGGGTATCCACCACTCTCTGCTGGTTCCTCTTGGCCTGCTCCATCTCCTCATCCTTCTCAGTAAGTTTACGCTCAATGTCAGCTTTGACCTGATTGAACTCCAGCTGAGCTCTGAGGATCTTACCCTCCTCATGTTCAAGGGTACCCTATGGAGATACAGGAACATAATAATCTACTTAGTTATACTGTATATTTCTGTAAAAAAACAAGCACCCTATGATATCTTTGAATGAGGGAAACTAGTTTTCTGATTATTTTGATCTGTATAATTGTACAGTACCTCAGCTTCCTCTAGGGCAGTCTGGATCTCTGCTTTCTCTTGCTCAAGTGTCTTCCTGGCCTTCTCAAGCTCATGAATGCTCTTTCCAGTCTCACCAAGTTGCTCAGTGAGATCAGAAATTTCCTCTGGAAAGCAGATGAAGATTAGTTAGTTGTGTGGTGTCACTTTGTCAATTATATAAGTTTTGTCTTAAGGGAGCATCAAACAGACCTTGGAGATTTTTGTTCTCCCTCTTCATGGTCTCAAGGTGATCCAAAGATTCCTCATAAGAGTTCTTGAGTTTGAAGAGCTCAGTGCCAAGAGATCTGGACTCTTTCTGAGCGCTCTCCAGCTCAGTCTGGGACTCCTCATACTTCTGCTTCCACTCAGATAAGACCTGTTCAGGTGAAAATCTTTCAGTGAAATCTGATAATCATGTGAAGGAATATTGGCCATGGTGTTTTTGATCATTTCATTGTTTTCCTACCTTATCAAAGTTTCTTTGTCTCTTGTCTAGAGCAGCAGCAGCAGCATTGGATCGCTCCACATCTACCATGAGATCTTCAATCTCATTCTGAAGTCTATGCTTAGTTTTCTCCAGGGAGGAGCATTTGGCATTGACGGCCTCCACAGCTTCCTCTGCATCTTGCAGACGTTGAGCCAGCTTTTTCCTGAGGAAAAAATAATTGAAAGTGACAAATGTACATGCCATGTCTAAGCATCAGTTTTAAACAATTCATACAGAGTCAGTTCCCCAGGGCCTTACTTGGCATCTTCCAGCTCCTCAGTTCTCTGTATGGCATCAGTCTCGTACTTGGTTCTCCACTGAGCCACCTCAGAGTTGGCCTTGGAGAGACTGCGCTGCAGCTCAGCCTTTGCCTCCTGCTCCTCCTCATACTGCTCCCTCAGGAGGTCAGAGTCGTGGCGCGCAGACTGCACTGCATGGGCTAGTGCGTTCTTGGCCTGTGGATAGGATAAGATTAGACTTGGAAAACCGAGCCTGCTCTGTCGCCGATTGGATTTCGCCCTGCAGCTCAGGCCGGAAACCTACACATTTATCTATCCTGCTTCCTGTCCACGTTTGATGGAACCAATCACAAACTAGCTTATCCACCAGGCACTCCTGGATCGTTGGTGTAATTCGTTGAAGGACTATCCAGATGTGTAGAGAGTCATTTGAATTATGCCCATTGATCATGCCTCTTGTACAGTAGAAACATACTGTAGCACAGACTTCCCAGACTAATGTTCAATCTTAAAAGATTGAGCTTAGTCTGGTGATAATTGAAAGATTTTTTCTGGAAAATATCAATACCTTCACTTCCTCCTCAAGTTGCCTCTTGAGATCCTCAGCCTGCTGCGTGTAGGACTGTTTGCCTCTTGTCAGTTGAGAAACAAGTGAGTCTTTCTCTTCCAACTGTCTTGCAAACTCACCTAAATAAACAGAATATACATATTTCAATTGTAATGCTTCTTTTCCTCTTTTTTTCTTGATACAGTACATGTATTTAATTAAAATAAAATAAGTTGTTTTACCAATTTGACTTACCATTTTCAGTTTGCAGCTTGGCTCTCTGCATGGTGAGGTCATTGATGGAGCGCTGGCCTTCCTCAGCCTTCGTTCTGTATTCACTCATCTGGTCCTCCAGTGTTCTGCACATCTTCTCCAAATTTGTCTGACAAAATAATACACAATGTTGTTCTGATGTACTATTTCCTGAAAACTGTTGTCGATATAGAGAGCTCAGGGAGACCCATTATACAGGTTCTTTCTTTTATACATTTTAAACAAACCTTGGCCTTAGAGACCTGCTCCATGTTAGAGACAATATCGTCCAACTCCAGACGGAGCTCACTCTTCTCCTTCTCAAGCTTTTGCTTCACTCTCTGAAGATTGTCAATCTGCTCCCCGAGGTCAGCTACACTGTCTGCATGCTTCTTCCTCAGTGTGGAGGCAGTGGCCTCATGTTGCAGAGTGGACTCTTCAAGATCTCTGCGCAGCTTCTGGAACTCAGCCTCCCTCTTCTTGTTCATCTCAATCTGGGCAGCAGTGGCACCTCCAGCCTCCTCCAGCCTCTCACTGATCTCTTCCAGCTCTCTGGCCAGGTCTGCCCGCTGCTTCTCCACTTTGGCTCGGGCAGCTCTCTCAGCCTCTAACTCTTCCTCCAGCTCCTCAATGCGAGCCTAAGGACAGTACAATAGGAAGTGTATTTTATTTGTATTTAATTCTGTGATATCATATACATATGTTTTCACAAAATGTTATATTTTATTTCTTAATAGTTTTTTATCTTCATTTACCTGCAGCTCCTTTAGTTTCTTCTGGAGCTGGGCACTCATAGCTTGTTCATCTTCAATCTTGCTATTAAGTTGACTGATCTCAAAGTCTTTCCTGTATTGAAACAGCCAATGAAAATATCAATGGAATACACGTTTTCTCTGTTTTTGTTACTTAATATAGGTGATTGTCAGGTTTGTACATACTTCTTCATCCGCTCCTCTAGCTGCTGTTTGTCATTCTCCAAGTCCATAAGACTTTCTTGGGTCAACTTTAAGTCACCCTCAAGCTTCCTCTTAGCTCTCTCAAGATCCATCCTGAGTTTCTTTTCCTGTTCCAGGGACCCTTCAAGCTATTTCGGACGGGGAAAAAAAGGAATTGTGTAAGTGTCTATCAATTTCATGCAGTGAAAAATAAATGCCTCTTGTTTTTATTGCCTACATCATCAACTTGCTGTTCCAGCTTGGTTTTGGCCTTAGTCAGAGTGTTGACTTTGTCCTCCTCACTCTGAAGGTCATCCAGCGTTTGCTGATGAGCCTCCTGCAGTGCTTTCTTCTCCTTGGTCAGCTTGGCAATGATTTCATCCAGTGCTGCCATCTCTTCAGTCAGATTTTTAACCTAAAAGGAAAGTCGACCACTGTCAAATTATTACTTGATTACTTAATTACTTGACTTGATTAGTAACATTTTCCTTGGTGATTAGAAAGATTTTTAGTTCTGCTAACCTTATTCTCAGTGGCATGTTTCTCTTTCTCTACTTTAGCTAGAGTGAGCTCCAGATCATCAATATCCTTCTTTAGCTCAGAGCACTCATCCTCCAATTTCCTCTTCTTTGCAGTGAGCTCTGAATTCATCTCCTCTTCATCTTCCAGTCTCTCAGCCAGCTCCTTGGATTTGGCCTCAAGCTGGATCTTGCTCTTGATCAGACCTTCACATCGTTCCTCAGCATCACAAAGACTGTCTTGTTCCTGTAATGAAGTATTGTAGATTGATAGATTGAAGGTACAAATAAAAGTAGACATGCGGATATGTATATGCTTTTGGATATTTCGTGGATATAGGTCGATCTTTCATTAATATATAACTTTACAATTTCACTTTGACTAATATATAGTCACTGGTTAAATTGTAGAGTATACTCACAGTCTGGACTTGAAGTTGGAGGTCATTTTTCTCTTGGAGAATCGAAACCATTTTCTCCTCCAGCTCTTTCCTACGAGCCTCAGATTTGGCATAGGCCTCCTTCAGCTTCAGGAATTCTTCCTTCATGTTTGCCATCTCTTTCTCAGACTCAGCAGACTTCAGCAGGGGCTTGATCTTGAAGTACATTTTCATCCAGGGCCAATTCTTGACCCCCATGAATGCACGGACGTTCCACTGAATGACAAGAAGGGCATCCCTGAGGATTTGAAAGGGGGAAAAATGTACAATGAAGAGGAACACAGATGATATTATTCATTGTCTCTTAATAGAGAATTTCAAAAACATGTTGCGTGTTTAAAGAGGAATAATGCAGGATTGGCGATTTCATCTCTGGTTTCGGTTTCGTTTTTCGTTTTCGCTCGTTTTATGCTTGCATATTTCTCTGCAGAGCTTCCCCGACAGCTTTGGCGTGTATATTTATACATATATATAGGCTATATATAAATATATAAATTGCAAGCGTGGTTCTTCTTGTTCCTTTCGCGTCTCTGACTCCCAGATGTAAACAGCAGACGATCGTTTATCAGAAAGTTGCAATGTTGTAATAGCGGAGAGGGACACTAGGGGCGGGAGGAAATGTGACTGTTTTCGATAAAACTGGTCAGTCATGCAAAACAACGATTTCTAAGCGATTTTATGACTATGAAAAAGTTGCATAGGGTCTCTTTAAGTGGTCACACTTTCATATTTAACACATGTTGATTAAGCAATGTGTTGCTTACAGAAAATAATTGCAATGAATAAATGGAATTTAGGTAAAAAAAAAAAATAGACTATCAAATTCTCAAATTACTTCGCCTGCATACCTGATATGAAGAATAGTTTCTTGATCATTTTAATGATTATTAAACCACTGTTACTTGCTTGCTCTGTGTACATTTTTGTGGAATGACATCCTCCATTCAATCAGTAAGCCTATTTACCTGCGTTCAACAATCTTCTGGTATTCAATTCTTGCCAGCATGCCTCTTGCTCTTGATTGCAAACCAGTGATGATTAGAGCAAGACGGTCGTCTCTCATCTCCTCAAGGACACCCAGGAGACCAGCTTTGAAGAACACCTTTGATTCAACAGTTTTGTTTAGAATTAGAATGTTATGAGGCTTAACATGCATTTTAGAGTTTTAGAAAGCTGCATAAAATATGTCAAAGACATTGCAAACTCTGCCAGCAGCCCAGTTGTTTATGACCCAAAAGCTCTTTAACACTGTTTTAGCGATACTAATTTGATCTTTGTGGGGTTTCCAACCCTTTTTGCTTAGCCTGCATGGTTTATGAAAATGACAGATGTGTTCATCAGTCCTGTGCTTGTCCATATACCATCAATATGAAATTGAACTGATGACACCTTTCAGAAAAGATGCCTCAGAAAGTGTCACCGTTTTTACTTTAACATTGAAGGATTATGAACATTATACTGTAAAGCACCTTAGTGTGTCCGAATCTGTACTGCTCATGGTCAATATCCAGGGATCCAAGCAGTTTTTCTGCTCCTTTCTTGGGGTCAATGAACTGTCCCTCAGGGATAGCTGCAGGATTCAGGATACGGTATCTAAAGAGTTTAAAATAGTCCTGATATAGACATGTTCTCTCAATATTCTTATGAGAAATGTATGCTAAAACATATTTTACCTCTGTTTGAAGTCTGCATACTGGATCCTGTTGGGGAAGCCCTTTCTGCAGATCCTGATGCCTTCCAGCACACCGTTACAGCGCAGCTGGTGCATGACCAAAGGATTCTCCATGGCCCCAGGAGTCTTGGTCTCATTGGGGATGATGCAGCGCACAAAGTGGGGGTGAGTTGACCTCAAGTTGGTCATCAGCTTGTTCAGATTCTCCTGTTGTTCAGACGTTTAAATGAGAACAAAAATCCGTAGGACTGCACAGAACCCCAGTCGGCCCATTGATTTATATAGATAGATAGATATACTTCATTGCCACACAACAATGTTGGCGGTAATTGTTTATAGAAAGTAGAATGCATTAGGTCAAGCCAAAAAGGGAGAAAAGGAACGAAAAAATTTACAAGAAAATAATTTAAAATAAATAAATAAGATGAGTACAGATGAGTTTTGTTTTCAGAAGTCTGGAGTGTCTATAGCATCTTCCAGAGATGCTTAAAATAAATATATGTCTTTCTAAAAAATGCCTTCACTTAAAGGGATATTCCGCCATTTTTGGAAATACGCTCATTTTCCACCTCCCCTCGAGCAAAACAATCGATATTTACCTTGTTCCCGTTCATCCAGCCATTCTGTGAGTCTGGCGATACAACTTTTAGCTTCAGCCTAACATAGATCATTGAATTGGATTAGACAAAAAGTGACTAAGATTTCTGGTAATTTTCCCATTTAAAACGTGTCTCCTCTCAAGTTAGAAAGTGCAATAAGACCAACTGAAAATGAAACCTGGCATTTTTCTAGGCTGATTTGACATGGAACTACACTCTCATCTGGCGTAATAATCAAGGCAACTTGCACACTACTGGCACTACTACTGCTTGTTGTCTATGGGGACTATTTTCAGATGCTGCGTACGATATCACTGCGCCTATGATACGTTTGCAAGTTGCCTCGATTATTACGCCAGATGAGAGTGTAGTTCCATGTCAAATCAGCCTAGAAAAACGCCAGGTTTCATTTTCAGTTGGTCTTATTGCACTTTCTAACTTGAGAGGAGACACGTTTTAAATGGGAAAATTACCAGAAATCTTAGTCACTTTTAAACATGAAGCTAGCAGGCGAGAAGCTAATGGTCTAATCCGATTCAATGATCTATGCTAGGCTGAAGCTAAAAGTTGTATCGCCAGACTCACAGAATGGCTGGATGAACGAGAACAAGGTAAATATCGATTGTTTTGCTCGAGGGGAGGTGGAAAATGAGCGTATTTCCAAAAATGGCGGAATATCTCTTTAAGTGCAGTATGTTGATTTAACCTGTCACACTTACCCTGTGAAGGGCAGATACAGTCTGGAAAGAAGAACCCTTCTTCTTCTTGCCGCCAGACTTCTCTTCTGCGGCTATTAAAATATCACATCTCCATCAGCTCTTTACACATTAATTCATCATTATCACAGGATTAGTAAGGAAAAGATTGACAGAATACCTGATTCAGCACCAGCATAGCCAGCGAAGAGAGCACACAACATCTTAAGAGATGATTTCTGAAAAAGTCCGACCACAGTCTCATTGAGAGGGTCTTTGTTCTTCACCAGCCAGTTGCCAATGTTATAATCAACAGTGCCAGCATAGTGAACCAGGGAGAAATGGGCCTCTGGTCTCCCCTTGACAATCCTTGGCTTCTGGAAGCAGGCATTTTTGCCCAAGTGGTTGTCATAAAGCTTAGCTTTGAATGTTGAATCACTGGCCTTGGGGAACATGCACTCCTCTTCAAGGATGGACATGATACCCATGGGCTAGGGAGGAAAGAATATTGCAGCATGATGATTCAAAACATTTTACAACCACAGAAATAAGAAAACTAGGTGTCCTTGAGTGCCATGAAAGGTGCTCCAAATAAAATGTATCATTAGTATCATTAATAGTGATCTATGCCTTCAAAGAAATATGGCAGTAAATAAAAAGTCACTCACTTTCTCAATGAGCTCAATGCAAGCGGCCAAGTCCATGCCAAAGTCAATGAACGTCCACTCAATGCCCTCCTTCTTGTACTCCTCTTGCTCCAGCACAAACATGTGGTGGTTGAAGAACTGCTGCAGCTTCTCATTAGTGAAGTTGATGCACAGTTGTTCAAAGGTGTTGAACTGCAAGACAATGGAGATTTTGTTAATATTATATATTTTGTTTAAAATTATAGGGTTTTTCTAGGCTTTAAAACTCACATCAAAGATCTCAAATCCAGCAATATCCAGCACACCAATATAGTGCTGGCGAGGCTGTTTGGTGTCCAAGGTTAGGTTGATCTTGACAACCATCCAGTTGAACATCTTCTCATACACTGACTTAGACAGGGCTCCGATAGAGTAGTACACCTACAGTAAGGATGAAGGGGAAATGAATAACATGAAAAATGCCAATGGATGAGGTTTGACCGCTGTATTAATGATATAATTAAACACCAACAGGCATGGGTTTATAACAGCCCTGTTATTTAAGGTAAAAATCTTGCATAGTGTACCTTTGATAGCTATACCTTGTACAACATACAGTATTAGTGACTCATTGTAGTTAGCTACTATTAATATGTATAATACTTATATAATACTATCATTTCAGAAGAGCTCTGATTCTGAATTCTGATATTACCTGATTTACATTCTGTCCTTTGGTGACCCATTCGTTTCCTACTTTGACCCTTGGGTGACACAGACCCTTGATGAGGTCAGCAGAGTTCAGGCCCATGAGGTAAGCGACTTTGTCGGCATCTGGCATTAAAACCGCACAGTTACAGTTATCTACCCATATTTAACCATAATATGTAAGGGATAATGCATAGAACGCTGGTCATTATCGGGAAAATATGTCCCGACAGCACGAACAGGACCCCGGTGCGCCAGCGGATTTTCCCGATAATACGGCGTTCTTTACATTATCCCGCTTATTACACTTGCCAAAGTGAAAAAGTATACTCCACATGATATGACTGTACATTATTTATTACGGTTTCATCGTGGCTTTTGCTTAGAAACAAATAGTTTGCAACACAAGCTGAACCTGAATCAACCATTCTTTAGAACGCAGCTGATCAACCGATTGCTTTCACTTTTGAATGAAGTTCTGCCGGTGACCGGACTACTTGGGAACTTCCTTAACAGTGGTCTGTTATACTTAGCAACAGTCAGTTATTCAGAAATAACAGACCTCCGAATGTTGGGAAGGCCCATTCAAGTGCATGGAGCATTCTTCAGCATTATGAAGAGTGGTGTAATAAGTGGGAATAACATCCAACATGCAAAATTAATACACACCCTCAGTGCCATCAGCCTCTGCCTGCTCCTCTCTCTGCTTGTTCTTGAACTTCATGTTGCCATAGTGCATAATGGAACCAGTCAGCTTGTAAATACCGTTTTTCTCCTCTTGAGAAAAGCCCAGCACATCAAAGGCATCCTGTCACAAAACAAATATTCCATTAAGTAACTTAAGTCAAAGAACCCCCCCCCCCCCCCCCCCCTGTATATGTATATGGGAAAGTGAAAGCAGGCCTACGCACATCAGTAGCCATCAGCTCATCAGCATCAACAATAGAGGCTACTTGTGTCTGTCCTTGGGAGATGAACGCGTAGTCATAAGGGTTGGAGGTGATCAACAGCATCTCTGAAGAAAGCAAGACCATAGGCCAAGTAAAGCTACTATAACTGAGCTAAGGAAACAATTTATTAATTAGACCCTGTGTCCAACAATCATGTTTTTGTGCTGACAGTGCCCTCAACCACCTTTTAACAGCGCTTTGCTCTGCAGTCTCAGTGTTTGTTGTGAGGTTATGAGGTTTCCCCCTCTTCAATCATGATTGGCCGTCTAGAGAGAACAAGTGACATTGACAAGTCCATTGCTGTTCTAAAAGTTGAACAGATTTCAACTTTCAGCACTCCGAGCACTGTGTAAAAATACAGTCAGAGGCGACTGCGTTTTACCAGTGAGGGCGCTGAGCATTGTGAATGCTGAAATTCCTAGAATTTGTATTGAAAATAGCTGCTGTCGGTGCAAAAAACGTGATTGGTGGACACAGGCCTTTATTTCTCTTTCATGCACTCAAATGCCTGGAGATGTATGCATTTCTCACCCAGCAGCTCCGGTTTCTGTTGGGACAGGATCTGGTAGAAGATGTGGTAGTCTCTCTCAGCCTTGAGCTGAAAAGTGACCCGGGACTTCTCCAGCAGATCTGGGGGATTGAAGAGTAATTATACATTTCAAGCTATTGCTTTGGTCTCCACAGATGAAGACGGTCAAAGAGGGCTTATACTGTATACTTACAGGTCTCAATATCTGCTGAGGATAGCTTGCCACTCACACCGAAGTGGATACGGATGAATTTACCCTAGCATGGGTGACACATCAAAATTAAATACAGTATGGCAGTGATAGAAGAGTGGATTTTGAGTTGAAAATCAATAGAGGGCTTACGAATCGGGAGGAGTTGTCATTTCTGATGGTCTTGGCATTGCCAAAAGCCTCCAGAGCAGGGTTACACTGGATGATTTGATCTTCCAATGTGCCCTGGGGAAAAAATACTGAATATACTGTATCAATTCATCTTTATAATGGAGTCTTGGAGACTCGCCTGGCCCCAGCCACCTAGTATCTCTGCGCGTTTTCATTTTACTGAGAAGATGCTAGTTTGGCTCCTGTCAATGTGTATTCCTCAGCCACCAGGATGGCAGGTTAATCAACAACTAGAGTTTTAGTTTTAGTTTAGTTTAGTTAGTTTTGAAATCAGAAGTGGCCGTGGTAAAAGGTAACAGTCATACCAGCAAACATCTACAAGTTGCAATTTGAAGAATACGTGAATTTATACAGGAAAGGTAAATACATAATTTCCTGATTGCCAAGTGTTGTTTATTAGCAGTTTGTAGAGGTTAGGTGAATTAGGAAATAGCATTAGGAATCACTGATCAATGTGTTTGGTTAAGCTGGACCTGTGATTTCAAAGGTAACGTAAAATCCAAATCCAGTATGATGCAAGAGTAGGAAGCATTTCCCAATTATGAGTGGCCAGAGTTCAAGTGAGTGAGTCTGGTGAAACCAGGATACTTGGAGACGCATCCCAAGTGGAAATTATGTCCAGCACACAGTGAGGTGATTTACCTTTTTCTCCTGAGATGGGTCCTTCTTTCCAGGGGCTGCTGCTGCAATGCTAGCAAAGTACTGGATGACTCTTTTGGTGTTCACAGTCTTTCCGGCACCAGATTCTCCGCTGTTGGTTAAAAAAAAGTATGTAAAGGTTCACTCCCTCATCAACAAGTCAAGACTTTTAGAATTAAAGACTGGATTATACTCACGTGATAAGGACAGACTGGTTCTCTCTGTCTGTGTAATAACGTACAAGCATGAAATGTTAATATAAAATCAAGAACATGTTATATTCATGAATTCATGCTATCAATTTAAATGCAACATGACGAGTCGTTGATGACCTTTTGTCATTAATTTTCAATATATTGCATACGCATTTAGTGCTAAGGTGGTTGTTTTAACAGAAGATCTTTACCTGCGAGCATGTACTGGTAAGCATTGTCAGAGATGGAGAATATGTGGGGAGGGGCTTCTGATCTTTTCTTGCCTCTGTAAGCAGCCACAACTTCCTTGTCGTACACTGGCAACCACTTGTAGGGATTGACAGTGACACAGAACAACCCAGAGTAGGTCTGTACAGATGAACATACTATTGATTATGATCAATGTAAGCAAATGAGGCAACAGAATAAGTATAGAAATACATATTTGTTAAGTTTGGACATTTGTTTTTGCTACTAATGGACAGAGTGTCATGTTTGTGCTCACGTAGATCATCCAGGCTGCGTAACGCTCTTTGAGGTTAAACAGCACAGCAGGCTCATGCAGGAAGGTGAACATCGCCATGTCCTCAATTTTGTCATACTTTGGCGGATTCTGTTGGTGGACATTGTCCTCTTTTACAGTGACAGTCTGTGTAATAGAAACAAAATCAGTCTCTTTAGTCAAGCTCTCCTTCATCTTTGTGTATCATATATATATATAGTCAGAGAAACTTATTAAAAAGAATTACAACAATTGCATTTCTATAGTAAGCTGAAAGTAAGTGAGCTTTCAAGTTAAAAATAATAGCTAAATGGAAAAATATATAGGAATGCCAGTGATTTAGTAAGGTTAATAAGTAAAACCTCATAAATAGGTTTAAAATGTATTTGCCATGCATTACCTTATCAAACTCAGTAAGAACAGTGACTTTGTCACCGTCTCTGCTTTGGACAATTCCCTTCACAAATTCAACCTCAGGGTCTGTCACGAAGCAGGCCCTCTTAATGTCAAAGGGACGAGTCTGGGCCTCCAGACGCTCCATATCTGACTTCCTCAGAAATGGGGCCGCCCCCCCAAACTCTGCCATCAACGCATCACCCATGGTGAAGACTGCAATGTAAATTATTTGAACTAATTAATTCCTGCACAGAGAAAACCTCACACCTTATGGATGAAGAACATGATTATCGGAATATGTCAAGCACTGACAAGTCAGAGTGTTTAAAAAAGTTCAATTTTACATCTTAAGACTAGCATGTGACAGGCAGAACTTAAGTCCCTTAGCCAATACTGTTAAGATACTGAGGTGAGTGTTGTTGAGTTGTTTGAAGTAAGTACAATCAGATTGGTGAAGTTAACCTGGTTTGAAACAAGATATTATGGTAAAAGTATGGTCATAACAGTTAAAATGATGAAAGAAACAAAACAAAAAAACACCAGTAGGTTTTATTATATTAGTTTTCATGATCTGCCTCAAATCTTTATTTCACCTCATAGCAGCATATATGCTTCATAATTTAATTGATTTCTGTCTGGCAATCTGAACAACCTTCCTATGGTCAAATTGGTACAGTATTTTGTTTACCCTTCAGTCAGGTTTTTGCTAAACATAACAGCACAAAATTGTTGGGGGAAAAAACACACTCCTAAATGCAGGCAAAATGTCCGTCCTCGTGTTATTGTAACTTAATGTAGCATATTGCTACACCAACACTGAGTTGGATTTACAGGTAAAGTTATCAGTTGGCTCCAATTACACATACAACAAAGGAGCTTCTTTGTTAACATCAGCAGCAAATCTTCAAGAACAATTAGATTTCCTCATAGTTATGCTTATGACTCCCAAATGTACATGGCCCTGTCCCCTACTGACTATGGTCCTCTTGTTCTCTGGTCCTCAATATATCAAACAACTTAATCAATGTCCTTGAGACATAAAAGCAATAATCAAATCAGCTTTTTGCCACTTCAAAAACACTGGCAAACTGAGAGTTCTGATATCAAACACAACAAAAATCCATCCAACTGTTTCAGGTGACACAAAATACATTAGTTAGGGCTCTCATTAAAAAATAAGTAAACACTCTATCCCAACACCTACAGTCTGTCTCTACATTAGCTTCCACTCACATGATTGCTCGTTTATGAATCACTAAATGGAATGGGACAAAATTACCTATCAGACATAGTTGAATAGTACACACCCTTCAGACCTCTCAAGTTTCAGAAGAAATACTTGCTTGTAAAACCCACTATTGCATGTGCACACTGAATTATCCCTGTGTATGACATGCGCTGTATAAATAAACTTGACTTAACTTGTTTTAGTGATATTTTCACGTGTAAATCTCACCTTGTTTTGGTCAAGCCTGCAGATAATCTGTTACGCAGATATGATGTCAATTGCTGTAAGTGAACAGACAAGAAGCATTCAGATCCAACAGTGTTACAGCAGCAGCGCTGCAGGTACACTCTGAGTCCTTGTACAGAATGCTGTATGTCTGTCTCTCACTTAGGATGTGTAGTCAGCTATGCCTCTGTATCCACTACCCAAATGTCTGTTGATCCATTTAGCTGTCATTCTGGCTATCCTCTTCCATCTAACTTGATCAATCTATCTGTCTGTCTATCTACAGTATCTGTCTATCCTCTTCCATCTAATTTGATCAATCTATCTGTCTATCTGTCTATCTATCTATCTATCTATCTATCTATCCACCTGTTTGTCTGCTCCTCTTAGTAGCAGCAGATTGAATACTTACCCCTAGGTTGGTCTTTGTTGTATCTGGTGTCAAGGCCATGGTTGATTCACCCTTTTTGTAGTGGATGGTCCATCCCAATATGGACAGAGCATCAACTGACTCCCACCACACCAGAGTTTTGTCAAAGGAAAACTGGCCAAAAGGGTAGACGCATGTGGCAACAATTGGCTTATCCAGACAGGAGGGGACAGGCACATGCAGGCACAATAGGAGAGAATGGCAGAGCATCACCAACACCTGAACTTATTACCCTATCCTAATTTGGAGTTAGCTATTGTGAGATAAATCACTCATGCTTTCTGTAGTCAGTTGTATTTTCAGTACATAAAGGATATAATACTCATTTTAGAGTCAGTGAGGTCTTTATTAAAACAATTTTATTTGATGCCTACTGTATGTCATTTTAGAAGACAGAAATTAATGTTGATCTCCCTTTTGTGGATTTGTTATCTTGAAACTGTACATTATGTTTGTTGTTTCTTTGGATATAAGCATTACCAATGTGTATAGAGCCAAGAACAATGACATAAACTGATGCTTGATTTTTTTTCCCCCTCTCAAACTTTTGTTTGTGGATAGGAGATAATTTTCTCTTGAGAACCAATAGCAAACAAAAATCTTGCCTTGTGCCCTTAAACGCCTTCTAGTTTGGAAACTGGTTCAACAACAACCACAGCTGTCTTTTTAGTAGATCAAGCACTGCACTACTGTCACTGCATTGTTTCCTTGAGGATAAAGATAAACCTTGTGAATTTAGTCTCGGGTTCCTCCATCAACTGTAGATAGCCTTTGACACATTCATCAATGTTCTGCCCACCCTTATGAATTTGTACAGCAGCTGCTGTTTGGACTCAGAGGTCAGAAAGCACACACAACTGCTCCTACTATGTGTTAAACAGATCGTGCTGAAACACGTAGGACAATTATTTACAAAAGTTTAATTAAGAACAAATACTTAATTCATAATTTATTTAAAAATTAGTTGAAGATCTGGGCTTGGCCATCTTTAACTGATTTGCATGACCACACAATGTTTGCACTTCATAGCGATACATGCACACTAGATGCTTGCAGATCCACAAATATAAAAGCGTTGTTCCTGTGTTCAAATGTATATTAACATTATAAATAAGAGACTGAATGAAATGTAAGGGAAATCACCCATTCTACTGCTGATTATACTATCAATCTACAAGCTAGTTCAGCTGTTCACACCACAAAGTGAATGAGGTGTTGAGCTAATAGGCCTCTGGGTCTTATACTGCTAAGCAACTTGCCTTGGGGTCAACATGTTTACACACCAAAGAAAGTATGAAGTCACACACAGTTTTACGATAATGTGACTGTGGTGTTGCAAGAGTGAGGGTGATTTTTCTTCACCCTCTGTGAGACATTTGCGTCACAGGATCCGCGACCTCTATTCTCCCAAATCCTTCTTTAGATAGCTGTGGGATGTTAGACATGCCATTCCATCCCTTGTGTAACCCTTATGGTGTTCAGTCTCAGCTGTCAAGAGTCCTTGAGCCATCACCACTACTGCCAGGAGGTCATCACATCTCAACTTGGAGGGTTTATGTCATTGACATGGGAGGACCTGCTGTGGCTGGTGGCTACACAGACTCCAGTGATGCCCTGCTCAAGCCCACTAGGAGGTGTCTGGACTCTGAATGCATCATATAGTTCTCTTGTCTATGCCTGAGCTTGTTTCTCTATACATGTCCACATGAACTCTCAGACTGAGCCATGGAAAAGGGACAGAGAAGTGGTAATCCTTTGGGAAATGTATACTTTTTTTGCTAAGGACTGATGTGGCATGGCCATAATCAAAGTTCAGTGTTATTGTATCTACTCAGTACATGTAACTTTCTATTCATTGAATATACTCTGTTCATTGTGATTTAAAGCACTGTCTTTCTTTTATTTTATTTTATCACAGAACTATGATGTGAACTATCAGATCAGATGTATGGTTTCTATATGAAACTACTATATCAGTGTACTGTATTTTAACTGCAATATGTTTTACATTAATTTCACAAATATATGTCAAATGGCGTGGTTTCAACATTGTTTTGGGTACAGTGGTGTTCATGGGCTGATATGTGTGGGACAAAACAGAGTGAGGTCCTGTTGCAGTGCATTGCCTTGTAGCCTTCTGTTGGGAGTGTCCTCTGACCATAGACACTCATACTGTAGGTCTCTGTTCCTAAGAAAGTGACATTCAAGCCTTAGTGCTGTTTTGTTTTTGATGCACATCTCCTTCCATTTGTCCTTGAGTACAAATATAGCCATGGGAAATTCTTGCTAAATGTCGATGAGACTGTGACAGGTTTCTGCAACAGATGGTCTTGCACATGAAACAGACATCAAGGTATAGATTATTGCTATTATTCTCCTTTTCATTCGCCTCTGCTTCTTGGTTTACAACTGTTTACAACAAATCAAATTTGGGTGGTTGTATTTGTTAACTATTTGTAAGAAAAGAATATATGTTGTGCTGCCTATGGACATTGGTTACTTGTTGCCAACTTGTACCATGTTGTATTTATTGATGGTAAACATGTTTCTCAGTAATTGCTGAAATTCAATTTTCATTTGTTTTAGATTAGATTTGGTTATTGCTGAAAAGTAAAACACTGATTTGATCATCCATTTAAGAAGGAGATTGGTCAAATTTGTGGTTAACAAAAAGTTTGAACCCAGCACAGACAGGGAGATGGGTATAGATCCTTTCTGACCTGCCTCAATCCTGTGTGTGTGTGTGTGTGTGTGTGTGTGTGCGTGTGCGTGTGCGTGCGCGAGTGCGTGCGTGTGTGTGTGTGTGTGTCTATTTGTATGTTGAGTTGTGTTGTAAAGTGAACAGGTGTTACCTTGTCATGTCCTTAGAATCTCAGTGAGGCGGCAGCCAGCAGACTCTTCTGCCAGAGCATTCATGTCAGTGCACAGGCATTTCAGTGTAGGATCAGCCTAAGACAAGAACAAGGACATGGAAAGATTTATATTGTTTTTTACCGAGTACTAGATGGATTGACTTAGCTTAAGGTCAGTGTGACAGAAGTAGCGATTTACTGTAAGCACCTTAAATCATTGAAAACTTTCATATTATGAATGTATCTATTCTATTTTTAAATACTATGCTTTAGTACTCTTTTTTTCTCTCTCTCTTCCTTTTTTATGCAGAAGAATCTGCGGATAAGCCTTTTTATAGCTTTGACAGCAAAACGGAAAGATGGAAGATTTATTCTGGTCCTTGCGGTGGACTGTCACAGTTCAGTGTCAATACAACAGGAGATCTCAAGGTGTAAAAGTAAGCAGGCTTTACTATGTTGAGTGTATGCTGTGATATAATTCTTGACTTGGTTTGTTGATGTGTGGTCATTTGTTTATTCATAGTTTGTGTCTTCACTGTTTTCAAAATAATACGAATGTAGGACTTTTTAGGATTAGAATTAGTTAGGATAGCTCCTAACCTCGTGATAATTATTCCCAAGCAGACTCAGGATCTCCTAAAATCAGGCAGGGAATCATTATGTGCACCTCACATTCCATAGTAATGGTCCACAGGTTGCTTCTTAGTCATGATTGTATTGAATCCTTTTTTCCTTTTTCATTTCATTTGTGACACTTGCAAAGTTAAGTAGCCTAAGTTAGTGGTAATTGACGTGAAGAAATGAACCTGAAAATATGTTCACACTAGTAATTTCAAAACAGCAGGATGGGGTTTGAGTTTGGTTGATGTGTTTTTTTAAGTAGCTGCAGCTTCAGGTTGGAAGAGATGATGTTGAGTGTTGAATGTATCTTTTCCACTTGTCCCAGGTGAATACAGGCATGCGCCTGTCTTAGGCAGAGAGTGTATGTAATGCAAGTACACCAAGTAGGTTTATTTTCTGGGATTATATAGAACTCTGTTAACTCAGCCCTGTTAATCTGCTGATTTGGTCCCAGCAAGCATGACTGTCAGTTTAATGAAGTTTATAATAGGCAAACTTTGCTCATAGCATCGTCAAAGAAAAAAGAAAATCCTTCCCCTTCTTCTATGTAGGCCCGTGAATGTATGTGAATGTATAGGTGGGGTCTTTCATAAGTATTTTTTATAAGTATTATTTATAAGTATTTTAAGAATGTACAAACAACAGAAACGCTTTTTAAGTGATTGTATTGGAATGCATTCCATATTGAAAACTAAAACACGGCAAACAATAACTTTTCATAGACGTCCATCATGAGAGCTTCACTCTTCTTCGTGTCCTTTCTGTGATACAGCAAAAACATAGTCAGCAATATGTGGATAAACATGATTGTTAGGGGTCAAAATTAACTACTATTAATCTACCAGCCACTTTCACATTTTGCCAGCATTTGGCTAATGGCTAGGGCCAATTCTTGAGCCCTGATGATTATGAATAATTGTATACTCTATTAGAGAGCCTAGTTCTGCTAATGGCAACAAAATATAGTACAGTGTATTACAATAATATGCAGATACTGGTTATGGCAATTATATGAATATATTCATATATTGATACCATATGTCAACACAGTGATCTAAGTATATGACATTGAGTTCTAGTTGTGCAACTGGTGCTCTCACCTTGCCACCTGCATCACGGCTCTTGGCTCTCATCTTGTTGACCTGAGACTCAGCTATATCGGCTCTCTCCTCAGCCTCGTCCAGCTCATGCTGCAGCTTGCGGAACTTGCCCAGATTGCTATTAGCCTGTTCCTCCTGAAATGTGCACAGAAATTAAGTTCTTATTTCAACAGAAGATCCTTACCTGACAGCATACTGGTAGGCATTGTCAGAGATGGAGAAAATGTGAGGAGGAGCTTCACTCCTCTTCTTGCCTCTGTAAGCAACAACAACTTCCTGGTTGTACACTGGCAACCACTTGTAGGGATTGACGGTGACACAGAACAACCCAGAGTAGGTCTGTACAAATAAACATTCATTTGATTATTACCAGTGTGAAAATATGAAGCATCAGAATAGATTTACCGTAAGAAAAATATCATAGGATGAGGTTGGCCAGTTGTTTTTGCCACTATGGGATAAAAGTTCATTTCTGTACTCACATAGATCATCCAGGCTGCGTAACGCTCTTTGAGGTTAAACAGCACAGCAGGCTCATGCAGGAAGGTGAACCCGGCGGGTTTTGTTGGTGGACATCTGCCTATTTCACAGTGACAGTCTGTGAGATTTAAACAAAATCAGTGTCTTTGGACAATTTTTTGTTCACAATCCAAGCAGCTAAATTGAAATGTAGTCTGAGAAAAGTATAAAAAGTATGACAAAATTGCATTTACATAGTAATGGGTATAGATTGTGAGTGAATTCAAAATAATATTAATATGACAAATAGATATTTATATGATACTAGTAATTCAGTAAGTAAAACATTACCTTATCAAACTCAGTAAGAACAGTGACTTTGTCACCGTCTCCGCTTTGGATCATTCCCTTCACATATTCAACCTCAGGATTTTTCACGAAGCAGGCCCTCTTAATGTCAAAGGGGCGAGTCTGGGCCTAAAGACGCTCCATGTACGACTTCCTCAGAAAAGGAGCCGCCGCCCCAAACTCTTCCATCAACGCATCACCCATGGTGAAGTCTGGTGAATGGATATTACATTAACTAATTGAACTTGCACAGACAACACTTGAAACCTTAAGGATGAATAACAAAAATGTACATTTTTCAATTTTAAAGGCACACAATGTACTATCTTTACTTTAATATAACGTCTACAAAGCGAATGTGATGGTAATTTAACTTGTAATAGGGGAATTGTTCAACTAGCATAGCTTAGAGTATAGCTGTAGCGGGTCACTACAGAGAGAACCAGCAATGCAACTTCACGACCAGATGATCTTGAGAGAATCGTAAAATATTACCTTGTCAGTAGATATACAGTAGTTATTGCCTGTTGTTAGTCCTTTGCCTCCACAACAAAAACATTTCCATTATGTACAGCCACGAGAAGTCGTTACAACGACAAACGAAAATATAAATATATATATGGTGACTTGGCAGAGCTCTAGGGTCGCCAAAATACCATAAATACCTTAAAATCTTAATAACTATATGTAACGGATTGATTTTGTCAATACTGTTAAGATACGGAGTTGAAGTTAATGTTTTAAATGGTTTGAATATTGGGTTGGATTTACCTGTATACATATCAATTAGCTCAAATGATATCTACAACCGAGGAGCTTCTTTGTTAACATCTGCAACTGTACATCAACACCGACGCCTTACCAATTGTTTATGTTCCCTCTTGGACAAATCTTCAAGAACATTTTGATTTCCTCATAGCTATGTTGATGACACCCAAATTTACTTGGTCCTGTCGCCTAATGGCAATGGTCCCTTTGAATGACAATGTAATAACCAAGTTAACAACTGGATGTCGCAGAATTTTCAAAACGTTCACAAAATCTCTCTCCTGGTCAGTGATCTTAATTGCCACAAGAAAGCATTGCCAAACTTGAGGTCTGGTGTCAAAATATGATTTAGAAAAACTCATGCATGCATATGTCTCCAGCAGGGTTGATTACTGCAATAGGCTTTTCACAGGTCTTCAGGTGATACAATATGCAGCAGCAGGTAGCATATGTTTTTCTTTCGGAAAAAGAACTGACCACATTACTGCTCCCAGTCACATAATTGACTTTATAGCACTACTGCTTTATTATATCAGACACGCTTCAGCAGTGCACCCTCCAGATCTCTCAGATCTCTGGATAAACACTTGTTAGTAAAACCCCATTGTTAGAACTATAGAGGGTTAAGCAGCTTTTACCTGCTATGCGGTTACTATTATGCTTTTATTATTCTTTGTTTTTTGTAAAGCACATTGAATTGCTCAGTGTGTATGAAATGCGCTGTATAAATCAACTTTAGTTGACTAGTTGTTTTGTGATATTTTCAGTCTGTAAATCTCACCTTCTTTGGGTTAAGCCTCAGATGTTCTGTTAAGCAGATATGATGTCACTTGCTGTAAGTGAACAGACAAGAAGCAATCAGATAACACAGGTCACACACTTTGAGCCCCTGCACAGAATGCTTACCAAACAGATCTATGTGTCTGACTCTGACTAGTCAGCCATGTCTCTGTATCTTAATGTCTGTCCATCCATTTAGCTCCCATTCTTGCTATCTTCACCCATCCAACTCTCTCTCTCTCTCTCTCTCTCTCTCTCTCTCTCTCTATCTATTCATCTGTTGGTCTGGTCTCCTCTGCAGCAGATTGACTACTTACCTCTGGGTTGGTCTTTGCTGTATCCACCCCCACTGCCAAGGCCATGGTTGATTCGTCCTTTTTATGTGGGATGGTCACGAGACCATGAGACTAACTGATGGTAGGCATGTACAGTATGTCATGTAGCAACAATAGGCTGATCTAGACAGGAGCAGGCACTGTGGGGGAGAGTGGCACTGCCTGAACTTGGGTGCCTAATTTGGAGATTGCTATTATGAGATACCACTCTGACCCTGTCTCTGGTCAACTGTCCTTTCAGTACATCAAGCCTCGTTTCGGTAGCCTATCAGTAAGGTCTGTATTAGGTGTTTATTGGTAGCACTTTATTTCAAAGGAACACGGCAGAGTTTTATGAAATTGTCTTAGTCCGGCAGTGACCCTACTAGCTTAGCTTAGCATAGTAAATGGAATCTCTCGTTGCCAGATAGCATATCATTAGCAAAAGTGAGCCAACAACAAATAAAATCCCTAATTACTTCTTGTCACCTCCGTATTCACTCACGATGCTATCAGGCAACGAGAGATTCCATTCACTATGCTAAGCTAGTGGGTGCGCTGCCAGACTAAGACAATGCATGCAGATGAGCAAAAAAGTTTGCTCACTTATCAAACTCTAGGGGAGACCGTAAGTAACCCAACCCAAACCTAATTTCATAAAACTGTGGCGTGTTCCTTGAAGGGGTCCTTGTTCCTGTGCATCAACATAATGAAGTACAGTGTATTAACCTATGTAACCATATGTAATATCACATACAAATGTTGTCCATACAGTACATAACGTATTGTTGTGCACCTACAGATCATTAGAGGGCCTACACATGTAGTAAGATCACAACAAATATTAGCTAACCACTTACAATTCGCATCAACGGGGTCTAAGCATTTGTCAGCAAAGCCAAAATCATTATTATTTTCTTCTCTATTAATGACTTAAATATTCAAAATGTAAAGCACTTTGAGCTTCATTCTGTGTATGAAAGGTGCTATTGCAATAACACATATTATTATTATTATTATTATTATTACTGTTATTGGCCGGGTTTCCCAGATTCGTTAAGAAGCTCTTAAGTGCTAAGAACTTCTTAGGAGTGTTCTTAGAACGTTCTTAGAGCGCTCCTAAGAAGTTCTCAGCACTTAAGAGCTTCTTAACGAATCTGGGAGACCCGGCCATTGTTGTTATTATTACACTTTCGTGGTAGTGTGGTTAGGGTCCCAGCAGACAAACGTAAGTATTGTAAACTTTGAGAGTGTACAAGGTTATAACAACACCTGTATCTGAAGGAAGCAAGTTGCCTGGCTTCGTGTTCTGACTTCGCTCAAATCAGTGGGCGACGTGTTCAACTTCTTTTGCCAATGAGTAGATCTGGCTGAACATAAGGCAGGTTTGTATGGTAACTTTCAGCAAAGGTACACAAAAATACATTATTTATAGACAACATATACAACATACGACATCAGTATGTACATATTGTTACACTGTACTGTAGATACACTGAAACAAGGACCCCTTAAAACAAAGTGTTACCGTACATTTTATTTGTTTAGCCGACTGTTTTTTTGGAAATAAGTATTGTCATTGTGTATAGAGCCAAGGACAATGGATACTGATGTAAACTGATGCTTGATTTTTTTTTCCTCTCCCAAACTTTTGATTATGGATAGGAAGCGAGTCCAATAGACAGGAACAGCTGTCTCTTTAGGAGTCATGTCCTTATCGCCATCTCACTGGCACCACATTTTTTCCTTGAGGACAAAGATAACCCTGTGAAGTTCGTGTCAGATTCCTTGCTGATGGCCTTTGAAGCACTTATCAGTGTACCTTTACGCCCTTATGAATTTGTACAGCAGCTGCTCTTTGGACTCAAGCCTGAGTGCAAACACAACTGCTGCTACTGTGTGTTATTCAAATGGTACTGAACACACATACTGTAGGTCAATTAGATTGCAAAATGATCTGTATTCTGTTTGAAAATGAAGTGAAAAAGATGGGTTTGACCATTGATTCGCATGACCACCAAACTGCTGCACTTGACTTGATACACATGTACATCTAGGTGTTACGGACCTATAAATGTAAAAGTGTTGTGTCTATGTTGAAATGTAATATTTAACAGTAAGGTATCTGGAATTAAATGTAAATTGTGCATAAAGGGCATCAATGTGTTATATTACTGAAGATATTAAGTCTATGTGATAGCTGGGTGCTGACCTCTCTTATCATATCCATCTAGAAACACTAGTTCAGCTGTTTGCACCAAGAAAAAGTCAAGGAGGTGTTGAGCCAAAGGCATCTAATTCTTACATTATCACTTGACTTGGGGTCAAGACATGTTTACACACCAAAGAAGGTGTGAAGCCACCCACAGGGTTCCGATAATGTGACTGTGATGTCCTAAGAGTGAAGGTGATTTTTCTTCACCCACAGTAAGACATTTGAGGTCACAGGATCCTTAATAAGATAGCTGTTAGATGTTGGGCATGCCATTCCATCTCCAGTGCGATCTTTATGGGGACCCTCAGCTGTCTAGAGTCCTTGAGCCATCCCCACCACTGTCGGCAGGACATCAGATCTTGTATCATTGGCATGGGAGGACTTGCTGTGGCAGGTGGCTTCATGGACTCCTGTAACACCCTGCTCAAGCCCACTAGGAGGTGTCTGGACTCTGAATGCATCATACAGTTTCCTTGTCTATGTCTGAGCTTGTTTCTCTATCCATGTCCACATTAACTCACAGACTAACACATGGGAGAGGGAAAGAGAAGTGGTAATCCTGTGAGAATTGTACATTTTTGTTTACTAAGGACCATGAACAGATTTGGCCATATCAAAGTTCAGCGCTGTTGGATTTACTCTGTACTGTACATGTACTGTAACTTATCTATTCATCATACTCTGTTCATGGTGGTGTATTTTAAGCGCTGTCTTTTTCTTTTGTTTTGTTAGGTTTGTTTAATGGTCTGCCATTGTGAAAAGGTGACGGTTGACCCCCCACAAAGAACCACAGCACTACCATTCAAGCAAGTGAACTTGGCTTTGAACATCATCATCAGAGTAAGCACCTTTATTTTGACTATTACTACATGAAATATATACATCTCAATGAAGAGGCTTTGATGTTATGTATTAAGTATATCTACTTTTGTTTAATGTGTTTGGAAAATGTATCATACTCTGTAACACTAAACAGACACTGCAATGCAACTGTACTCAGGGATATATGTTGAATCCCAACAGATGCTAAAGTTAATTATCTATGCTTTCTAAGTATTTTTACTGTTATGACATTTGAACACACAGGTCAAATGTGTGGTTTCTATATGAAACAGCTATATAAGCATACTGTATTTTAACCGCACAATTTTGTTTGGTGTTCATGGGCTATAGTTTGTGGGGACATAACAGATTTAGACTCATAGGTCTGTTGCTGTCCCTCAAGCTGCTAAGACAGTGACAGACCCTTGTGCTGTTTTGTTTACCATGCACATGCATGCCTCCTTCCCTTTGTCCTTGAGTACAAAGATAACCCTGTGAAATTCTTGCTAAATGTCAATGAGACTGAGAAATATTTAAATCTAATATGCAACAGATGGTCTTGCACATAAAACAGACATCAAGACAGATAAATGTCCTATTCTTTCCTTGTTTTCTTGGGTTACAACAAATAAGACTAGAAGATAAAAACATATTTTGGGTTGTTACCACGCCATCATCAAATTTGAGGTTATATTTTTTTTTTCAAGATCATAGCACTCCTCTGTCCATCACCTCCCACAGACATGGAGATGGGTAGAGATTGCCTCTCTGACCTGTGTGTGTGTGTGTGTGTGTGTGTGTGTGTGTGTGTGTGTGTGTGTGTGTGTGTGTGTGTGTGTGTGTGTGTGTGTGTGTGTGTGTGTGTGTGTGTGTGTGTGTGTGTGTG
The DNA here is from genome assembly GCF_963854185.1 of Sardina pilchardus. Lineage (NCBI taxonomy): Eukaryota > Metazoa > Chordata > Actinopteri > Clupeiformes > Clupeidae > Sardina > Sardina pilchardus. Next base: position 20,721,414 of record NC_085012.1, read on the forward strand.
TGTGTGTGTGTGTGTGTGTTGAACAGTGTCCTTAGAGAATCTCAGTGGAGCAGCAGCCAACAGACTCCTCCTCTGCGACCAGAGCCAGACCATTCATTTCAGTACACAGGCATTTCAGTGTAGGATCAGCCTAAGACAAGCACAAGGACGTGGACATGTTCTTATAGTTTTTGTTTTTTTTTCTTATTGGTTGATACTGTCACTTTACCAGACTTGGGATCTCCTAAAATTGTAATAGTTACTCCCAAGATCTCAGACCTTGTAAAACCTGATGATGAAGATTCAATGTGAAGTGTGTGTGTGTGTGTGTGTGTGTGTGTGTGTGTGTGTGTGTGTGTGTGTGTGTGTGTGTGTGTGTGTGTGTGTGTGTGTGTGTGTGTGTGTGTGTGTGTGTTGAAGTGGAGCACAACAGACGTTACCTTGTCATCTCAGTGGGCAGCAATCCAGACTCCTCCCCTGAGGCCAGAGCCAGAGCCATTCATTTCAGTACACAGGCATTTCAGTGTAGGATCAGCCTAAGACAAACACTATGATGTGGAAAGATTCTTATTGTTTTTTTATCTATACTATTTTAAATTATTTGTATTTACACTGTTTCTCTCTTTCCTATTTTGTCATACAGAAGAGCCTTGTGGATAAGCCTTTTTACAGCTTTGACAGTAAAACTAACTGCTCAAAAGGAAGTTCTACTGTGAATGGAAGTTTTAGCTGGTACTTGAGGTGGACCCTCACAGTCTTCAGTGCCAGTACAACAGGAAATCTCAAAGTGTAAAAGTAAGCAGATTTTTTTACTACTGTTGAATATGTGCTATGATGTAATTCTTGATTTTGGCTTTGTTAATGCGTGTGTTAGTTTGTTTATTCATAGCTTATGTCTTAAGTGTTTTCAAAAAGTACAAAATTATGACTATTTCTAAAGAGTTTTCAGCCTTTCAAGACCTTTCACCTTATCGATATTTTTTTTATTGTTTGCTCCCAAGTTACCATTAGCTCAATGTTGTTTTATGTGCCAAAGAACACTGTTTGTTTATGCAGTTGAAAGGGTCTATAAAAATCTTATGCTTGAAGCAATGGTTGAAATTCTAAGCCTTCAGTATTAATACAACTAATAGAACAGACTGATGAATTGATGATGATTAATCAGCAGCCAGCATCTGTATTTATTTACTTATCTATGACAATAAATCAGTTATTTCAGTAATAACACTGTAGTATCTCAGGTATTTATTTAACAGGTGTTCAGTAAATGGACAAATTTTCATCAAGTTTAGCTTTGAACCAATTTTTTAAATCCTGAGCATTCAGTATTAATCATTGCAAGATTGTAATTGGACAGATTGATTAATTAATTATTAATAATTAATCAGCAGCCTTAATCAACATTTATTTATTTATTTATTTTCTATGATAATAAATCTATGATACTATTATCTATGATAATATTGTACTTCATTGTTATAGCAGCAATAACTCAGTAGCATCTCAAGTGTTTATTTAGGCTAGATGAACCCAGCCTGACCTGCCGGCGAATTTGGATTTCGCCCGGCAGCTCATGCTGGAAACCTGCACATCTATCTCACCTGCTTCCTGTCCACAACCTTTGGGTCCAATCACAAACTAGCTTATCCAAAAGACGCACCGGATCGTTGATCTGATTGGTTGAAGGACTATCCAAGTGTACGGAGTCATTTGAGTGATGCCCATTGATCTAGACCCCGAAGCCGCCGCCACGCGCCGCCATTTGCGCCATTTAGAATTTCAGCCGCCGCCAGCCAATAATTTTGTAAGCCAAATTGAGCCGCCATCTGATAAACTTTGGCTGAGCCAAACCTAGACATAGACTTGTTGCATCTAAAAACAGTTATATCACAGAGGGTACGAAAAATAAACGATACACAAGGTTTTCCCACTGGATTCACCACATCAGTCTCGTGCTCGTTGCTACGATACACAGGACTCAGTGAGTTGACAGCCAATTAAAAGTCCACGTTCTCTGCAATGTTTTTGCTTTCTCGCACTGAGATGAAATGGGGGAAAGAAGCTAACGGTAGCCTTATTTTGATCTCGCTTTTCATATACTTTCCTAATTCCTACGAAGTTCTACTCGGACTTGAAAGTCTTCAGGGCCCGGTTGCACAAACATCAAAACCAAAGATTGATGATATGAAACGTATTCTGGAGCGGACAGATTTACAGCACGCGATTTTACTGCGACTGCAGCATTTCACCATCTCCAGAAATTGCTGCGCTAGCTCACAATGCATGCTTCAGTCTACATTGAAGTGAAATGTGCAGAGCTTTGTTAAAAATTATATAATAACATTGTGTATTGAGATCTAGTACAACATAGACATCTGTAGACATGAAGAGGCAACTTAAGCCATTATCAGCCATTAAAAATTTAGCGGCTGCAGCAGCCATTTAGGTTTTGGCTGAGCCGGCTAGCCAGCCAATAACTTCATCAGCCAGCCGTTATTCTCAAAACAAATGGCTTCGGGGTCTACATTGATCACACCTCTTGTGCAGTAGAAACAAAGTGCAGCCTCCCCATACTAATGCTCAATCTTCAAAGATTGAGCTTAGTATGGTGATGGCCAGACTAGTGTTTATCTAATTTTGAATGAATATTCATCAAGTAGAGATTCTCTAGACTGCAGGGCAGGAGTTTTCTACCAGTTGTACTGCACTGCAGTGCTCTGGTGGTGTGTGAAGGTATTGCAGGTTGTCCCTGTCCAACACCGCAGCTTCACTGTGGGCAGGGAATCATTATGCGCACCTCACATTCCATAACAGTAGTCCCTAGGTTCTCAGTCGTGATGGTGATTCAAAAATGTTTTTATATTTCATTTAATTTGGGACATGATGGTTAGTATTAATTTAAATAAAAAGAGTTTTACTTATTTTAAAGCAGCACTAAAATTTGCTCTCGGGGTCCGCCATCAGTTGAGAAGCGCAGTAATGAATGAACTAAATGTGTTTCTTTGTAACAAACTATAGATAGATAGATAGAAAACTTTAATGTCCTTTAAAAAGGCAATTTGTTTTGCAGCACAGCATAAGATGACAGATTACAGACATCAATACAAGACACACAAAAGACACATACAGCACAAATACACACCACTGGTCATCTGCATCAGGTTAATACAGCCAATAAATAGCCTAAATAATAAATAAATAAGACCCAGATATATGTAACAGCAACAGATACTAAGTATGTGTCATATCTTGTTTAGTTTAGTTTTTTGCTCTATTTGTTCTAATATTAGGGTATCTGTATCTTCGACCTGAGGGTAGTGTCTGGAACTTAACTGAGAGTGGGTGGGTAGTATCAGTGCATACTTTGTCTGCTTTCTGGGTCAGCCTAGTCAGGTACAGATGGTAAAGATCAGTCTGCTGACATCCAATTATTTTCCCACAAGTTTTGACAATCTTCCCCAGTTTACTTTTATGTGTTACTTTAGAATGCCCATACCAACAAACAATACCATAGCATAGAATGCTTTTAATAAAAGACCTGTAAAATAAGGTCAAGATTGTGTTGTCCACATTGAAAAAATTAAGTTTTCTCAAGAAATACAGGCGTTGTTGGCCTTTTTTAAAAATGGCATCTGCACACTTATCCCATGCAAGTTTGTTGTCTATAATTAGACCAAGATATTTATATTCTGTCACCACTTCAATCTCCTCTCCACTAATAAGTGAGGGAGAGACTGGCAACCTGTTTTGTCTGAAATCAAAGACCAACTCTTTTGTCTTGGATAAGTTGAGGTGCAAGTTTGAGACTTCACACCAGTTGACAAATTCATCTAACACGGGACCATGCTCAACATCACCTTGATTTAATAGGCTAACTAGGGCTGTGTCGTCAGCATATTTAACTATATGGCGACCAGAGTAATTGCTGCGACAGCAGTCTGTATACAGAATAAAAAGCAAAGGTGATAGGACACTACCTTGTGGAGTGCCAATAGATGTAAAACGCTCATCTGACAAGATGTTTCCTACCTTTACCTGTTGTGCTCTACCTTGTAAAAAGTCCAGGATCCATTTGATTAATTTAAAATCTAGACTAAAATGTTTGTCTAGTCTATCCGCCAGAATGTGTGGATGTATTGTGTTAAATGCTGATGAAAAATCAGCAAATAACACACGAGCATGTGTTTTAGTACCTTCCAGATGCATATACAGAAAATCCAAAAGTGCGACAATTGTATCATCAGTCCCTCTGTCAGGCCTGTAAGCAAATTGTAGTGGATCAAGGGCCTGCTTACATGAATTGATAATATGGGATTTAACAATCCTTTCAAATGATTTGACTACCAGAGAGGTGAGGGAAATGGGTCTGTAATCCTTGGGAGTGGATGGATGGGGGACTTTGGGGAGGGGAGCCACATAAGATTTTTTTTCCAAAGCCGAGGGACCACCTGTGTATCCAGTGAGCGTTGGAAAAGAGAGCTGAAAATCCCGCTCAATTGTGCTGAGCAGTATCTCAGCACTTTGCCCCCGATGTTATCAGGCCCTGGGCTCTTTTGTGTGTTGATTTTCCCAAACACCCGCTGCACTGTGTCCTCTTCAATAATGAGCGTGTCCACTGTCCCTGTGTCCTCTGACTCATCCTGTTGCCAAGTAGGATGGCTATCACCGCCCATATTCTCATAGCGGGTAAAAAATTAATTCAAGTTGTTGGCCAACAACTGGCGTGCTCCATCATCTGTGTGTTGATCTGTGTTTTTGTTTGTTTTATAAGGGGCATTTGCCATTAATTTTATGCCAGACCATGCAGCCCTAGAGTCTCCTGTCATTAAGGTCTTCTGTACCTTGTCTCTGTACTGGCATTTAGCTTTGTAAATCTCCCTATTAACCCGTCTCTGTATTTCCTTCATGTCCTGTCGACTGCCCGAAGCAAAAGTCCTCTTTTTCTCATTTAAAACTTCCTTTAACTCTTTAGTCACCCACGGTTTGTTGTTTGGGTACACCCTGCTGGTCTTTTTGGGAATCACGGACTCCACACAAAAGTCTATGTACCCAGAAATGACCTCTGTCAACTCATGCAGGTCAGCTGAAGAGTCTTGGAAGATGCTCCATGATGTAGACTCAAAGCACCCCTTCAGAGTCTCAACACTGTCTTCATCCCACACCTGGGTCTGTTTTACCATTGGTTTAACACGTTTTAAAATCTGCCTGTAGGTGGGTCTTAGCAGAATGCTGTTGTGGTCTGAGCCACCCAGAGGTGCTCTGACACTGGATGAATATGCTTTGGGAATTGATCCATAGCATAAGTCTATGATCTTGTTATTTCTTGTTGGACAAGTTACATACTGTGAATAGGTGGGCAATATACGTTTCAGGGTACAGTTATTAAAATCCCCCATTACAAATTTGGGTGCGTCTGGAGAAATTTCATCAAACTCCTGAGTGATGTTAAAAATGATGTCCGCTGCCTTCTCTACATTTGCTCTGGGGTGTATGTAAACAATTGTCAGAAATAGTTGTGGGAATTCACGGGGGAGATATGAGGGGCGCAGGGACAGCGACAGAAGTTCAATGTCAGGGGTGCAGATTTTTTTTCCTGACCACCGTTGTTCTGCACCACCGATCGTTTGTCATGATGCACACACCTCCTCCTTGCTCCTTGCCCGTGATCTCACTGCATCGGTCCATGCGTGTGATAGAGAAGCCGTCAGGGCAGACCTCTGAATCCGGAACTGTATGGTTCAGCCATGTTTCGGAAAAAGCGAGAACACAGGCCTCCCTGTATTCATACAAGTAACGAGTGTTTGCTCGCAACTCGTCCGCTTTTCTCTTAAGCGATCGGACATTTGACAAGATGATAGTAGGAAGTGGTACTTTTGTTTTCCTCCCTCGAAGCTTTTGTCGTATTCCTCCCCGCTTCCCACGTTTTTTTGTCTTATGCGCATTCTTGCGAGTTTCCCTTGTAATCTCCGCAGGTATGTTTCCATCGGGTTGTATCCAGTCACCTGCGTGAACATTGAGTTGCAGGAGAAAGTCCCTGTTGTAGCGTATGTGTGAATCTGACTTGCTGGCCTGTTCACTTGCTGCGACCACAAACGCGATAACTCCAAGCAATACAAGTATTCCCCATACACGCCTCATACTGGCTTGCATTCCAGTGCATTGACCGTGGTCACACTTATCGTCGTTATTTTGAAACGAGAACAACACGACAACACGAACTTAAAACGACTTAAACAAAAAAACAAACACCCTGTGCCGCAGGTCGCCACTGTGCAGCGCCCTCTCACTCCACTAGGCTATAAGCTATGAAGTCAAAAAAAAAAAACTATCAACATAAAGCCAAAATGATCTTACGAGAGAGTGCTAGGTAATTCTCCTTATACTAGAACTTAAACTAGATTTGTTTTTTTTATCTTAATGTAATAACCCTTTTTTGCAGTAGGCTATACTTTGTACTGACTAAATAATATTTCAAGTCAAGTCCTGTATTAGGCAGAGAGAGTGCATATTTTAAAAAGTAAGTGGGTTTATTGTTTGAGATTATCTATGGGACTCTGTTCATTTAGACCAGTTAATCTGTTGTGTTGTATACAGGCCTGTTGTGAATGTATACAGTAAATGGGGTTCTTGATGAATTTTACATGCAAGTAAACTGCTCACAAAAAGTAAGGAAACTTGACTTTGGCCCATTATATCTCCCCTTTACTAATACCAACCAGTAAAGTGTTTCATATCATTTTTAACGTTGATGTGTCACCTTTACAATGAGGTATAGCTTGTAAGCATAGGGCAATCATGGAATGAGCAACACAAGCAAACGTGTAAGTAGTGCCAACAAAAAATGTGCCAAAATGGCCTGTTATGCTGTTTGAATTCACCTTTGTTACTTGAAGCATTGACGATTGCACTCTCCCACAGAAATGAGGAAAACAAAACATGTTAGGCATACATTTGTTCATTGTATACTCAGTGTCAGGGTCCTCAGTAGCGTGTAGAGGATCCATATGCAGCCACAACAGCTTGGCACCTTCTTCTTATGCTGGTCACCAACCTGGCTACATTCTTCTGTGGGATAGATTTCCATTCCTCGATAAGGATCTGTTGTCAGCCAACCTGGTTTTGTTGGTGGCACATACAGCACGCCCAAGCTGATCCCACAAGTGTTCACGGCAGGCCATTCGATCCTCTCCACTCCCAAATTCTGGAGGTACTCTCTGATGATCCCAGCTCTATGGGGGCGAGCGTTGTCATCCTGGAGGATGGCAATTGGTCCCATATTCTGGAGATATGGAATTGCCACTGGCTCCAGAATCTCATCCCGGTATCTAACTGCATGATGATTGCCTTCAATGATAATAAGGTCTGTCTTTCCAGTTAGGGAGATGTCACCCCACAGCAGAATGTAGCCAGGTTGGTGACCAGCATGAGAAGAAGGTGCCAAGCTGTTGTGGCTGCATATGGGTCCTCTACACGCTACTGAGGACCCTGACACTGAGTATAAAATGAACAAATGTATGCCTAACATGTTTTGTTTTCCTCATTTCTGTGGGAGAGTGCAATCGTCAATTCTTCAAGTAACAAAGGTGAATTCCAACAGCTTAACAGGCCATTTTGGCACATTTTTCGTTGGCACTACTTACACGTTTGCTTGTGTTGCTCATTCCATGATTGCCCTATGCTTACAAGCTATACCTCATTGTAAAGGTGACAAATCAACGATAAAAATGATATGAAACACTTTACTGGTTGGTATTACTAAAGGGGAGATATAATGGGCCAAAGTCAAGTTTCCTTACTTTTTGTGAGCGGTTTATATCATGAATATACAAACAACAGAAACACTTTTGAAGTGATTGTATTGGAATGCATTCCATACTGAAAACTAAAACACGGCAAACAAGAACTTTTCACTTCATGTCCATCTTTAGAGCTTCACTCTTCATCGTGTCCTTTCTGTGATAAAGCAAAAAAAAAAAAATATATATAATATGTGGATGAATATGATTGTCAGGGGTCAAAATTAGCTATTATTAATCTGCCAACTACTTTCACGTTCACGTTAAACCAGCATTTCACTGATCGCTACGGCCAATTTTGAGCCCTAATGACTTTAAACACTATGAGAGAGACTATAGTACTGCTAAAGGCTGAAAGTATAGTGCAGTGTTTTATAGTAATATATTGGTCAGTGGCATCTGTTGCTCTCACCTTGCCACCTGCATCCCGGCTCTTGGCTCTCATCTTGTTGACCTGAGACTCAGCTATGTCAGCTCTCTCCTCAGCCTCATCCAGTTCATGCTGCAGCTTGCGGAACTTGCCCAGGTTGCTATTGGCCTGCTCTTCCTGAAATGTGCACATGATTTGCATTTAATGTATTGTGTATTTGCATATTCAGCAGTTAATTGATTAAACAACTTTGATAACAGATAAAATAAGGAAGAGAAGGAAAAACTAAGGAGAAAGTGGATGTCACTTACAGCCTCCTCTGATGTTCTCTTGAAGGACTTGACCTTCAGCTGCAGTTTGTCCACCAGATCCTGAAGACGATGCAAATTCTTTTTGTCCTCCTCAGTCTACAGATTGGAGAGGTGGGTGAATTTCAGCATTAAGCATTATGTATTAAAAACGTCTTCTTGATATGGTATAATTTAATATACCTGATAGGTGAGCTCCTTGATGCGGCGCTCATATTTACGGATTCCTTTCACAGAATCACTGGCCTTCCGTTGCTCCACTTCCACCTCACTTTCCAGCTCTCTCACCTAAAAGTAGACAAATAAAGTAAATGTTGAACAAATGGTGATATGTCTACCTGTAATTATATGGAGTTGTGCACTGATTATTACAAAAACACAGCATTTACCCTGGACTCCAGCTTCTGGATCTGCTTCTTGCCACCCTTCATGGCAATTTGTTCAGCTTCATCCAGACGGTGCTGCAGGTCCTTGATGGTCTGCTCCATGTTCTTCTTCATGCGCTCCAGATGAGAACTGGTGTCCTGCTCCTTCTTCAGCTCCTCTGCCATCATGGCAGCATCAGTGATGGCCTTCTTGGCCTTTTCCTCTGCATTCCTGCACTCCTGCACAGCCTCCTCTACTTCATTCTGCAATTGTGATGTATCACCCTCCAGCTTCTTCTTCTGGTTCAGCAGGCTGGTGTTCTATGTGGTCAGACAGAAATGTTCGTGATGGTCTGTTTCACATGGAATCTGTGTCTTAAAATATCTGAAAAACACCATGCTAAGGGTTTACCTGAGAGTGCAGCAGCTGCACCCTCTCACTGACGTCCAGCAGCTCCTGTTCAGCCAGTTTCCGGCCTCTCTCCGTCTGCTCCACCAGAGACCTGAGCTCATCCAATTCAGCCTGTAGCAGATTGCTGCGTCTCTCCACAATAGCAGTGTTCTCTTTGAGATCATCATTATTACGTAGAGCGTCATCCAGCTGCAGTTGGGCATCCTGCAATGTACACATGTTAGAAATGTAAACATGTATTCTTCAGATTGTTAAAATACGGCCTAACCTTGTTGCAGTTAACTCTTGTTTGATTGTATTCAGCTATTCAAAAAGATAGTTAACCTACAGCAGAAATAAAAAGAAAAGTTGCACTTTTCAGACAAGATGGATGGAATGTAGTCTAATACGGATTATTTTAAGATACTTTTGACTACATGCACAACTATCAGTAAGTGAATACACTGCAAAAAAATTGCTTGTCTAATAACATCTAACCAAGTGTTTTAATCCTATATCAAGATTAACATTGTTTAATAAGTTGGTATTGTTTTCACTACAAAAACAGACTCACCTAGTGCTTTCTTATGAAATCAATTGACTTACGGTAATTTAAGGAAAGGTTTACTTATTTTAAGTCAGTTCTTCATGAAAACAAGCAAATTTATCTGCCAATGCAGTAAGTAAATTTGTTGTAAAAAAGCTGGCATATCTCAGGATTCTGATTAACGTTAACTTTGAAAGATCGCTATTTTTCTTAGCCTACTGCCACTCAACTAGCTAAAAGCCACCTCCGTCATTTGCTAAATGTTACTGTGTTCTGAACGTGTGTATATTACAGCTTGGATGCAAGGTGACAGTTCATTTAAACTTCACAACGAGTTTGGCGAATTAATATTCAAGTGTGATACGGCCAACAATTTGGAACTACTTCATAGGTGTGCAAATCTATAAAAAAAATAATGCACACCCTTATAGAACGCAGGACAATGGGGAATTCAACCAAGCAGTGGAATAATTTGATAATCACACTTGGTTAGATTTACATTTTGCAGTGTCGAGAAGATGGAAAAATCATTGAGTGAAATCTTTGGTATATAATGAGTAAAAAGTGCTATAGGTGAATATGTAAGTGGTAAGGTATTGTCTTTTCAGGTTGAACCAAAACCCCTCAGCTGCGCGTCGGGGTTCTGTTCACCCTGCCAAAACGAGAAAATAAACTTAACATAGCCTACTATGCATTAAAATATGACTTGGCTACCGTTTCGTGGCTTCTGCTGACAAAAGATATAGTTTGCCACACATATAGAACTTGAGAGTTTCAGGTGTTACATGGTAACATATTACTAGCTGGACTGTCAGTGAAAATGTGATGTGAAAGACGTGAATCAAAAGCACAAGGTATTGCTATTGACAGCAGTCATTTTACACTTTGTAGCGGTAATTATATAGATTTAATATTGGGAAGGTGCTTTCAATTATGTAAGGGATAACAAATTGTCCACCGGTAATAATCGGAAATTATACCACTGCTTAGTCAAATTTCCTATTGTGATGCGCTATTTGGAACGTGCATTATTTTTCTATATACCGCACGGCTATGAAGTAGTTCCTTTTTTTGGGCTAATTACACTTGAATATCAATTCGCCAATATGAATGTAACGGTAAAAACAGCAACGTTATATCTAAGACAGCGGCAATATAAACGAAAATGATAGTAGCAGTGGTATAAGCGGGATAATCAACTCCGCGCCCTGTGCGTTTATAGGAAAATAATGCACTTATCGAAGTGTAAAGTCCCCTCCGCCTGCGGCGTCGGGTCCTTATTACCACTTCGAACGTGCATTATTTTCCTATAAACGCACGGCGCGTCGTTGATTATCCCTTACATAAGTCTCAACAGGACGAACAGAGCCCGGAACGGAGGGGTTTTGCTTTGTCTTGAAGGGACACCAGTGGACAATACATTATCCTGTTTATTATACAGCTACTTGCTAAAACGAGAAAAGAAACTTAACACAGCGTGTCTTTAGCAATGACTTTGCTACCTTTCGTGGCTTCCGCTAGCAAAATAAATAGTTCTCCACACAGAAAGAACAGTTTCTGTTGTATGGCAACATCTTATTAGCTGAGTTTCACTTTCAATGAAATTCCATCAAGCAAACGGATTAGTTGCGGATTGATATGAATGAGGTGGATCAAAAGCACAGAACCAGTTGCCATTGACGGTCATTATTACCTCCGCCAAGGAGGTTATGTTTTCTTCTGTGTTTGTTTGTCTGTCTGTCTGTCTGTCTGTTCGTCTGTCTGTTAGCAAGATAACTCAAAAACTAATGGATGGATTTCGATGAAATCAGGCAAGGTCAGAAATTATCCATGGAAGAAATGATTACATTTTGGGAGTGATCCGTGATTCCGGAGGAATTCATTTTTTTTTGCTTAGCAGTGTAATGGCATGGTATGGCCACGTGGTGGCAATCTGAATAGTTTAGGTTCAAATGTATGACAACCTAGGAAGAACAATACAGGCGGAGGTCTGCGCTCTCTTGAGTGCTTTTCTAGTATGCAGCGGTCATTATAGATTTAACAGACCTCGTTGTCTCATTCCTAAACTTGACACTGTTACGTCAAGTTTAGGAATTAGGAAGTTTAGGAATGCACACCAATGCAGTTAGTGATCTCTTTACTGTCAATGGGATTACAGAGCTCTGTGCTGCATTGTTTTACCTTCATATGTGAATGGAGACCCTTAAGCTGCTTCTGGGCCTCAGCTGCCTGCCTGTTGGCCTGGCTGAGCTGGATCTCCATCTCATTTAGGTCTCCCTCCATCTTCTTCTTCACCCTGAGAGCCTCATTCCTGCTGCGAGTCTCAGACTCCAGGGAGCTCTGCAGGGTATCCACCACTCTCTGCTGGTTCCTCTTGGCCTGCTCCATCTCCTCATCCTTCTCAGTAAGTTTACGCTCAATGTCAGCTTTGACCTGATTGAACTCCAGCTGAGCTCTGAGGATCTTACCCTCCTCATGTTCAAGGGTACCCTATGGAGATATAGGAACATAATAATCTACTTAGTTATACTGTATATTTCTGTAAAAAACAAGCACCCTATGATATCTTTGAATGAGGGAAACTAGTTTTCTGATTATTTTGATCTGTATAATTGTACAGTACCTCAGCTTCCTCTAGGGCAGTCTGGATCTCTGCTTTCTCTTGCTCAAGTGTCTTCCTGGCCTTCTCAAGCTCATGAATGCTCTTTCCAGTCTCACCAAGTTGCTCAGTGAGATCAGAAATTTCCTCTGGAAAGCAGATGAAGATTAGTTAGTTGTGTGGTGTCACTTTGTCAATTATATAAGTTTTGTCTTAAGGGAGCATCAAACAGACCTTGGAGATTTTTGTTCTCCCTCTTCATGGTCTCAAGGTGATCCAAAGATTCCTCATAAGAGTTCTTGAGTTTGAAGAGCTCAGTGCCAAGGGATCTGGACTCTTTCTGGGCGCTCTCCAGCTCAGTCTGGGACTCCTCATACTTCTGCTTCCACTCAGCCAAGACCTGTTCAGGTGAAAATCTTTCAGTGAAATCTGATAATCATGTGAAGGAATATTGGCCATGGTGTTTTTGATCATCTCACTGTTTTCTTACCTTATCAAAGTTTCTTTGTCTCTTGTCTAGAGCAGCAGCAGCAGCATTGGATCGCTCCACATCTACCATGAGATCTTCAATCTCATTCTGCAGTCTATGCTTAGTTTTCTCCAGGGAGGAGCATTTGGCATTGACGGCCTCCACAGCTTCCTCTGCATCTTGCAGACGTTGAGCCAGCTTTTTCCTGAGGAAAAAATAATTGAAAGTGACAAATGTACATGCCATGTCTAAGCATCAGTTTTAAACAATTCATACAGAGTCAGTTCCCCAGGGCCTTACTTGGCATCTTCCAGCTCCTCAGTTCTCTGGATGGCATCAGTCTCGTACTTGGTTCTCCACTGAGCCACCTCAGAGTTGGCCTTGGAGAGACTGCGCTGCAGCTCAGCCTTGGCCTCCTGCTCCTCCTCATACTGCTCCCTCAGGAGGTCAGAGTCGTGGCGCGCAGACTGCACTGCATGGGCTAGTGCGTTCTTGGCCTGTGGATAGGATAAGATTAGACTTGGAAAACCGAGCCTGCTCTGTCGCCGATTGGATTTCGCCCTGCAGCTCAGGCCGGAAACCTACACATTTATCTATCCTGCTTCCTGTCCACGTTTGATGGAACCAATCACAACCTAGCTCATCCACCAGGCACTCCTGGATCATTGGTCTAATTGCTTGAAGGACTATCCAGATGTGTAGAGAGTCATTTGAATTATGCCCATTGATCATGCCTCTTGTACAGTAGAAACATACTGTAGCACAGACTTCCCAGACTAATGTTCAATCTTAAAAGATTGAGCTTAGTCTGGTGATACAGTAATTGAAAGATTTTTTCTGCAAGTTATCAATACCTTCACTTCCTCCTCAAGTTGCCTCTTGAGATCCTCAGCCTGCTGCGTGTAGGACTGTTTGCCTCTTGTCAGTTGAGAAACAAGTGAGTCTTTCTCTTCCAACTGTCTTGCAAACTCACCTAAATAAACAGAATATACATATTTCAATTGTAATGCTTCATTTCTTGATACAGTACATGTATTTAATTAATAAGTTGTTTTACCATTTTGACTTACCATTTTCAGTTTGAAGCTTGGCTTTCTGCATGGTGAGGTCATTGATGGAGCGCTGGCCTTCCTCAGCCTTCGTTCTGTATTCACTCATCTGGTCCTCCAGTGTTCTGCACATCTTCTCCAAATTTGTCTGACAAAATAATACACAATGTTGTTCTGATGTACTATTTCCTGAAAACTGTTGTCGATATAGAGAGTTCAGTGAGACCCATTATACAGGTTCTTTCTTTTATACATTTTAAACAAACCTTGGCCTTAGAGACCTGCTCCATGTTAGAGACAATATCGTCCAACTCCAGACGGAGCTCACTCTTCTCCTTCTCAAGCTTTTGCTTTACTCTCTGAAGGTTGTCAATCTGCTCCCCGAGGTCAGCTACACTGTCTGCATGCTTCTTCCTCAGTGTGGAAGCAGTGGCCTCATGTTGCAGAGTGGACTCCTCAAGATCTCTGCGCAGCTTCTGGAACTCAGCCTCCCTCTTCTTGTTCATCTCAATCTGGGCAGCAGTGGCACCTCCAGCCTCCTCCAGCCTCTCACTGATCTCCTCCAGCTCTCTGGCCAGGTCTGCCCGCTGCTTCTCCACTTTGGCTCGGGCAGCTCTCTCAGCCTCTAACTCTTCCTCCAGCTCCTCAATGCGAGCCTAAGGACAGTAAAATAGGAAGTGTATTTTATTTGTATTAAATTCTGTGATAGATATACATATGTTTTCACAAAATGTTATGTTTTATTTCTTAATAGTTTTTATTCTTCATTTACCTGCAGCTCCTTCAGTTTCTTCTGGAGCTGGGCACTCATAGCTTGTTCATCTTCAATCTTGCTATTAAGTTGACTGATCTCAAAGTCTTTCCTGTATTGAAACAGCCAATGAAAATATCAATGGAATATATGTTTTCTCTGTTTTTGTTACTTATAGGAGACTGTCTGGTTTGTACATACTTCTTCAGCCGCTCTTCTAGCTGCTGTTTGTCATTCTCCAAGTCCATAAGACTTTCTTGGGTCAACTTTAAGTCACCCTCAAGCTTCCTCTTAGCTCTCTCAAGATCCATCCTGAGTTTCTTTTCCTGTTCCAGGGACCCTTCAAGCTATTTCGGATGGGGGAAAAAAAGGAATTGTGTAAGTGTCTATCAAATTCATGCAGTGAAAAATAAATGCCTGTTGGTTTTATTGCCTACATCATCAACTTGCTGTTCCAGCTTGGTTTTGGCCTTGGTCAGAGTGTTGACTTTGTCCTCCTCACTCTGAAGGTCATCCAGCGTTTGCTGATGAGCCTCCTGCAGTGCTTTCTTCTCCTTGGTCAGCTTGGCAATGATTTCATCCAGTGCTGCCATCTCTTCAGTCAGATTTTTAACCTAAAAGTAAAGTCGACCATTGTCAAATTATTACTTGATTACTTAATTACTTGACTTGATTAGTAACATTTTCCTTGATGATTAGAGAGATTTTTACTTCTGCTAACCTTATTCTCAGTGGCATGTTTCTCTTTCTCTACTTTAGCTAGGGTGAGCTCCAGATCATCAATATCCTTCTTTAGCTCAGAGCACTCATCCTCCAATTTCCTCTTCTTTGCAGTGAGCTCTGAATTCATCTCCTCTTCATCTTCCAGTCTCTCAGCCAGCTCCTTGGATTTGGCCTCAAGTTGGATCTTGCTCTTGATCAGACCTTCACATCGTTCCTCAGCATCACAAAGACTGTCTTGTTCCTGTAATGAAGTATTGTAGATTGATAGATTGAAGGTACAGATAAAAGTAGACATGCAGATCTGTATATGCTTTTGGATATTTCGTGGATATAGGTCGATCTTTCATTAATATAACTTTACAATTTCACTTTGACTAATAAATAGTCGCTGGTTAAATTGAAGAGTACTGTATACTCACAGTCTGGACTTGAAGTTGGAGGTCATTTTTCTCTTGGAGAATCGAAACCATTTTCTCCTCCAGCTCTTTCCTACGAGCCTCAGATTTGGCATAGGCCTCCTTCAGCTTCAGGAATTCTTCCTTCATGTTTGCCATCTCTTTCTCAGACTCAGCAGACTTCAGCAGGGGCTTGATCTTGAAGTACATTTTCATCCAGGGCCAATTCTTGACCCCCATGAATGCACGGACGTTCCACTGAATGACAAGAAGGGCATCCCTGAGGATTTGAAAGGGGGGAAAATGTGCAATGAAGAGGAACACAGATGATATTATTCATTGTCTCTAAACAGAGAATTTCAAAAACATGTTGCGTGTTTAAGTGGTCACACTTTCATATTTAACACATGTTGATTATGCAATGTGTTGCTTACAGAAAATAATTGCAATGAATAAATGGAATTTAGGTAAAGAAAAAAGACTATCAAATTACTTCACCTGCATACCTGATATGAAGAATAGTTTCTTGATCATTTTAATGATTATTAAACCACTGTTACTTGCTTGCTCTGTGTACATTTTTGTGGAATGACATCCTTCATTCAACCAGTACACCTATTTACCTGCGTTCAACAATCTTCTGGAATTCAATTCTTGCCAGCATTCCTCTTGCTCTTGATTGCAAACCAGTGATGATTAGAGCAAGACGGTCGTCTCTCATCTCCTCAAGGACACCCAGGAGACCAGCTTTGAAGAACACCTTTGAATCAACAGTTTTGTTTAGAATTAGAATGTTATGAGGCTTAACATGCATTTTAGAGTTTTAGAAAGCTGCATAAAATACTGTATGTCAAAGACATTTCAAACTCTGCCAGCAGCCCAGTTGTTTATGACCCAAAAGCTTTTGAACACTTTTTTAGCGATATTAATTTCATCTTTGTGGGGTTTCCAACCCGAAGGACCAACTACATTGTGCTTAGCTTGCATGGTTTATGAAAATGACAGATGTGTTCATCAGTCCTGTGCTTATCCATGTACCATCAATATGAAATTGAACTGATGACACCTTTCAGAAAAGATTCCTCAGAAAGTGTCACCGTTTTACTTTAACATTGAAGGATTATGAACATTATAGTGTAAAGCACCTTAGTGTGTCCGAATCTGTACTGCTCATGGTCAATATCCAGGGATCCAAGCAGTTTTTCTGCTCCTTTCTTGGGGTCAATGAACTGTCCCTCAGGGATAGCTGCAGGATTCAGGATACGGTATCTAAAGAGTTTAAAATAGTCCTGATATAGACATGTTCTCTCAATGTTGTAATGAGAAATGTATACTAAAACATATTGTACCTCTGTTTGAAGTCAGGATACAGGATCCTGTTGGGGAAGCCCTTTCTGCAGATCCTGATGCCTTCCAGCACACCGTTACAGCGCAGCTGGTGCATGACCAGAGGATTCTCCATGGCCCCAGGAGTCTTGGTCTCGTTGGGGATGATGCAGCGCACGAAGTGGGGGTGAGTTGACCTCAAGTTGGTCATCAGCTTGTTCAGATTCTCCTGTTGTTCAGACGTTTAAATGAGAACAAAAATCCGTAGGACTGCACAGAACCCCAGTCGGCCCATTGATTTATATAGATAGATAGATATACTTCATTGCCACACAACAATGTTGGCGGTAATTGTTTACAGAAAGTAGGCTGCATTAGGTCAAGCCAAAAAGGGATAAAAGGAACAAAAAAATTACAAGAAAATAATTTAAAATAAATAAATAAGATGAGTACAGATGAGTTTTATTTTCAGAAGTCTAAAGTGTCTATAGCATCTTCCAGAGATGCTTAAAAGAATATGTAATTCTAAAAAATGCCTTCACTTAAGTGCAGTATGTTGATTTAACCTGTCACACTTACCCTGTGAAGGGCGGATACAGTCTGGAAAGAAGAACCCTTCTTCTTCTTGCCGCCAGACTTCTCTTCTTGGACTATTAAAATATCACATCTCCATCAGCTCTTTACACGTTAATTCATGATTATCACAGGATTAGTTAGGAGAAGATTGACAGACTACCTGAGTCAGCACCAGCATAGTTAGCGAAGAGAGCACACAACATCTTAAGAGATGATTTCTGAAAGAGTCCGACCACAGTCTCATTGAGAGGGTCTTTGTTCTTCACCAGCCAGTTGCCAATGTTATAATCAACAGTGCCAGCATAGTGAACCAGGGAGAAATGGGCCTCTGGTCTCCCCTTGACAATCCTTGGCTTCTGGAAGCAGGCATTTTTGCCCAAATGGTTGTCATAAAGCTTAGCTTTGAATGTTGAATCACTGGCTTTGGGGAACATGCACTCCTCCTCAAGGATGGACATGATACCCATGGGCTAGGGAGGAAAGAATATGGAAGTATGATTATTCAAAACATTTTACAACCACACAAATAAGAAAACTAGGTGTCTTTGAGTGCCATGAAAGGTGCTCCAAATAAAACGTATCATTAGTATTATTAATAGTGATCTATGCCTTCAAAGAAATATAGCAGTAGATAAAAAGTCACTCACTTTCTCAATGAGCTCAATGCAAGCGGCCAAGTCCATGCCAAAGTCAATGAACGTCCACTCAATGCCCTCCTTCTTGTACTCCTCTTGCTCCAGCACAAACATGTGGTGGTTGAAGAACTGCTGCAGCTTCTCATTAGTGAAGTTGATGCAAAGTTGTTCAAAGGTGTTGAACTGCAAGACAATGGAGATTTTGTTAATATTATATATTTTGTTTAAAATTATAGGGTTTTTCTAGGCTTTGAAACTCACATCAAAGATCTCAAATCCAGCAATATCCAGCACACCAATATAGTGCTGGCGAGGCTGTTTGGTGTCCAAGGTTAGGTTGATCTTGACAACCATCCAGTTGAACATCTTCTCATACACTGACTTGGACAGGGCTCCGATAGAGTAGTACACCTACAGTAAGGATGAAGGAGAAATGAATGACATGAAAAATGCCAATGGATGAGTTTTGATCGCTGTTTTAATGATAGAATTAAACACCAACAGGCATGGGTTTATAACAGCCCTGTTGTTTAAGGTAAAAATCTTGCATAGTGTACCTTTGATACAGTAGCTATACCTTGTACAACATACAGTATTAGGGACTCAGTGTAGTTAGCTACTATTAATATGTATAATACTTATAATACTATCATTTCACAAGAGTGCTGATTCTGAATTCTGATATTACCTGATTTACATTCTGTCCTTTGGTGACCCACTCGTTTCCTACTTTGACCCTTGGGTGACACAGACCCTTGATGAGGTCAGCAGAGTTCAGGCCCATGAGGTAAGCGACTTTGTCGGCATCTGGCATTAAAACCGCACAGTTACAGTTATCTACCCATATTTAACCATAATATGTAAGGGATAAAGCATAGAACGCTGGTCATTATCGGGAAAATATGTCCCGACAGCACGAACAGGACCCTGGTGTGCCAGTGGATTTTCCCGATAATGCGGCGTTCTTTACATTATCCCGCTTATTACACTTGCCAAAGCGAAAAAGTATACTCTACATGATATGACTGTACATTATTTATTACGGTTTCATCGTGGCTTTTGCTTAGAAACAAATAGTTTGCAACACAAGCTGAACCTGAATCAAACATTCTTTAGAACGCAGTTGATCAACCGATTGCTTTCACTTTTGAATGAAGTTCTGCCGGTGACCGGACTGCTTGGGAACTTCCTTAAAAGCGGTCTGTTATACTTAGCAACAGTCAGTTATTCAGAAATAACAGAAATAACAGACCTCCGAATGTTGGGAAGGCCCATTCAAGTGCATGGAGCATTCTTCAGCATTATGAAGAGTGGTGTAATAAGTGGGAATAACATCCAACATGCAAAATTGATACACACCCTCAGTGCCATCAGCCTCTGCCTGCTCCTCTCTCTGCTTGTTCTTGAACTTCATGTTGCCATAGTGCATAATGGAACCAGTCAGCTTGTAAATACCGTTTTTCTCCTCTTGAGAAAAGCCCAGCACATCAAAGGCATCCTGTCACAAAACAAATATTCCATTAAGTAACTTAAGTCTAAGAACCCCCCCCCCCCTGTATATGTAAATAGAAAAGTGAAAGCAGGCCTACGCACATCAGTAGCCATCAGCTCATCAGCATCACAAATAGAGGCTACTTGTGTCTGTCCTTGGGAGATGAACGCGTAGTCATAAGGGTTGGAGGTGATCAACAGCATCTCTGAAGAAAGCAAGACCATAGGCCAAGTAAAGCTACTATAACTGAGCTAAGGAAACAATTTATTAATTAGACCCTGTGTCCAACAATCATGTTTTTGTGCTGACAGTGCCCTCAACCACCTTTTAACAGCGCTTTGCTCTGCACTCTCAGTGTTTGTTGTGAGGTTATGAGGTTTCCCCCTCTTCAATCATGATTGGCCGTCCAGAGAGAACAAGTGACATTGGCAAGTCCATTGCTGTTCTAAAAGTTGAACAGATTTCAACTTTCAGCACTCCGAGCACTGTGTAAAAATACAGTCAGCGGCGATTGCGTTTTACCACTGAGGGCGCTGAGCGTTGTGAATGCTGAAATTCATAGAATTTGTATTGAAAATAGCTGCGGTCAGTGCAAAAAACGTAATTGCTGGACAGAGGCCTTTATTTCTCTTTCATGCACTCAAATGCCTGGAGATGTATGCATTTCTCACCCAGCAGCTCCGGTTTCTGTTGGGACAGGATCTGGTAGAAGATGTGGTAGTCTCTCTCAGCCTTGAGCTGAAAAGTGACCCGGGACTTCTCCAGCAGATCTGGGGGATTGAAGAGTAATTATACATTTCAAGCTATTGCTTTGGTCTCCACAGATGAAGACGGTCAAAGAGGGCTTATAGTGTATACTTACAGGTCTCAATATCTGCTGAGGATAGCTTGCCATTCACACCGAAGTGGATACGGATGAATTTACCCTAGCATGGGTGACACATCAAAATTAAATACAGTATGGCAGTGATAGAAGAGTGGATTTTGAGTTGGAATTCACAAGAGTGGATTTCGAGTTGAAAATCAATAGAGGGCTTACGAATCGGGAGGAGTTGTCATTTCTGATGGTCTTGGCATTGCCAAAAGCCTCCAGAGCAGGGTTACACTGGATGATTTGATCTTCCAATGTGCCCTGGGGAAAAAATACAGAATATACTGTATCAATTCATCTTTATAATGGAGTCTTGGAGACTCGCCTGGCCCCAGCAGTATCTCTGCGCATTTTCATTTTACTGAGAAGATACTAGTTTGGCTCCTGTCAATGTGTATTCCTCAGCCACCAGGATGGCAGGTTAATCAACAACTAGAATTTTAGTTTTAGTTTAGTTTAGTTAGTTTTGAAATCAGAAGTGGCCGTGGTAAAAGGTAACAGTCATACCTGCAAACATCTACAAGTTGCAATTTGAAGAATACGTGAATTTATACAGGAAAGGTAAATGCATAATTTCCTGATTGCCAAGTGTTCTTTATTAGCAGTTTGTAGAGGTTAGGCGAAGTAGGAAATAGCATTAGGAATCACTGATCAACGTGATTGGTTAAGCTGGACCTGTGATTTCAAAGGTAACGTAAAATCCAAATTGATTATGATTTACTACTGACACTACTGACACAGTGAGGTGATTTACCTTTTTCTCCAAACTGGGGTCCTTCTTTCCAGGGGCTGCTGCTGCAATGCTAGCAAAGTACTGGATGACTCTTTTGGTGTTCACAGTCTTTCCGGCACCAGATTCTCCGCTGTTGGTTAAAAAAAAAGTATGTGAAGGTTCCCTCATCAACAAGTCAAGACTTTTAAAGTTAAAGACTGGATTATACTCACGTGATAAGGACAGACTGGTTCTCTCTGTCTGTGTAATAATGTACAAGCATGAAATGTTAATATTAAATCAAGAACATGTTATATTCATGAATTCATGCTATCAATTTAAATGCAACATGACGATTCGTTGATGACCTTTTGTCATTAATTTTCGATATATTGCATACGCATTTAGTGCTAAGGTGGTTGTTTTAACAAAAGATCTTTACCTGCGAGCATGTACTGGTAAGCATTGTCAGAGATGGAGAATATGTGGGGAGGGGCTTCTGATCTTTTCTTGCCTCTGTAAGCAGCCACAACTTCCTTGTCGTACACTGGCAACCACTTGTAGGGATTGACAGTGACACAGAACAACCCAGAGTAGGTCTGTACAGATGAACATACTATTGATTATGATCAATGTAAGCAAATGAGGCAACAAAATACTGTAAGTGTATGGAAAGAAATATTTGTTAAGTTTGGACATTTGTTTTTGCTACTAATGGACAGAGTGTCATGTTTGTGCTCACGTAGATCATCCAGGCTGCGTAACGCTCTTTGAGGTTAAACAGCACAGCAGGCTCATGCAGGAAGGTGAACATCGCCATGTCCTCAATTTTGTCATACTTTGGCGGATTCTGTTGGTGGACATTGTCCTCTTTTACAGTGACAGTCTGTAATAGAAACAAAATCAGTCTCTTTAGTCAAGCTCTCCTTCATCTTTGTGTATCATATATATATAGTCAGAGAAACGTATTAAAAAGAATTACAACAATTGCATTTCTATAGTAAGCTGAAAGTAAGTGAGCTTTCAAGTTAAAAATAATAGCTAAATGGAAAAATATATAGGAATGCCAGTGATTTAGTAAGGTCAATAAGTAAAATCTCATAAATAGGTTTAAAATGTATTTGCCATGCATTACCTTATCAAACTCAGTAAGAACAGTGACTTTGTCACCATCTCTACTTTGGACCACTCCCTTCACAAATTCAACCTCAGGGTCTGTCACGAAGCAGGCCCTCTTAATGTCAAAGGGGCGAGTCTGGGCCTCCAGACGCTCCATATCTGACTTCCTCAGAAATGGGGCCGCATGCCCAAACTCTGCCATCAATGCATCACCCATGGTGAAGACTGCAATGTAAATTATTTGATTATTATTTGACATGATTATCGGAATATGTCAAGCACTGAAAAGTCAGAGTGTTTAAAAAAGTTCAATTTTACATCTTAAGACTAGCATGTGACAGGCAGAACTTAAGTCCCTTAGCCAATACTGTTAAGATACTGAGGTGAGTGTTGTTGAGTTGTTTGAAGTAAGTACAATCAGATTGGTGAAGTTAACCTGGTTTGAAACAAGATATTATGGTAAAAGTATGGTCATAACAGTTAAAATGATGAAAAAAACTAAACAAAAAAACACCAGTAGGTTTTATTATATTAGTTTTCATGATCTGCCTCAAATCTTTTATTCACCTCATAGCAGCATATATGCTTCATAATTTAATTGATTTCTGTCTGGCAATCTGAACAACCTTTCTATGGTCAAATTGGTGTTTTGATTACCCTTCAGTCAGGTTTTTGCAAAACATAACAGCACAAAATTGTTGGGGGAAAAACACACTCCTAAATGCAGGAAAAATGTCAGTTCTCGTGTTATTGTAACTTAATTTAGCATATTGCTACACCAACACTGAGTTGGATTTACAGGTAAAGTTATCAGTTGGCTCCAATTACACATACAGCAGAGGAGCTTCTTTGTTAACATCAGCAGCAAATCTTCAAGAACAATTAGATTTCCTCATAGTTATGCTTATGACTCCCAAATGTACATGGCCCTTTCCCCTACTGACTATGGTCCTCTTGTTCTCTGGTCCTCAATATATCAAACAACTTAATCAATGTCCTTGAGACATAAAAGCAATAATCAAATCAGCTTTTTGCCACTTCAAAAACACTGGCAAACTGAGAGTTCTGATATCAAACACAACAAAAATCCATCCAACTGTTTCAGGTGACACAAAATACATTAGTTAGGGCTCTCGTTAACAAATAAGTAAACACTCTATCCCAACACCTACAGTCTGTCTCTACATTAGCTTCCACTCACATGATTGCTCGTTTATGAATCACTAAATGGAATGGGACAAAATTACCTATCAGACATAGTTGAATAGTACACACCCTTCAGACCTCTCAAGTTTCAGAAGAAATACTTGCTTGTAAAACCCACTATTGCATGTGCACACTGATTAATCCCTGTGTATGACATGCGCTGTATAAATAAACTTGACTTAACTATTGTTTTAGTGATATTTTCATGTGTAAATCTCACCTTGTTTTGGTCAAGCCTTTAGTTGATCTGTTACCCAGATATGATGTCAATTGCTGTAAGTGAACAGACAAGAAGCATTCAGATCCAACAGTGTTACAGCAGCAGTGCTGCAGGTACACTCTGAGTCCTTGTACAGAATGCTGTATGTCTGTCTCTCACTTAGGATGTGTAGTCAGCTATGCCTCTGTATCCACTACCCAAATGTCTGTTGATCCATTTAGCTATCATTCTGGCTATCCTCTTCCATCTAACTTGATCAATCTATCTGTCTGTCTATCTACAGTATCTATCTATCCTCTTCCATCTAATTTGATCAATCTGTCTGTCTATCTATCTATCTATCTATCTATCTATCTATCTACCTATCTATCTATCTTTCTATCCACCTGTTTGCCTGCTCCTCTTAGTAGCAGCAGATTGAATACTTACCTCTAGGTTGGTCTTTGTTGTATCTGGTGTCAAGGCCATGGTTGATTTACCCTTTTTGTAGTGGATGGTCCATCCTAATATGGACAGAGCATCAACTGACTCCCACCACACCAGAGTTTTGTCAAAGGAAAACTGGCCAAAAGGGTGGAGGCACGTGGCAACAATTGGCTTATCCAGACAGGAGGGGACAGGCACATGCAGGCACAATAGGAGAGAATGGCAGAGCATCACCAACACCTGAACTTATTACCCTATCCTAATTTGGAGTTGGCTATTGTGAGATAAATCATTCGTGCTTTCTGTAGTCAGTTGTATTTTCAGTACATAAAGGATATAATACTCATTTTAGAATCAGTGAGGTCTTTATTAAAACAATTTTATTTGATGCCTACTGTATGTCATTTTAGAAGACAGAAATTAATGTGGATCTCCCTTTTGTGGATTTGTTATCTTGAAACTGTACATTGTGTTTGTTGTTTCTTTGGATATAAGTATTCCCAATGTGTATAGAGCCAAGGACAATGACAAACTGATTTTTCCCCCCCCTCTCAAACTTTTGTTTGTGGATAGGAGATAATTGTCTCTTGAGGACGAATAGCAAAGAAAAATATTGCCTTGTGCCCTTAAACGTCTTCTAGTTTGGAAACTGGTTCAACAACAACCACAGCTGTCTTTTTAGTAGATCAAGCACTGCACTACTGTCACTCACTGCATTGTTTCCTTGAGGACAAAGATAACCTTGTGAATTTAGTCTCAGGTTCCTCCATCAACTGTAGATAGCCTTTGACACATTCATCAATGTCCTGCCCACCCTTATGAATTTGTACAGCAGCTGCTGTTTGGACTCAGAGGTCAGAAAGCACACACAACTGCTCCTACTGTACTATGTGTTAAACAGATCGTGCTGAAACACGCAGGACAATTATTTACAAAAGTTTAATTAAGAACAAATACTTAATTCATAATTTATTTAAAAATGAGTTGAAGATCTGGGTTTGGCCATTTTTAACTGATTCGCATGACCACACAATGTTTGCACTTCATAGCGACACATGCACACTAGATGCTTGCAGATCCACAAATATAAAAGCGTTGTTATATAACATTATAAATATGTATATTAATATTATAAATAAGAGACTGAATGAAATGTAAGGGAAATCACCCATTATACTACTGATTATACTATCAATCTCTACAAGCTAGTTCAGCTGTTCACACCACAAAGTGAATGAGGTGTTGAGCTAATAGGCCTCTGGGTCTTATACTGCTAAGCAACTTGCCTTGGGGTCAACTCAAGACATGTTTACACACCAAAGAAAGTATAAAGTCACACACAGGCTTACGATAATGTGACTGTGGTGTTGCATGAGTGAGGGTGATTTTTCTTCACCCTCTGTGAGACATTTGAGGTCACAAGATCCACGACCTCTATTCTCCCAAATCCTTCTTTAGATAGCTGTGGGATGTTAGACATGCCATTCCATCCCTTGTGTAACCCTTATGGTGTTCAGTCTCAGCTGTCAAGAGTCCTTGAGCCATCACCACTACTGCCAGGAGGGCATCACATCTCCTCTTGGAGGGTTTATGTCATTGGCATGGGAGGACCTGCTGTGGCTGGTGGCTACACAGACTCCAGTGATGCCCTGCTCAAGCCCACTAGGAGGTGTCTGGACTCTGAATGCATCATATATTTTCCTTGTCTATGCTTGAGCTTGTTTCTCTATCCATGTCCACATGAACTCTCAGACTGAGCCATGGAAGAGAGACAGATAAGTGGTAATCCTTTGGGAAATGTATGCTTTTTTTTGCTAAGGACTGATGTGGCATGGCCATAATCAAAGTTCAGTGTTATTGTACAGTATCTACTCAGTACTTTTTATTCATTGAATATACTCTGTTCATTGTGATTTAAAGCACTGTCTTTCTTTTATTTTATTTTATCACTGAACTATGATGTGAACTATCAGATCAGATGTATGGTTTCTATATGAAACTGCTATATCAGCGTACTGTATTTTAACTGCAATATGTTTTACATTAATTTCACAAATATATGTCAAATGGCGTGATTTCAACATTGTTTTGGGTACAGTGGTGTTCATGGGCTGATATGGGACAAAACAGAGTGAGGTCCTGTTGCAGTGCATTGCCTTGTAGCCTTCTCTTGGGAGTGTCCTCTGACCATAGACACTCATAGGTCTCTGTTCCTAAGAAAGTGACACTCAAGCCTTAGTGCTGTTTTGTTTATGAGTCACATGCACATTTCCCTCCATTTGTCCTTGAGTACAAAGATAGCCATGGGAAATTCTTGCTAAATGTCGATGAGACTGTGACATGTTTAACTCTAATCTGCAATTGAGATGGTCTTGCACATGAAACAGACATCAAGGTATAGATTTATCATTGCTATTATTCTCCTTTTCATTCTCCTCTGCTTCTTGGTTTACAACTGTTTACAACAAATCAAATTTGGGTGGTTGTATTTGTTAACTATTTGTTAGAAAAAAATATATGTTTTGCTGCCTATGGACATTGGTTACTTACATGTTGTATTTATTGATGGTATACATCTTTTTCAGTAATTACTGAAATTCAATTTTCATTTGTTTTAAATGAGATTTGGTTATTGCTGAAAAACACTGATTTGATCATCCATTTAAGAAGGAGATTGGTCAAATTTGTGGTTAACAAAAAGTTTGAACCCAGCACAGACAGGGAGATCCTTTCTGACCTGCCTCAATCCTGTGTGTGTGTGTGTGTGTGTTACCTTGTCATGTCCTTAGAATCCCAGTGGGGCGGCAGCCAACAGACTCTTCCGCCAGAGCATTCATGTCAGTGCACAGGCATTTCAGTGTAGGATCAGCCTAAGACAAGAACAAGGACATGGAAAGATTTATATTGTTTTTTACCGAGTACTAGATGGATTGACTTAGTTTAAGGTCAGTGTGACAGAAGTAGCGATTTAAGCACCTTAAATCATTGAAAACGTTCATATTATGAATGTACTGTATCTATTCTATTTTTAAATACTATGCTTTAATACTCTTTTTTTCTCTCTTTCTTCCTTTTTTATGCAGAAGAATCTGCGGATAAGCCTTTTTATAGCTTTGACAGCAAAACGGAAAGATGGAAGATTTTTTCTGGTCCTTGTGGAGGACTGTCACAGTTCAGTGTCAATACAACAGGAGATCTCAAGGTGTAAATGTAAGCAGGCTTTACTATGTTGAGTGTATGCTGTGATATAATTCTTGACTTGGTTTTGTTGATGTGTGGTCATTTGTTTATTCATAGTTTGTGTCTTCACTGTTTTCAAAATAATACGCATGTAGGACTTTTTAGGATTAGGATTAGTTAGGATATCTCCTAACCTTGTGATAATTATTCCCAAGCAGACTCAGGATCTCCTAAAATCAGGCAGGGAATCATTATGTGCACCTCACATCCCATAGTAATGGTCCACAGGTTGCTTCTTAGTCATGATCCTTTTTTCCTTTTTCATTTCATTTGTGACACTTGCAAAGTTAAGTAGCCTAAGTGGTAATTGACTTGAAGAAATGAACCTGAAAATATGTTCACACTGGTAATTTCAAAACAGCAGGATGGGGTTTGAGTTTGGTTGATGTGTTTTTTTAAGTAGCTGCAGCTTCAGGTTGGAAGAGATGATGTTGAGTGCTGAATGTATCTTTTCCACTTGTCCCAGGTGGATGTACAGTAGTTCTTTGTGCTGACTAAGTGGCATGCGCCTGTGAGAGTGTATGTAATGCAAGTACACCAAGTAGGTTTATTTTCTGGGATTATATGGAATTTTTAACTCAGACCTGTTAATCTGCTGATTTGGTCCCAGCAAGCATGACTGTCAGTTTAATGAAGTTTATAATAGGCAAACTTTGCTCATAGCATAGCCCGTGAATGTACTGCATGTGAATGTATAGGTGGGGTCTTTTATAAGTATTTTTTATAAGTAGTAAATTTAGTAAGTATTTTAAGAATGTACAAACAACAGAAACGCTTTTTAAGTGATTGTATTGGAATGCATTCCATATTGAAAACTAAAACACGGCAAACAATAACTTTTCATAGACGTCCATCATGAGAGCTTCACTCTTCTTCGTGTCCTTTCTGTGATACAGCAAAAACATAGTCAGCAATATGTGGATAAACATGATTGTTAGGGGTCAAAATGAACTAATATTAATCTACCAGCCACTTTCACATTTTGCCAGCATTTGGCTAATGGCTAGGGCCAATTCTTGAGCCCTGATGATTATGAATAATTGTATACTCTATTAGAGAGCCTAGTTCTGCTAAAGGCAACAATATATAGTACAGTGTATTACAATAATATGCAGATACTGGTTATGGCAATTATATTAATATATTCATATATTGATAACATAACAACACAGTGATCTAAGTATATGACATTGAGTTCTAGTTGTGCAACTGTTGCTCTCACCTTGCCACCTGCATCACGGCTCTTGGATCTCATCTTGTTGACCTGAGACTCAGCTATATCAGCTCTCTCCTCAGCCTCGTCCAGCTCATGCTGCAGCTTGCGGAACTTGCCCAGATTGCTATTAGCCTGTTCTTCCTGAAATGTGCACAGAAATTAAGTTCTTATTTCAACAGAAGATCCTTACCTGCCAGCATGTACTGGTAGGCATTGTCAGAGATGGAGAAAATGTGAGGAGGAGCTTCACTCCTCTTCTTGCCTCTGTAAGCAACAACAACTTCCTGGTTGTACACTCACTGGAAACCACTTGTAGGGATTGACGGTGACACAGAACAACCCAAAGTAGGTCTGTACAAATAAACATTCAATTGATTATTACCAGTGTGAAAATATGAAGCATCAGAATATATTTACCGTAAGCCAAATAGGTAACACTTTACGATAAGGGTACATGAATTCTCATGAATTCATGCATGACTTAATGCATGAATCATGCATTACTTCATCCCTTAACATATCATGAATCATTATGACTTAACATGAATTCACTGATTGTCATTAATGAATTCATGCATAAACAACTCATCATCTTAAGCATTAAGTACGGTTGGCACATCATCATGAATCATGATTAATTAAGCATGGTCATGATGACTTTGTCTGACAAAATCGTGGACATCACTGTCATGGAGAAAAAAGAAAAGTAATACCACATGAATTCATGTTAACTAAATGTAATGAATTATCATGAGTTAATTCATTAACTCATGCATTAATTATACATGAACATCTCATTTAATAACATGAATTAATTGTGTTATCAGGTATGGACAGCAAATCATCTTGAGCAGTAGGTACAGTGGGTAAATCATTAAGACTGATGATCAATGATCATGTTGATTTCTTGGTTTTTGAAAAATGTGTTCCAAAGATCATTTTCAGAGAATATCGAAGAATCCACATTGTTTAAATATAGGCATGTCCTCATGAGCTAAGCATTATATTTTCATTAGTTAATCATGTTTGTGGCCCCTCAGGTAAAGTGATGAACAGGTTGTGCTTTAAAATGTGTGAATGAAGTTTATAGTCATGCATAAATAGTCAATTTACATTAATTAACGGTGAATTGCTCATGAGTTCATCATGTTTGTGGCCCCTCAACTAAAGTGGTGAATAATGACATGCATTTAGAGAACTTTTACAAGTTGTATGTATGTTCCATCAGTCACCACAGGGTATTAATAGGTGTACATACTTTAATAACAACCTGTTCATCACTTTACCTGAGGGGCCACAGACATGATTAACTAATGAAAATATAATGCTTAGCTAATGAGGACGTGCCTATATTTAAACAATGTGGATTCTTCGATATTCTCTGAAAATGATCTTTATTAGTTCATGATGAGTTAATGTATAGTTTACTTACCCCTTGGAACACATTTCAAAAACCAAGAAATCAACATGATCATGTGTAATTGATCATTATTCTTAATGATTTATCCACTGTACCTAATGCTCAAGATGATTTGTTGTCCATACCTGATGTCATTAATGACAGACAATTCATTCGTTAATTAATGAGATTTTCATGTATAATTAATGCATGAGTTAATGAATTAACTCATGATAACTCATAACATTTAGTTAACATGAATTCATGTGTAATAACTTTTCTTTTTTCTCCATGACAGTGACGTCCACGATTTTGTCAGACAAAAAGTCATCATGACCATGCTTAATTAATCATGATTCATGATGATGTGCCAACCGTACTTAATGCTTAAGATGATGAGTTGTTTATGCATGAATTCATTAATGACAATCAGTGAATTCATGTTAAGTCATAATGATTCATGATATGTTATGGGATGAATTAATGCATGATTCATGCATTAATTCATGCATGAATTCATGAGAATTCATGTACCCTTATCGTAAAGTGTTACCGAAAAAGATCATAGGATGAGGTTGGCCAGTTGTTTTTGCCACTATGGGATAAAAGTTAATTTCTGTACTCACATAGATCATCCAGGCTGCGTAACGCTCTTTGAGGTTAAACAGCACAGCAGGAAGGTGAACCCGGCGGGTTTTGTTGGTGACCATCTGCCTCTTTCACAGTGACAGTCTGTGAGATGCAAACAAAATCAGTGTCTTTGGACATTTTTTTGTTCTCAATCCAAGCAGCTAAATTGAAATGTAGTCTGAGAAAAGTATAAAAAGTATGACAAAATTGCATCTACATAGTAATGGGTATAGATTGTGAGTGAATTCAAAATAATATTAATATGACAAATATATATTTATATGATACTAGTAATTCAATAAGTAAAACATTACCTTAACAAACTCAGTAAGAACAGTGACTTTGTCACCGACTCTGCTTTGGATCATTCCCTTCACGTATTCAACCTCAGGGTCCACCACAAAGCAGGCCCTCTTAATGTCAAAAGGACGAGTCTGGGCCTCCAGGCGTTCCATGTCCGACTTCCTCAGAAAAGGAGCCGCCGCCCCAAACTCCTCCATCAACGCATCACCCATGGTGAAGTCTGGTGAATGGATATTACATTAACTAATTGAACTTGCACAGACAACACTTGAAACCTTAAGGACGAATAACAAAAATGTACATTTTTAAATTTTAAAGGCACGCAATGTACTATCTTTACTTTAATATGACGTCTACAAAGCGAATTTGATGGTAAATTAACTTGTAATAGGGGAATTGTTCAACCAGCATAGCTTAGAGTATAGCTGTAGCGGGTCGCTACAGAGAGAACCAGCAATGCAACTTCACGACCAGAAGATTTTGAGAGAATCGTAAAATATTACCTTGTCAGTAGATATACAGTAGTTATTGCCTGTTGTTAGTCCTTTGACTCCACAACAAAAACATTTCCATTATGTACAGCCATGAGAAGTAGTTACAACGACAAACGAAAAAATAAATATATATATGGTGACTTGGCAGAGCTCTAGGGTCGCCAAAATACCATAAATACCTTTAAATCTTAATAACTATATGTAACGGATTGATCTTGTCAATACTGTTAAGATACTGAGTTTAAGTTAATGTTTTAAATGGTTTGAATATTGGGTTGGATTTACCTGTATAGTTATCAATTAGCTCAAATGATATCTACAACCGAGGAGCTTCTTTGTTAACCTCTGCAACTGTACATCAACACCAACGTCTTATCAATTGTTTATATGTTCCCTCTTGGACAAATCTTCAAGAACATTTTGATTACCTCATAGCTATGTTGATGACACCCAAATTTACTTGGTCCTGTCGCCTAATGGCAATGGTCCCTTTGAATGACAATGTAATAACCAAGTTAACAACTGGATGTCGCAGAATTTTCAAAACGTTCGCAAAATCTCTTTCCTTGTCAGTGATCTTAATTGCCACAAGAAAGCATTACCAAACTTGAGGTCTGGTGTCAAAATATGATTTAGAAAAACTCATGCATGCATATGTCTCCAGCAGGGTTGATTACTGCAATAGGCTTTTCACAGGTCTTCAGGTGATACAATATGCAGCAGCAGGTAGCATGTTTTTCTTTCGGAAAAAGAACTGACCACATTACTCCAACACCTGCTCCCAGTCACATAATTGACTTTATAGCACTACTGCTTTATTATATCAGACATGCTTCAGCAGTGCACACCCTCCAGATCTCTCAGATCTCTGGATAAACACTTGTTAGTAAAACCCCATTGTTAGAACTATAGATGGTTAAGCAGCTTTTACCTGCTATGCGGTTACTATTATGCTTTTATTATTCTTTGTTTGTTTTCATTGAATTGCCTAGTGTGTATGAAATGCACTATATAAATCAACTTTAGTTGACTAGTTGTTTTGTGATATTTTCAGTCTGTAAATCTCACCTTCTTTGGGTCAAGCCTCAGATGTTCTGTTAAGCAGATATGATGTCACTTGCTGTACAGTAAGTGAACAGATAAGAAGCAATCAGATCACACAGGTCACACACTTTGAGCCCCTGCACAGAATGCTTACCAAACAGATCTACAGTATGTGTCCCACAACAAATAAAATCCCTAATTACTTCTTGTCACCTCCGTATTCACTCACGATGCTATCAGGCAACGAGAGATTCCATTCACTATGCTAAGCTAGTGGGTGCGCTGCCAGACTAAGACAATGCATGCAGATGAGCAAAAAAGTTTGCTCACTTATCAAACTCTAGGGGAGACCGTAAGTAACCCAACCCAAACCTAATTTCATAAAACTGTGGCGTGTTCCTTGAAGGGGTCCTTGTTCCTGTGCATCAACATAATGAAGTACAGTGCATTAACCTATGTAACCATATATATGTAATATCACATACAAATGTTGTCCATACATGTATTGTTGTGCACCTACAGATCATTAGTAGGCCTACACATGTAGTAAGATCACAACAAATATTAGCTAACCACTTAGAATTCGCATCAACGGGGTCTAAGCATTTGTTAGCAAAGTTAAAATCATTATTATTTTCTTCTCTATTAATGTCTTAAATATTCAAAATGTAAAGCACTTTGAGCTTCATTCTGTGTATGAAAGGTGCTATTGCAATAACACTTATTATTATTATTATTATTATTATTATTAGTGTTATTGTTGTTGTTATTGTTGTTGTTATTACACTTTTGTGGTAGTGTGGTTAGGGTCCCAGCAGACAAACGTAAGTATTGAAAACTTTGAGAGTGTACATAGAGGTTATAACAACACCTATATCTGAAGGAAGCAAGTTGCCTGGCTTCGTGTTCTGACTTCGCTCAAATCAGTGGGCGTGTTCAACTTCTTTTGCCAATGAGTAGATCTGGCTGAACAAGTAAGGCAGGTTTGTATGGTAACTTTCAGCAAAGGTACACAAAAATACATTATTTATAGACAACATAAGTATCAGTATGTATACATATTGTTACATAGGTAGATACACTGAAACAAGGACCCCTTAAAATAAAGTGTTACCGTACATTTTATTTGTTTAGCCTACTGTTTTTTTGGAAATAAGTATTGTCATTGTGTATAGAGCCAATGACAATGGATACTGATGTAAACTGATGCTTGATTTTTATCCTCTCCCAAACTTTTGATTATGGATAGAAAGCAAGTCCAATAGACAGGAACAGCTGTCTCTTTAGGAGTCATGTCCTTATCGCTATCTCACTGGCACCACATTGTTTCCTTGAGGATAAAGATAACCCTGTGAAGTTCGTGTCAGATTCCTCCATCAACTGCTGATGGCCTTTGAAGCACTTGTCAGTGTACCTTCACACCCCTATGAATTTGTACAGCAGCTGCTCTTTGGACTCAAGCCTGAGTGCACACACAACTGCTGCTACTGTGTGTTATTCAAATGGTACTGAACACACATACTGTAGGTCAATTAGATTGCAAAATGATCTGTATTCTGTTTGAAAATGAAGTGAAAAAGATGGGTTTGACCATTGATTCGCATGACCACCAAACTTCTGCACTTGATGCACATGTACATCTAGGTGTTACGGACCTATAAATGTAAAAGTGTTGTGTCTATGTTGAAATGTAATATTTAACAGTAAGGTATCTGGAATTAAATGTAAATTGTGCATAAAGGGCATAAATGTGTTATATTACTGAAGATATTAAGTCTATGCGATAGCCGGGCGCTGATCTCTCTTATCATATTCATCTAGAAACACTAGTTCAGCTGTTTGGAGTCAAGGAGGTGTTGAGCCAAAGGCATCTAATTCTTACATTATGACTTGACTTGGGGTCAAGAAAACTGTCAAGACATGTTTACCCACCAAAGAAAGTGTGAAGCCACCCACAGGGTTCCGATAATGTGACTGTGAAGGCCTAAGAGTGAAGGTGATTTTTCTACACCCTCTGTAAGACATTTGAGGTCACAGGATCCTTAATGAGATAGCTG
Source organism: Sardina pilchardus (assembly GCF_963854185.1). Taxonomy (NCBI): domain Eukaryota; kingdom Metazoa; phylum Chordata; class Actinopteri; order Clupeiformes; family Clupeidae; genus Sardina; species Sardina pilchardus. The sequence goes on from NC_085012.1 coordinate 20,756,122, forward strand.
TTAGATGTTGGGCATGCCATTCCATCTCCAGTGCGATCTTTATGGGGACCCTCAGCTGTCTAGAGTCCTTGAGCCATCACCACCACTGTCGGCAGGACATCAGATCTTGTATCATTGGCATGGGAGGACTTGCTGTGGCAGGTGGCTTCATGGACTCCTGTGACACCCTGCTCAAGCCCACTAGGAGGTGTCTGGACTCTGAATGCATCATACAGTTTCCTTGTCTATGCCTGAGCTTGTTTCTCTATCCACGTCCACATTAACTCACAGACTAACACATGGGAGAGGGAAAGAGAAGTGGTAATCCTGTGAGAATTGTACATTTTTGTTTACTAAGGACCATGAACAGATTTGGCCATATCAAAGTTCAGTGCTGTTGGATTTACTCAGTACATGTACTGTAACTTATCTATTCACCATACTCTGTTCATGGTGGTGTATTTTAAGCGCTGTCTTTTTCTTTTGTTTTCTTAGGTTTGTTTAATGGTCTGCTATTGTGAAAAGGTGACGGTTGACCCCCCCACAAAGAACTACAGCGCTACCATTCAAGCAAGTGAACTTGGCTTTGAACATCATCATCACAGTAAGCACCTTTATTTTGACTATTACTACATGAAATATATACATCTCAATGAAGAGGCTTTGATGTTATGTATTAAGTATATCTACTTTTGTTTAATGTATTTGGAAAATGTATCATACTCTGTAACACTAACTGTAACAGACACTGCAATGCAACTATTCTCAGGGATATATGTTGAATCCCAGCAGATGCTAAAGTTAATTATCTATGCTCTCTAAGTCTTTTTACTGTTATGGACATTTGAACACACAGGCCAAATGTGTGGTTTCTATATGAAACGGCTATATAAGCATACTGTATTTTAACCGCACAATTTTGTTTGGTGTTCATGGGCTATAGTTTGTGGGGACATAACAGATTTAGACTCATAGGTCTGTTGCTGTCCCTCAAGTTGCTAAGACAGTGACAGACCCCTGTGCTCTTTTGTTTACCATGCGCATGCATGCCGCCTTCCCTTTGTCCTTGAGTACAAAGATAACCCTGTGAAATTCTTGCTAAATGTCAATGAGACTGAGAAATATTTAAATCTAATCTGCAACAGATGGTCTTGCACATAAAAACAGACATCAAGACAGATACAGTAGATATCCTATTCTTTCCTTGTTTTCTTGGGTTACAACATATAAGACTAGAAGATAAAAACATATTTTGTGTTGTTACCATGCCATGATCAAATTTGAGGTTACATTTTTTTTTTTAAGATCATAGCACTCCTCTGTCCATTACCTCCCACAGACATGGAGATGGGTATAGATTGCCTCTCTGACCTGTGTGTGTGTGTGTGTGTGTGTGTGTGTGTTTGTGTGTGTGTGTGTGTGTGTGTGTCCTCTCTGACCTGTGTGTGTGTGTGTGCGTGTGCGTGTGCGTGTGCGTGTGTGCTTGTGTGTGTGTGTTGAACAGTGTTGTGAAGTGGAGTACAACAGGTGCTACCTTGTCATGTCCTTAGAGAATCTCAGTGGAGCAGCAGCCAACATACTCCTCCTCTGTGACCAGAGCCAGACCATTCATTTCAGTACACAGGCATTTCAGTGTAGGATCAGCCTAAGACAAGCACAAGGAGGTGGAAATGTTCTTATAGTTTTTTTTTTCTTATTGGTTGATACTGTCACTTTACCAGACTTGTGGTCTCCTAAAATTGTGATAGTTACTCCCAAGCACACTTGGGATCTCCTAAAATTGTGATAGTATTGTGGCAGTTACGTCAAGGAAAGTTTATACTGTAGTTTTTTTTTTTTTTAATATATATGTATTTGTGTAATAATTTCTTATATACTGCTAAATACACGTGGCTGTTGTATTGAACAAGAGTACTTGATATCAGCCTGAATTGTAAACAGAGAAGTTACAGTGTAATGCAAGAGTATGTGAAAAAACCTGTGAAGATTCAATGTTAAGTGTGTGTGTGTGTGTGTGTGTGTGTGTGTGTGTGTGTGTGTGTGTGTGTGTGTGTGTGTGTGTGTGTGTTGTGAAGTGGAGCACAACAGACGTTACCTTGTCATCTCAGTGGGCAGCAATCAAGACTCCTCCCCTGAGACCAGAGCCAGACCATTCATTTCAGTACACAGGCATTTCAGTGTAGGATCAGCCTAAGACAAGCACTATGATGTGGAAAGATTCTTTTTAATTTTTTTTATCAATACTATTTTAAATTCTTTGTATTTACACTATTTCCTATTTTGTCCTACAGAAGAGCCTTGTGGATAAGCCTTTTTACAGCTTTGACAGTAAAGCTGACAGTGCTAGCTGGTACTTGAGGTGGACCCTCACAGTCTTCAGTACCAGTACAACAGGAAATCTCAAACTGTAAAAGTAAGCAAACTTTACTACTGTTGATGTGCTATGATGTAATTCTTGATTTTGGCTTTGTTAATGTGTGTGCTAGTTTGTTTATTCATAGTTTATGTCTTCAGTGTTTTCAAAATAGTAAAACATTATGACTAAAGACCTTTCACCCTTTCAAGACCGTTCATCCAATTTACTTTAAATCTTTTTTTGCTGTTTGCTCCCAAGTTACCATTGGCTCAATGTTGTTTTATGTGCCACTGAAAATGGCCACACACATGTTTGTTTATGCAGTTGAACGGGTCTATACAAATCTTATGATTGAAGCAATGGTTGAGATTCTGAGCCTTCAGTATTAATAAAAGTAATAAAATAGATTGATGAATTGATGATGATTAATAGGCAGCCAGAATATGTATTTATTTACTTATCTATGATGACAAATTAGTTATTTAAGTAATAACACTAATATCCCAGGTATTTATTTAACAGTTGTTCAGTAAATGGATAAATATTCATCAAGCTTTGAACCAATGGTGAAAATTCATCAAGTAGAGATTCTGTAGTCTCTAGAGTTTTCTACCAGTTGTACTAGTGTACTGCACTGCAGTGCTCTGGTGGTCTGTGAAGGTATTGCAGGTGGTCCCTGACCATGTATCCAACACTGTAGCTTCACTGTGGGCAGGGAATCATTATGCACACCTCACATCCCATAACAGTGGTCCCCAGGTTGCTTCTTAGTCACAATGGTGATTTAAAAAAAAAAATGTGGTTAGACTGCACTATTTTTCTTGTCATGTCTATGCACAACCTGTCTATACACTGTATTGCATTTTCTGCTTTTTTGCATGTCTGGTTATTTCGTCGTCTTTGTACTAAATTAAGCCAAAATCATCTTACAAGAGAGTGCTAGGTCTCCTTATACAAAAAAAAATGCAAAATAGATTTTTTTTTTTTTTTACTTGTTTATAGTGTATTTTGTACTGATGAAGTGATATTTTAAGTCAAGTCCTGTATCAGGCAGATAGAGTTCATATTTTAAAAGTAATTAGGTTTATTGTATGAGATTCTATGGAACTCTGTTTATTTAGACCAGTTAATCTGCTGTGTGAGCATATCTGTTGTGAATGTATAAGTGGGGTTCTTGATGAATTTTACATGCAAGTTTATCATGAACATACAAACAACAGAAACACTTTTGAAGTGATTGTATTGGAATGCATTCCATTCTAAAAGCTAAAACACGGCAAAAAAGAACTTTTTAGACATGTCCATCATGAGAGCTTCACTCTTCATCGTGTCCTTTCTGCAAAAAAAATATTGTCAGCAACATGTGGATAAATATAATTGTCAGGGGTCAAAATGAACTACTATTAATCTGCCGACTACTTTGATGTTTTTCCAGCATTTCAATTATGGCTACGGCCAATTTTGAGCCGTAATGATGGTGAATGATTTTAAACATTATGAGAGAACCTAGTAATGCTAAAGGGTAAAAGTATAGTGCAATATTTTATAGTAATGTATTGGTCATGACAATCATATATTCATATTCAATACAGTGGCATCTGTTGCTCTCACCTTGCCACCTGTATCACGGCTCTTGGCTCTTATCTTGTTGACCTGAGACTCAGCTATATCAGCTCTCTCCTCAGCCTCATCCAGCTCATGCTGCAGCTTGCGGAACTTGCCCATGTTGCTATTGGCCTGCTCTTCCTGAAATGTGCACATGATTTGCATTAAATGTATTGTGTATTTGCATATTCAGCAGTTAATTGATTAAACAACTTTGATGACAGATAAAATAAGGAGAAGGAAACACTAAGGAGAAGAGAATGTCACTTACAGCCTCCTCTGATGTTCTCTTGTAGGATTTGACCTTCAGCTGCAGTTTGTCCACCAGATCCTGAAGACGATGCAAATTCTTTTTGTCCTCCTCAGTCTACAGATTGGAGAGGTGGGTGAATTTCAGCATTAAGCATTATGTATTAAAAAACGTCTTCTTGATATGGTATAATTTAATATACCTGATAGGTGAGCTCCTTGATGCGGCGCTCATATTTACGGATTCCTTTTACAGAATCACCGGCCTTCCGTTGCTCCACTTCCACCTCACTTTCCAGCTCTCTCACCTAAAAGTAGACAAATAAAGCAAATGTTGAACAAATGGTGATATGTCTACCTGTAATTATATGGAGTTGTGCACTGATTATTACAAAAACACAGCATTTACCCTGGACTCCAGCTTCTGGATCTGCTTCTTGCCACCCTTCATGGCGATTTGTTCAGCTTCATCCAGACGGTGCTGCAGGTCCTTGATGGTCTGCTCCATGTTCTTCTTCATGCGCTCCAGGTGAGCACTGGTGTCCTGCTCCTTCTTCAGCTCCTCTGCCATCATGGCAGCATCAGTGATGGCCTTCTTGGCCTTTTCCTCTGCATTCCTGCACTCCTGCACAGCCTCCTCTACTTCATTCGACAACTGTGATGTATCAGCCTCCAGCTTCTTCTTCTGGTTCAGCAGGCTGGTGTTCTATGTGGCAAGACAGAAATGTTCACATTGTGAAATAATCTCACCAATATGAATAAATCTGAAAAACACTATATTTAAGATTTTACCTGAGAGTGCAGCAGCTGCACCCTCTCACTGACGTCCAGCAGCTCCTGTTCAGCCAGTTTCCGGCCTCTCTCAGTCTGCTCCACCAGGGACCTGAGCTCATCCAATTCAGCCTGCAGCAGATTGCTGCGTCTCTCCACAATAGCAGTGTTCTCTTTGAGATCATCATTATTACGTAGAGCGTCATCCAGCTGCAGTTGGGCATCCTGCAATGTACACATGTTAAAAATGAAAACATGTATTCCCCAGATTGTTAAAGGTTACAGCCTAACCTTGTTGCAGTTATATCTTGTTTGATTGTGTTCAGCTATTCAAGATTGCTTTTTCAGACAAGATGGATGGAATATAGCCTACAGTAATACGAATTATTTTAAGATACCTTACTACATGCACAACTATCAGTAAGTGAATACACTGCAAAAAATTGCTTGTTTAATAAAATCTAACCAAGTGTTTTAATCCTATATCAAGATTTTAAAAAAAAAACTAGTTGGTATTGTTTTCACTACAAAAACAGACTCACCAAGGAAAGTTTTACTTATTTTAAGTCAATTCTTCATGAAAACAAGCAAATTGATCTGCCAATGCAGTAAGTAAATTTGTTGTAAATAGGCACATTTATCTGCCAGTGCAGTAAGTAAATTTGTCTTGATGAAGACGCCTTAAAATAAGTGAAAGTCTTCTGAAATTAAGTCAAAATGATTTTTTGAGAGAGTGCTAGGAGAGAGTGCTAGAATTGCATACTTAAAACAATACCAAATAAATTTGTGATCTTAAGTAAGGGATAATGGACGACACGCCGTTCGGTTATACAAAGTTAATGCACGTTCTAGATGGTGATAGAAAAGTGCATTAACTTTGTTTAACCGAACGGCGTGAAGTCCATTATCCCGCATATTCCACTGTTGCCACTTGCATTGTGTTCGTTTCCGGTGATACTTTAAATGTTTTAATCGCTAGAACTGTCTTGTTTGTAGAACTAATTTCCCCAGACACATTTCAACTAGTTTCTTTTTTTTTTTTTTTTTTTTAAGTATATTTTTTGGGCTTTTATGCCTTTAATGATAGGACAGCAAAGAGAGACAGGAAGTGAATGGGAGAGAGCGTTGGGGTGGGATCCGGAAAGGACCACGGGGCGGGAATCGAACCCGGCGTGCAGTGCAGGTGCCCCAGCCAGTCGCGCCACTGCCGGGGCCTCAACTAGTTTCTTAAGCTGCATTTACTACAGTAGTTCTAAATGGATGGTTGCTACGGCCAAAAGCCAGTCGTTAGTTCTCTCCCGTTGTCAAGCTGGCATATCTCAGGATTCTGATCAAAGATTCTAGAACAGAGCGCTCTGTTCTAGAATATTTGATTCTGATGAACGTTAACTTTGAAAGATCACTATTTTTCTTAGCCTACTGCCACCCAACTAGCTAAAAGCCACCTCCATCATATGCTAAATGTTACTGTGTTCTTCTGAACGTCTGAACGTCTGAATTTTACAACTTGGATGCAAGGTGACAGTTCATTTAAACTTCACAACGAGTTACGAGTTACGTCTGTGCCACTGTTACGTCAAGTTTAGGAATTTTAGGAATTTAGGAATGCACACCAATGCAGTTAGTGATCTCTTTACTGTCAATGGGATTACGGAGCTCTGTGCTGCAATGTTTTACCAAAGATCCTTAATTACTGACAAGATAGAGCAACATAATGCATCTCTATGGAAGAAAAATTAGAACAGTTCCTGTCTGCTTATAGAGGTGTGTCGTAAAGACGTCATAGTGGGATATCGATCTCTGTCAGATTGGCAAGCAGTTCAGTTCGAATGTTAACAGGTCTGCTTAAAGGGGGATTTAGCCCCCCTCCCCTTTGTGAAGACAGAATGCGGAAATGATCGAACGTTTGCGCCTCTCGCTCCGCTTTAACCCTCTCTGGTTTTACCTTCATATGTCCATGGAGACCCTTGAGCTGCTTCTGGGCCTCAGCTGCCTGCCTGTTGGCCTGGCTGAGCTGGATCTCCATCTCATTTAGGTCTCCCTCCATCTTCTTCTTCACTCTAAGAGCCTCATTCCTGCTGCGAGTCTCAGACTCCAGGGAGCTCTGCAGGGTGTCCACCACTCTCTGCTGGTTCCTCTTGGCCTGCTCCATCTCCTCATCCTTCTCGGTAAGTTTGCGCTCAATGTCAGCTTTGACCTGATTGAACTCCAGCTGAGCTCTGAGAATCTTACCCTCCTCATGTTCAAGGGTACCCTATGGAGATATAGGAACATAATAATCTACTTAGTTATATATTTCTGTAAAAAACAAGCATCCTATGATACCTTTGAATGAGGGAAACTAGTTGTCTGATCATTTTGATCTGTATAATTGTACAGTACCTCAGCTTCCTCTAGGGCAGTCTGGATCTCTGCTTTCTCTTGCTCAAGTGTCTTCCTGGCCTTCTCAAGCTCATGAATGCTCTTTCCAGTCTCACCAAGTTGCTCAGTGAGATCAGAAATTTCCTCTGGAAAGCAGATGAAGATTAGTTAGTTGTGTGGTGTCACTTTGACAATTAAATAAGTTTTGTCTTAAAGGGATATTCCGCCATTTTTGGAAATACGCTCATTTTCCACCTCCCCTCGAGCAAAACAATCGATATTTACCTTGTTCTCGTTCATCCAGCCATTCTGTGAGTCTGGCGATACATTTTAGCTTCAGCCTAGCATAGATCATTGAATCGGATTAGACCATTAGCTTCTCGCCTGCTAGCTTCATGTTTAAAAGTGACTAAGATTTCTGGTAATTTTCCCATTTAAAACGTGTCTCCTCTCAAGTTAGAAAGTGCAATAAGACCAACTGAAAATGAAACCTGGCGTTTTTCTAGGCTGATTTGACATGGAACTACACTCTCATCTGGCGTAAGAATCGAGGCAACTTGCAAACGTACCATAGGCGTAGTGATATCGTATGCAGCATCTGAAAATAGTCCCCATAGACAACAAGCAGTAGTAGTGCCAGTAGTGTGCAAGTTGCCTTGATTATTACACCAGATGAGAGTGTAGTTCCATGTCAAATCAGCCTAGAAAAACGCCAGGTTTCATTTTCAGTTGGTCTTATTGCACTTTCTAACTTGAGAGGAGACACGTTTTCAATGAGAAAATTACCAGAAATCTTAGTCACTTTTAAACATGAAGCTAGCAGGCGAGAAGCTAATGGTCTAATCCGATTCAATGATCTATGCTAGGCTGAAGCTAAAAGTTGTATCGCCAGACTCACAGAATGGCTGGATGAACGAGAACAAGGTAAATATCGATTGTTTTGCTCGAGGGGAGGTGGAAAATGAGCGTATTTCCAAAAATGGCGGAATATCCCTTTAAGGGAGCATCAAACAGACCTTGGAGATTTTTGTTCTCCCTCTTCATGGTCTCAAGGTGATCCAAAGATTCCTCATAAGAGTTCTTGAGTTTGAAGAGCTCAGTGCCAAGAGATCTGGACTCTTTCTGGGAGCTCTCCAGCTCAGTCTGGGACTCCTCATACTTCTGCTTCCACTCAGATAAGACCTGTTCAGGCGAAAATCTTTAGGTGAAATCTGATAATCATGTGAAGGAATATTGGCCATGGTGTTTTTGATCATTTCACTGTTTTCTTACCTTATCAAAGTTTCTTTGTCTCTTGTCTAGAGCAGCAGCAGCAGCATTGGATCTCTCCACATCTACCATGAGATCTTCAATCTCATTCTGCAGTCTATGCTTAGTTTTCTCCAGGGAGGAGCATTTGGCATTGACAGCCTCCACAGCTTCCTCTGCATCTTGCAGACGTTGAGCCAGCTTTTTCCTGAGGAAAAAATTATTGGAAGTGAGTGACATGTCAAAGCAATGGTTTTAAACAATTCATATAGACTCAGTTCCCCAGGGCCTTACTTGGCATCTTCCAGCTCCTCAGTCCTCTGTATGGCATCAGTCTCGTACTTGGTTCTCCACTGAGCCACCTCAGAGTTGGCCTTGGAGAGACTGCGCTGCAGCTCAGCCTTGGCCTCCTGCTCCTCCTCATACTGCTCCCTCAGGAGGTCAGAGTCGTGGCGAGCAGACTGCACTGCATGGGCTAGTGCATTCTTGGCCTGTGGATAGGATAAGATTAGACTGGGAAAACCGAGCCTGCTCTGTCGCCGATTGGATTTCGCCCTGCAGCTCAGGCTGGAAACCTACACATTTATCTATCCTGCTTCCTGTCCACATTTGATGGAACCAATCACAAACTAGCTCATCTACCAGGCACTCCTGGATCATTGGTGTAATTGGTTGAAGGACTATCCAGATGTGTACAGAGTAATTTGAATTATGCCCATTGATCATGCCTCTTGTACAGTAGAAACATAGCACAGACTTCCCAGACTAATGTTCAATCTTAAAAGTTTGAGCTTAGTCTGGTGATAATTGAAAGATTCTTTCTGCAAGTAATCAATACCTTCACTTCCTCCTCAAGTTGCCTCTTAAGATCCTCAGCCTGCTGCGTGTAGGACTGTTTGCCTCTTGTCAGTTGAGAAACAAGTGAGTCTTTCTCTTCCAACTGTCTTGCAAACTCACCTTGATGAACAGAATATACATATTTCAATTGTAATGCTTCTTTTCTTCTTTTTTTCTTGATACATGTATTAAATCAATAAGTTGTTTTTCCAATTTGACTTACCATTTTCAGTTTGAAGCTTGGCTTTCTGCATGGTGAGGTCATTGATGGAGCGCTGGCCTTCCTCAGCCTTCGTTCTGTATTCAGTCATCTGGTCCTCCAGTGTTCTGCACATCTTCTCCAAGTTTGTCTGACAAAATAATACATAATGTTGTACTGTTGTACTATTTCCTGAAAACTGTTGTCGATATAGAGAATTCAGTGAGACCCATTATACAGGTTCTTTCTTTTATACATTTTATTCAAACCTTGGCCTTGGAGACCTGCTCCATGTTGGAGACAATATCGTCCAACTCCAGACGGAGCTCACTCTTCTCCTTCTCAAGCTTTTGCTTCACTCTCTGAAGGTTGTCAATCTGCTCCCCGAGGTCAGCGACACTGTCTGCGTGCTTCTTCCTCAGTGTGGAGGCAGTGGCCTCATGTTGCAGAGTGGACTCCTCAAGGTCTCTGCGCAGCTTCTGGAACTCAGCCTCCCTCTTCTTGTTCATCTCAATCTGGGCAGCAGTGGCACCTCCAGCCTCCTCCAGCCTCTCACTGATCTCCTCCAGCTCTCTGGCCAGGTCTGCCCGCTGCTTCTCCACTTTGGCTCGGGCAGCTCTCTCAGCCTCTAACTCTTCCTCCAGCTCCTCAATGCGAGCCTAAGGATAGTAAAATAGGAAGTGTATTTTATTTGTATTTAATTCTGTGATAGATATACATATGTTTTCACTAAATGTTATATTTTATTTCTTAATAGTTTTTTATCTTCATTTACCTGCAGCTCCTTTAGTTTCTTCTGGAGCTGGGCACTCATAGCTTGTTCATCTTCAATCTTGCTATTAAGTTGACTGATCTCAAAGTCTTTCCTGTATTGAAACAGCCAATGAAAATATCAATGGAATACATGTTTTCTCTGTTTTTGTTACTTAATATATGTGATTGTCTGGTTTGTACATACTTCTTCAGCCGCTCTTCTAGCTGCTGTTTGTCATTCTCCAAGTCCATAAGACTTTCTTGGGTCAACTTTAAGTCACCCTCAAGCTTCCTCTTAGCTCTCTCAAGATCCATCCTGAGTTTCTTTTCCTGTTCCAGGGACCCTTCAAGCTATTTCGGACGGGGGAAAAAAGGAATTGTGTAAGTGTCTATCAATTTCATGCAGTGAAAAATAGATGCCTCTTGTTTTTATTGCCTACATCATCAACTTGCTGTTCCAGCTTGGTTTTGGCCTTGGTCAGAGTGTTGACTTTGTCCTCCTCACTCTGAAGGTCATCCAGCGTTTGCTGATGAGCCTCCTGCAGTGCTTTCTTCTCCTTGGTCAGCTTGGCAATGATTTCATCCAGTGCTGCCATCTCTTCAGTCAGATTTTTAACCTAAAAGTAAAGTCGACCATTGTCAAATTATTACTTGATTACTTAATTACTTGACTTGATTAGTAACATTTTCCTTGGTGATTAGACAGATTTTTAGTTCTGCTAACCTTATTCTCAGTGGCATGTTTCTCTTTCTCTACTTTAGCTAGAGTGAGCTCCAGATCATCAATATCCTTCTTTAGCTCAGAGCACTCATCCTCCAATTTCCTCTTCTTTGCAGTGAGCTCTGAATTCATCTCCTCTTCATCTTCCAGTCTCTCAGCCAGCTCCTTGGATTTGGCCTCAAGTTGGATCTTGCTCTTGATCAGACCTTCACATCGTTCCTCAGCATCACAAAGACTGTCTTGTTCCTGTAATGAAGTATTGTAGATTGATAGATTGAAGGTACAGATAAAAGTAGACATGCAGATTTGTATATGCTTTTGGATATTTCGTGGATATAGGTCGATCTTTCATTAATATATAACTTTACAATTTCACTTTGACTAATAAATAGTCGCTGGTTAAATTGTAGACTATACTCACAGTCTGGACTTGAAGTTGGAGGTCATTTTTCTCTTGGAGAATCGAAACCATTTTCTCCTCCAGCTCTTTCCTACGAGCCTCAGATTTGGCATAGGCCTCCTTCAGCTTCAGGAATTCTTCCTTCATGTTTGCCATCTCTTTCTCAGACTCAGCAGACTTCAGCAGGGGCTTGATCTTGAAGTACATTTTCATCCAGGGCCAATTCTTGACCCCCATGAATGCACGGACGTTCCACTGAATGACAAGAAGGGCATCCCTGATGATTTGAAAGGGGGGAAAATGTGCAATGAAGAGGAACACAGATGATATTATTCATTGTCTCTAAACAGAGAATTTCAAAAACATGTTGAGTGTTTAAGTGGTCACACTTTCATATATAACACATGTTGATTAAACAATGTGTTGCTTACAGAAAATAATTGCAATGAATAAATGGAATTTAGGTAAAAAAAAAAAAAGACTATCAAATTCTCAAATTACTTCACCTGCATACCTGATATGAAGAATAGTTTCTTGATCATTTGAATGATTATTAAACCACTGTTACTTGCTTGCTCTGTGTACATTTTTGTGGAATGACATCCTTCATTCAATCAGTAAACCTATTTACCTGCGTTCAACCATCTTCTGGTATTCAATTCTTGCCAGCATGCCTCTTGATCTTGATTGCAAACCAGTGATGATTAGAGCAAGACGGTCGTCTCTCATCTCCTCAAGGACACCCAGGAGACCAGCTTTGAAGAACACCTTTGAATCAACAGTTTTGTTTGGAATTAGAATGTTATGAGACTTAACATGCATTTTAGAGTTTTAGAAAGCTGCATAAAATACTGTATGTCAAAGACATTGCAAACTCTGCCAGCAGCCCAGTTGTTTATGACCCAAAAGCTCTTTAACACTTTTTAAGCGATATTAATTTGATCTTTGTGGGGTTTCCAACCCGAACCACCAACTACATTGTGCTTAGCCTGCATGGTTTATGAAAATGTCACATGTGTTAATCAGTCCTGTGCTTGTCCATTTACAATCAATATGAAATTGAACTGATGACACCTTTTAGAAAAGATACCTCAGAAAGTGTCACCGTTTTTACTTTAACATTGAAGGTTCATGAACATTGTACTGTAAAGCTAGCCTGGATGCCAGACCGAAGTTTAGCCCCGCCTCCATTCTTTTTCTGCAGGGAACTTCGGTCTGGCACTGCTCCGTTCAGCTGCTACTATTCGAGATACACTTCTGCTCGGACCAATCACATTTCACAGGGCGGGCTTTACGTGATGATTGACATATGAACAGCAGTGACGTTCACGGCTGCATGCGTCCTCGTTCAACGAGTTGGGTGTGAGACCATGTTCGCTTAGGTTGATTTTGATTGCAACAGAAACGCTATGGCTATGAATGCATAATTTGTTCATGCAGTTTGGCCTTTCGTTTATCTTAGCTATTGAAACGGAGCTTTTATCACGGATTCGCACAACTATTTCTGAACGCTTAGACCAACGAGGATATGTGGGAAAACTTCAGTTTCACTTTCACCCAGTTAAAACAGCATGTTTGGGTGATGTTGTTCCCGTTTGTTTAAAAATGTCTGTTTGCTCGTTGGGTTAACGACACACTTCCCCAGCTGTTCATTGCATACAGTTTGAAGGAATTATTTTTAAAAACGAAGGAGGATGTTTTCCATAGCCTACCCTGCTACATATTTCTGTCTTAGATTTCGCAGATACTGACAGCCAATAACTTGTTCTGTTTGGTTTGGTCTATCCAATGAGTGCAGAGCTATCCCCCCCGCACTGTATCGGTTGAATCACGCCCAATAATCGCAGCTGAATGGAGCAGTTTCAGACTCATATTCTGATAAGAATTGAGTATGACGTCGTCAGGCTACTGTAAAGCACCTTAGTGTGTCCGAATCTGTACTGCTCATGGTCAATATCCAGGGATCCAAGCAGTTTCTCTGCTCCTTTCTTGGGGTCAATGAACTGTCCCTCAGGGATAGCTGCAGGATTCAGGATACGGTATCTAAAGAGTTTAAAATAGTCCTGATATAGACATGTTCTCTCAATATTGTTATGAGAAATGTATGCTAAAACATATTTTACCTCTGTTTGAAGTCTGCATACTGGATCCTGTTGGGGAAGCCCTTTCTGCAGATCCTGATGCCTTCCAGCACACCGTTACAGCGCAGCTGGTGCATGACCAGAGGATTCTCCATGGCCCCAGGAGTCTTGGTCTCGTTGGGGATGATGCAGCGCACAAAGTGGGGGTGAGTTGATCTCAAGTTGGTCATAAGCTTGTTCAGATTCTCCTGTTGTTCAGACAATTACAACAAATATCAGTAGGACTGTGCAGAATTACAGTTGACCCATTAATCCCAGTTGACCCATTGATCTATACTTAAAAGAAAGATATGTGGTACTATTAAATGCCTTCACTTTAGTATATTAATTTAACCTGTCACACTTACCCTGTGAAGTGCAGATACAGTCTGGAAAGAGGAACCTTTCTTCTTCTTTCCACCAGCCTCTTGGACTATTAAAATATCACATCTCCATCAGCTCTTCACACAATCTTGTTAATTCATTAATGTCACAGGATTAGTTAGGAAAATATCAAGAGAATACCTGAGTCTGCACCAGCATAGTTGGCGAAGAGAGCACACAACATCTTAAGAGTTGACTTCTGAAATAGTCCGACCACGGTCTCATTGAGAGGGTCTTTGTTCTTCACCAGCCAGTTGCCAATGTTATAATCAACAGTGCCAGCATAGTGAACCAGGGAGAAATGGGCCTCTGGTCTGCCCTTGACAATCCTTGGCTTCTGGAAGCAGGCATTTTTGCCCAAATGGTTGTCATAAAGCTTAGCTTTGAATGTTGCATCACTGGCCTTGGGGAACATGCACTCCTCTTCAAGGATGGACATGATACCCATGGGCTAGAAAAGAATATGAAAACTTACACATTATTTTTATTATTATTATTATTATTATTATTAAATACAAGCTATGGAGTCATCTATGTAAAACCAAACTAGTAATAAAATAATGTAATGATCGTGATCACTCACTTTCTCAATGAGCTCTATGCAAGCAGCCAAGTCCATGCCGAAGTCAATGAACGTCCACTCAATGCCCTCCTTCTTGTACTCCTCTTGCTCCAGCACAAACATGTGGTGGTTGAAGAACTGCTGCAGCTTCTCATTAGTGAAGTTGATGCACAGTTGTTCAAAGGTGTTGAACTGAAAGACAATTGGGATTGTGTTAACATAGATCCGCTTTAACCCTCTCTGGTGTTAATATTATATATTTTGCTTAAAATGATAGTGTTTGTCTTAGCTTTACATCAAAGATCTCAAATCCAGCAATATCCAGCACACCAATATAGTGCTGGCGAGCCTGTTTGGTGTCCAAGGTTAGGTTGATCTTGACAACCATCCAGTTGAACATCTTCTCATACACTGACTTGGACAGGGCTCCGATAGAGTAGTACACCTACAGTAAGGATGAAGGGGAAATGAATAACATGAAAAATGCCAATGGATGAGGTTTGACCGCTTAATTAATGATATAATTAAACACCAACAGGCATGGGTTTATAACAGCCCTGTTATTTAAGGTAAAAATCTTGCATAGTGTACCTTTGATAGCTATACCTTGTACAACATACAGTATTAGTGACTCAGTGTAGTTAGCTACTATTAATATGTATAATGCTTATAATGCTATAATATCACAAGAGCTCTGATTCTGAATTCTGATATTACCTGATTTACATTCTGTCCTTTGGTGACCCACTCGTTTCCTACTTTGACCCTTGGGTGACACAGACCCTTGATGAGGTCAGCAGAGTTCAGGCCCATGAGGTAAGCGACTTTGTCGGCATCTGGCATTAAAACCGCACAGTTACAGTTATCTACCCATATTTAACCATAATATGTAGGGATAATGCATAGAACGCTGGTCATTATCGGGAAAATATGTCCCGACAGCACAAACAGGACCCCGGTGCGCCGGCGGATTTTCCCGATAATACGGCGTTCTTTACATTATCCCGCTTATTACACTTGCCAAAGCGAAAAAGTATACTCTACATGATATGACTGTACATTATTTATTACGGTTTCATCGTGGCTTTTGCTTAGAAACAAATAGTTTGCAACACAAGCTGAACCTGAATCAAACATTCTTTAGAACGCAGCTGATCAACCGATTGCTTTCACTTTTGAATGAAGTTCCGCCGGTGACCGGACTACTTGGGAACTTCCTTAACAGCGGTCTGTTATACTTAGCAACAGTCAGTTATTCAGAAATAACAGACCTCCGAATGTTGGGAAGGCCCATTCAAGTGAATGGAGCATTCTTCAGCATTATGAAGAGTGGTGTAATAAGTGGGAATAACATCCAACATGCAAAATGTATACACACCCTCAGTGCCATCAGCCTCTGCCTGCTCCTCTCTCTGCTTGTTCTTGAACTTCATGTTGCCATAGTGCATAATGGAACCAGTCAGCTTGTAAATACCGTTTTTCTCCTCTTGAGAAAAGCCCAGCACATCAAAGGCATCCTGTCACAAAACAAATATTCCATTAAGTAACTTAAGTCAAAGAACCCCCCCCCCCCCCCCCTGTATATGTATATGGGAAAGTGAAAGCAGGCCTACGCACATCAGTAGCCATCAGCTCATCAGCATCAACAATAGAGGCTACTTGTGTCTGTCCTTGGGAGATGAACGCGTAGTCATAAGGGTTGGCGGTGATCAACAGCATCTCTGAAGAAAGCAAGACCATAGGCCAAGTAAAGCTACTATAACTGAGCTAAGGAAAATATTTATTAATTAGACCCTGTGTCCAACAATCATGTTTTTGTGCTGACAGTGCCCTCAACCACCTTTTAACAGCGCTTTGCTCTGCACTCTCAGTGTTTGTTGTGAGGTTATGAGGTTTCCCCCTCTTCAATCATGATTGGCCGTCCAGAGAGAACAAGTGACATTGACAAGTCCATTGCTGTTCTAAAAGTTGAACAGATTTAAATACAGTCAGCGGCGACTGCGTTTTACCAGTGAGGGCGCTGAGCATTGTGAATGCTGAAATTCCTAGAATTTGTATTGAAAATAGCTGCTGTCGGTGCAAAAAACGTGATTGGTGGACACAGGCCTTTATTTCTCTTTCATGCACTCAAATGCCTGGAGATGTATGCATTTCTCACCCAGCAGCTCCGGTTTCTGTTGGGACAGGATCTGGTAGAAGATGTGGTAGTCTCTCTCAGCCTTGAGCTGAAAAGTGACCCGGGACTTCTCCAGCAGATCTGGGGGATTGAAGAGTAATTATACATTTCAAGCTATTGCTTTGGTCTCCACAGATGAAGACGGTCAAAGAGGGCTTATACTGTATACTTACAGGTCTCAATATCTGCTGAGGATAGCTTGCCATTCACACCGAAGTGGATACGGATGAATTTACCCTAGCATGGGTGACACATCAAAATTAAATACAGTATGGCAGTGATAGAAGAGTGGATTTTGAGTTGGAATTCACAAGAGTGGATTTCGAGTTGAAAATCAATAGAGGGCTTACGAATCGGGAGGAGTTGTCATTTCTGATGGTCTTGGCATTGCCAAAAGCCTCCAGAGCAGGGTTACACTGGATGATTTGATCTTCCAATGTGCCCTGGGGAAAAAATACAGAATATACTGTATCAATTCATCTTTAGAATGGAGTCTTGGAGACTCGCCTGGCCCCAGCAGTATCTCTGCGCATTTTCATTTTACTGAGAAGATACTAGTTTGGCTCCTGTCAATGTGTATTCCTCAGCCACCAGGATGGCAGGTTAATCAACAACTAGAGTTTTAGTTTTAGTTTAGTTTAGTTAGTTTTGAAATCAGAAGTGGCCGTGGTAAAAGGTAACAGTCATACCTGCAAACATCTACAAGTTGCAATTTGAAGAATACGTGAATTTATACAGGAAAGGTAAATACATAATTTCCTGATTGCCGAGTGTTGTTTATTAGCAGTTTGTAGAGGTTAGGCGAATTAGGAAATAGCATTAGGAATCACTGATCAATGTGATTGGTTAAGCTGGACCTGTGATTTCAAAGGTAACGTAAAATCCAAATCGAGTATGATTTACTACTGACACTACTGACACAGTGAGGTGATTTACCTTTTTCTCCAAACTGGGGTCCTTCTTTGAAGGGGCTGCTGCTGCAATGCTAGCAAAGTACTGGATGACTCTTTTGGTGTTAACTGTCTTTCCAGCACCAGATTCTCCGCTGTTGGTGAAAACGAAAGTATGTAAAGGTTCACTCCCTGATCAACAAGTTACCAAAAACATTAGGGGCCCTATCATGACAGTCTAAAATGCATGGTGACTGGTGAAAAGTTTTAACAAATGTTTTTGGTTGTCCAGTCCACATTGGGTGTGGTATAGTTATGAAACATTGTCAAACGTCCGGGCGCAAGAAGGTGGGTCTTATCATCATCATCATTGGTGTGTTTTGGGCATAACATCCTTTAAACCAATGAGAGTGACATCTGTAATTTCCTTTAACAGCAAGCAGTTCTCATACTTTACTCAATAATGTTCGAATGACTGAATTAAAAAAACCCGAGGACATCCTGCAGAGGAGTTGCATGATTACATCTCATGACAGTGCCTCTTCAGCTGTGCTTCATATGTGCCTCTCGCGTAATCACTTTTATCCGTCATTACCAATTTGCAAATGATGGTTGATAAGTACTAATTGTGATATGTATTTCATAATATCTTTATTATAATTATGTTTCCGATTGTAATTATGTAATTTATGTTTTCAATGGACGTGCGCTGATGCGCATTCCTGTGGATGAGAGAAGCAGGCTGCGTTGAGCTCCCGCCCATATCAATGTTGATGATGTGCTCTTAAAATAACATATAAACAACTCGCCACAGATTTCTGACCAGGTTTCCCTTGGTCAGTAGTGAATGTGTTTTAGGTAGTGTACAATGAGTGTACGTAATTTTTAGATCCCTCCTAAGGTCATTAATTACCACAACCTTTACCGTTGTTCAGTAAAAGAGACGGGCATGACGAAAAACTTGAGTCTACGATAGCAATAAGCTTTGTGTTGTGATGAATATAATAATCTATATGATCATCTATATGAACCTATCATGATAGGGCCCATAGAATCAAAGACTGTATTACAGTATACTCACGTGATAAGGACAGACTGGTTCTCTCTGTCTGTGTAATGTACAAGCATGAAATGTTAATATAAAACCAAGAACATATGTTATATTCATGAATTCGTGAAATTTATTTTTTAAAAAGATGAATTGATAATGACAATTTTATACATTATCAACATACTGTATACCCATTTAGTGCTAAGTCGGTTGCTTTAACGAAAGATCTTTACCTGTCAGCATGTACTGGTAGGCATTGTCAGAGATGGAGAAGATGTGGGGAGGGGCTTCAGATCTTTTCTTTCCTCTATAAGCTTCCACAACTTCCTGATTGTACACTGGCAACCACTTGTAGGGATTGACAGTGACACAGAACAACCCAGAGTAGGTCTGTACAAATAAACATTCAATTGATTATGACCAATGTAAGCAAATGATGCAACAGAGTAAGTTTACAGAAAGAAAGTAAGGTAAGTTTGGTCAGTTGTTTTTGCTACTATGGGACTGAGCCTCGGGTTTGTACTCACGTAGATCATCCAGGCTGCGTAACGCTCTTTGAGGTTAAACAGCACAGCAGGCTCATGCAGGAAGGTGAACATCGCCATGTCCTCAATTTTATCGAACTTTGGCGGATTCTGTTGGTGGACATTGTCCTCTTTCACAGTGACAGTCTGTGTAATAGAAACAGAATCAGTCTCTTTAGAGAATTCTCTCCTTCATCTTTGTGTAACATGTTTTGTTATAAATCTAAGCAGCTCAACTCAATCCAGTCTGAGAAACATACAAACTAATTGGCAAAATTGCATTTATATAGTAAACTGTAAGTAAGTGAGCTGTCAAATTAAAAAGAATACCTAAATGGAAAAGGTAAGGATTCAGTAAGGTCAGTAAGTAAAAACTTTGAAATGAGTTTAAGATGTATTTGCCGAACATTACCTTATCGAACTCCGTAAGAACAGTGACTTTGTCACCGTCTCTGCTTTGGACCACTCCCTTCACAAATTCAACCTCAGGGTCTGTCACGAAGCAGGCCCTCTTAATGTCAAAGGGACGAGTCTGGGCCTCCAGACGCTCCATATCTGACTTCCTCAGAAATGGGGCTGCCACCCCAAACTCTTTCATCAACGCATCTCCCATGATTTAGCCTTTGAAAAAAAACATCACTTCATTACATCACTTAAACTCTAATGAAAAGTCTAACGTGTGTTTGAGATAGCAAGATCAAAGTTTAAGTAAGTTAAGCATGTTGTATTTCCTAGTTTGTATGCTTAGTCAGATCTCAGGGCATCTTTAAGCTTCTAATGAAGAGTTTGACATGAAGTACATGTGTAATCTTGACACAAGTTATAAAACCAACTACAGTACCTTTGATGTTCACCCTCCTTTTGAATATTTGCTGTTGCCCTGAAATTCATAAGAACAGAAACAGTTTACCCAGCAAGCCCTTAAATGCAATTTTTCAGACTAAGCACTATAATGATCAAAGAATCACTATGAACTGTTGGATCGTAAAGCTCTTAGAGTTTTAGGGCAAATTAGGATTTCATTACTTTAGTTTTCTTCATTGTCTTACCTGTGTGTGATGTAATTGTGACCTGGACTGTGAGCATCCACAACTTTCTCTCTTATATACAACAAGCAACTCTCTTATAAGGGTTCTGGCAAAAATAGCCTTTGCACCTCAGTTTGGTTTCAATGGAAAGGTGGGGGCAACTGGCTATTCAGTAGTGTTAAAGCTGCAGTGTATGTTGTTTTTTTGCCAAGAAAGAAACTGGTTTCGGAGTTGATGGTCAGAAATGGACAGGAATGATGATTTGGAAGCATACGTGAAAGGTTCAGTCTTTTTCTTAGTATTCACTACCTCTGTATATTTTTTTTCTTGTGCTTTTATGCATGCCTTTGGTTTTACAGGGTGATAGGTTTCAACATCACTGGGGGAGGAGGTCCATCATTTTAATGTCAAGTCTTCTGTCCATGAAAGGATACTCACACAGAGATGGCCTTGCTTAACCAGTTACAGATTGGTTAAATATATTAGAATTAAAATGACACACTTTGTTCAAAAGTATCTTGCAATTGGATATATATATATATATAAAAAAATATTAACACCTGCTCATACGTATGTTGGATTTAGTAATAGTAAGTTGGACTGATCAGTCTGTTTTATGAAAAGGGTGTGCACATTTAGCTATCTGGTTTTGATGTAGATAATGCTATTAAAGTCAGCAGCAAATGCATGACAAAATAATGGTGATTATGGTAATAATAAATAGTAAAGGATATTAAGATTAATGTAATACATTTGTCAGTGCTCTATATGGCATATAACTCCATCTGAAATTCCCCAGTTGTTTATGAGTGTCCTCATGAGGTCAGGGGTGCCAAAATATGGCCTACATCAAAGACTAACGTGTGTTTGTTATAGCCAAGGTCAGTCAGCAAACAGCTGACGGCAAAGCATCAGTCTGCCCTCTACCACTGGCACATCATTGATGCCTTAGGCTGCGTTTAGACTGCCAGTTTGAAGTGACCCAAATCCGATGTTTTGCTCTCATGTGGCACGTATCCGATCTGTGCCACGACAGTGTAAACAGAAAAAAAACACATGAATTCCGATCTCCTCAGATCGGATACAGGCCCCTTTCGTATTTGGTTTTAAATCAGATATGGATCGGATTTGTGTGCATGTGTCTACAGTCTAAACAGACAAATCGGATATTCCAGTGCAATGCGTCCCACACGTCATTAATCTGTGACAATTTTGCGCCTGGTGACATTAGGTTACAATTCCAAGTGGGCGCGCTGGCGGAGCGTGTTAAAAGTTGCCCTTGATACTTTGATAGACTATTATGTTTCCGTAGACCATGTATTGAGAATAAAACATTTGTAGCCTACCTACCTACTTATCTACAATCGTAGGCCTATATCCAAATATGAATGGAGTCTACTGTAAATAGCCTACAACCAGAGATATTAAGCAAAAAAGTGCCAAATTCAAGCATCGCGATTTGTAGGCTGCAACTGCAGTTCTGTTTGTTTAACTTTGCTTCGTGAAATTTGAATGTGTAGACTTCTATCACATGCCATTCATTTCGTCAGTCCCTAGATCTGCTTTAAGTTAACATGAGTGCCATTTGATGTAGGCTATATAGTCACAGCAAATGCAATTAAATGAAAATAAAAAAACATGACCTAGACCTGTTCGGGTTAGTTGCATAGACAGTAAAAGAGTTAGTTGTAACACCCGTCTCTGGCAAAATTAACTGATTTTATTGTGCGAGCAATTATGATTGCGAGTTATGGATTATTTTTATGACACCCAATGAAAGATAATACAGCAACTCAGGCGCGTAGGAACGTAGTTAGCATTGGGGGGGGGGGACAAGATTATGGTCTGATTTTTTTAATATATTAATAAATAAAGGGGGCGAATTATAAGTCACACAAGACACAAAAACCTATTGTTGAAGTTTTAATGGTGCTCTGTAAGATGCAGCTTTGAAGATATGTATTTCAGTCTTCTTCTTTGATCACCTATTTTTGGAACTGAACATCTGCACATATTCAGAACACATTTCTTCCCTGAAAACGCTTCCCCGCAGCACGTTTGTAACGGTTGCAAAATCACCTTTTCACATGGTTGCATAAACGTTGCTTAAATGAAAATGTTTCTTCTTGACTTTTCATATGCCTTCTGTAAATCTTATGTCAACTGACAGATGGACGCGCGTTTCAGGCACGAATGAATGGGTTTGCCATAAGTTTAAATGGAGGCGCGGGGAGCTGTGGCTATTGTTACCTGTATGCAGACAACTCAACAAAGTTACGTGGTTAGGAGATTACTGTATGCTGCATTGCCGTGACCCCTTCCTTGTGGATTTTTCTCATTGGAATACAGCTATAACAAACGCGAAAGCTGAGATTGCGTTGCACATCAGTGTTGGAACGACTACTCAACAAACTGAGATAAGCATTGTTTTTCGTGTCTGGGAGATCTCGTTGACGTTTTGGACTGTCGGATTCTTATGCTTATTGTTTGGACTTATGGACACTGAACTTTGTTTGTTTGTGCTTTACGAAGCTTTGTGTTATTATAGCCTTCACCTCAGTGCGTAAGTTGCGCGCTAGGTGGCCACGAACTCATTGCTTAATTTGTGACACATTACAGTGTGTAGGCCTATTCATAATTCATTTGTGTGTATTCATTTGTTAGATTGTTGTATGACGTAGTTTGTAATCATTCTGCCCGTTTATCTTAAGTCAACCGAGGCCTTCAATGCGGTTGCTCATATCCGCCTGTAACCATGCGTCGTGACAGTGTGTAGGCCTACTCTTGATTATAATAAGAGGCAAATTGTTACATATTTAATTTTAAAAGCATATAATATAGGATGAACAAAGTGTGGACTTGCTATATTAAATCCAGGTAAGATAGGCTATTTGCACGTCCGATTTTGCAAGTGACTACATTAAAAAAAACACCAGCCGTCTGTAAGACCAAAGACCAAAACTTATTTAGGCTATCGTAGACTAGGCTACTGTATTCGCCCACAGTAGGCTATCCTCTTAACTTTTTCGAAAATAATGAAAGAAGGTAGTATATTAAAGACATGGACTGCGAGATAGCCTTCAGCAGCTTTAGGCACTCAAGGTGAGAAAGTGCTCCATGCTGCATTATTGAGACGGGCTTCGTTTCGGGAAACATTCTTAAAACACAATGTGAAAGACCTCCGATGCGCACTGATAGCTATAGTTATGGGGCCGTAACTCAGGAGGATATAATTGAGCCTAAGCAATCAACAACGTCTGTACTTTGCAGCGTTTTTTTTTCGTCCAACATTGCGGGTGTCCCGGCCCCCCGGTTCCTACGCGCCTGCAGCAACTTCAAATATCAGTGTTGGACCAATTGCTTCTGACATGTAAGAAATAAGCAGTTCATCAACTATATTAACAGGTTTTATCAAGTCGACATGACCAAAATAAGCCTATTTAAAGGTTATTGTGAGCTAGCATAATACCGTATGGTTTGCAATGGCTAATCACTCATACAACTAGCTTAAGTCATACATTTGGACCTTTTTTTGTTGATTATATATGAAAACAGATGTTCTTTGTTTAAGCCAGCAGTGTTTTGTGTTAAAATATGTTATAGGATTCACGATTTTTTAGCACTGTTACAACTGTAGCCTAGGCCTACCGCACTTTTTTTTATGGCTGCGTAGGTTGGAACAAAGGTAGGCCTACATTAGCCTGATAAACCAGCCTAAATGGATTGGATGTCTAATTTAGTCTGGCCTCGATCAATGGATACAACGGAACATTGTTGGTGAGCACAACCCGTTGTCTTTCAAACCGTGTCTGTGCCTATAGGCCAACGCTCCCTCAAAACCCCGCCCCAGAGCCCTCTGCCCCGCCCGCGTTGGTTCAAAACACATCTCTGCGTTGTGATTGGTTTAGTTGCCATCTGCCAGATTCAGGGCAGTGTTTTCAAAATGTTCAATGGACCGAGGCCAGACCCAAATGCAGGCAAAACATTTTGCCGTCCAGCAGTTGGCGCTGGTTTTCCAGGCTAGGCCTACATGTCACTGTTAAGTTAAGTTATTAACAAACTGCAACATATTTGTTACATTCTGTTTCAACTTTCATGGAGTAGAGATGTATGACTCTGTTCTGGTCAAGTTTCACTGCTCTCAAGTCTATCGTCTTTGTGTAAAGCTAGTTTGAACTGAGAAAATAAAAAAGTGTTACAATTGTGCTGGTTCTCGCCTACAAGAAACTTTTAGCCCATGCCATGCGGACCATTTCAAGTGTCTGGCAAATGTAAACACACATGATCGGATTTGGGTCACTGGCGAAAGTAGATGTAAACATGCAATCAAAAAAATCGAATGAGCACAAAATCGGAATTGAGCATATCCGATCTGCAGTCTAAATGCAGCCTTAATGTAGCATATTGCTACACCAACACTGAGTTGGATTTACAGGTAAAGTTATCAGTTGGCTCCAATTACACATACAGCAGAGGAGCTTCTTTGTTAACATCAGCAGCAAATCTTCAAGAACAATTAGATTTCCTCATAGCTATGCTTATGACTCCCAAATGTAGGCCTACATGGCCCTTTCCCCTACTGACTGGTCCTCTTGTTCTCTGGTCCTCAATATATCAAACAACTTAATCAATGTCCTTGAGACATAAAAGCAATAATCAAATCAGCTTTTTGCTACTTCAAAAACACTGGCAAACTGAGAGTTCTGATATCAAACACATCAAAAATCCATCCAACTGTTTCAGGTGACACAAAATACATTAGTTAGGGCTCTCGTTAACAAATAAGTAAACACTCTATCCCAACACCTACAGTCTGTCTCTACATTAGCTTCCACTCACATGATTGCTCGTTTATGAATCACTAAATGGAATGGGACAAAAATTACCTATCAGACATAGTTGAATAGTACACACCCTTCAGACCTCTCAAGTTTCAGAAGAAATACTTGCTTGTAAAACCCATTATTGCATGTGCACACTGATTTATCCCTGTGTATGACATGCGCTGTATAAATAAACTTGACTTAACTATTTTTTTAGTGATATTTTCATGTGTAAATCTCACCTTGTTTTGGTCAAGCCTTTAGTTGATCTGTTACCCAGATATGATGTCAATTGCTGTAAGTGAACAGACAAGAAGCATTCAGATCCAACAGTGTTACAGCAGCAGCGCTGCAGGTACACCCTGAGTCCTTGTACAGAATGCTGTATGTCTGTCTCTCACTTAGGATGTGTAGTCAGTTATGCCTCTGTATCCACTACCCAAATGTCTGTTGATCCATTTAGCTATCATTCTGGCTATCCTCTTCCATCTAACTTGATCAATCTATCTGTCTGTCTATCTACAGTATCTATCTATCCTCTTCCATCTAATTTGATCAATCTACCTGTCTATCTATCTATCTATCTATCTATCTATCTATCTATCTATCTATCTATCCACCTGTTTGTCTGCTCCTCTTAGTAGCAGCAGATTGAATACTTACCTCTAGGTTGGTCTTTGTTGTATCTGGTGTCAAGGCCATGGTTGATTTACCCTTTTTGTAGTGGATGGTCCATCCTAATATGGACAGAGCATCAACTGACTCCCACCACACCAGAGTTTTGTCAAAGGAAAACTGGCCAAAAGGGTGGAGGCACGTGGCAACAATTGGCTTATCCAGACAGGAGGGGACAGGCACATGCAGGCACAATAGGAGAGAATGGCAGAGCATCACCAACACCTGAACTTATTACCCTCTCCTAATTTGGAGTTTGCTATTGTAAGATAAACCTCTGACCTTGTCTGTGACTCTTTCAGTGTCCTCCTTGACGTCTCCCTGGCCATGTAGAAAATTCCAACCTGCTGATCCACGTGCACCTCATTTTCACTGTCTACATCACTCATGCTGTCTGTGGTCAGCTGTCCTTTCAGTACTTAAAAGACAGCATCATTTTGGAAGCCTATCAGTGAGGTCTGTATTAAGTTTCATATTTTATTTCATATAACATTTTAGAAAACAGAAATTCATCTGGATCTCTCTTTTATGAATTTGTTATTTTAAACTGTATATTGTATTTGTTCACTGTTTCTTTGGATATAATTATTACTAGTGTGTATAGAGGCAAGGACAATGGATGCTGACAAACTGATGCTTGATTTCCCTCTTAAACTTTTGTTTGTAGATAGGAGATCATAATCTCTTAAGAATCAATAACAAACAAAAATCTTGCCTTGTACTTTATGTTTGGAAACTGGTCCAACAACAACAACAACCACAGCTGTCTTTTTCACAGACCAAGCACTGCACTACTGTCACTGCATTGTTTCCTTGAGGGCAAAGATAACCCTGTGATTTAGTCTCAGGTTCCCCCATTAACTGTAGATAGCCTTTGGAGCATTTGTCAATGTTCCTTCCCACCCTCATGAATTTGTACAACAGCTGCTCTTTGGACTCAGAGGTCTGAGTGCACGCAACTTCTGCTACTGTTTGTTATACAGATATATACTGAAACACAGAATACTTTTATTTGTAAAATGAATAACAAAAGCCTAATTCATATTTGATTTAAAAATTAGATGGGTTTGGCCATTTTGGACTGATTTGTATGACCACAAAACTTTTGCACTTGTTAGTGATAAATGTAAATACTTTGTACCTGTGATCAAATTTATATTAGATTATAAATAAGAGACTGTAGTTATCTGAAATTAAATCTAAAAAAAAAACATCCATTATGCTACTGAAGACAGTATGTCTAGGTAGCTTGCCGCTGACTCCTCTGATATCAATCTAGAAACACTAGTTCAGGTGTTTGCACCAATAAGGTGTTGAGCCATAGGCCTCTGGGTCGTTAAGCAACTTGACTTGGGGGTCAAGACATGTTTACACACCAAAGGAAGTGTGAAGCCAACCTCAGGGTTCCAATAATGTGACTGTGAAGGCCTTAGAGTGAAGGTGATTTTTCTTCACCCTCTGTGAGATATTTGAGGTCACAGGATCTGCAACCTCTATTCTCCCAAATCCGTATTTAGATAGCTATGGGATGTTAGAAATGCCATTCCATCTCTTGTGTAACCCTTATGGTGATCAGTCTCAGCTGTCAAGAGTCCTTGAGCCATCACCACTACTGTTGGGAGGTCATCACATCTTCTTTTGGAGGGTTGATATCATTGGCATGGGAGGACTTGATGTGGCAAACCCTGCTTAAGCCCACCAGGAGGCGTCTGTTTCCTTGTCTATGCATGAGTTTGTTTCTCGATCCATGTCCACATTAACTCACAGACTTAACCCAAGAAGGAGGGACAGAGAAGAGAAGTGGTACTCCTGTGTGAATTTAACAGTTTTGTTTGCTAAGGACTATGAACAGATGTTGCATAACCATAATCAAAGATAAGTGTTGTTGGATTTACTCAGTACATGTAACCTTCTATTCATTGTACTGTATACTCTGTTGATGTTGGTGTTAAGCACTGTCTTTTTGTATCTGATTAGCTTTATTTCCTGGTCTCATATTGTAAAAAGGTGACCTTTGACTGACCTTACTCCCCACCCACTCAGCTCCTGATGCTAGTACGGTATGTATTGCAAGATATCTACTTTCGTTTAATGTATTTGGGAAAATGTATAGGTGTACTCATAAACACTAAACAGGCACGGCAATGCAACTGTACTCAGGGAAATAAGCTGAATCCCAGCAAATGGTAATGTTAAAGCTTTAGGCCTACCAAGTAATTTGAGCTGTTACATAGACATGGACACTCAGACCAGATGTATGGTTTCTATATGAAACTGCTATATCAGCATACTGTATTTTAACTGCAATATTTGTTACATTCATTTCACAAATCTGTATCAAATGAAATGATGTGGTTTCAGTATTGTTTAGGGTACAGTGGGTTGCAATTTGTGGAAGAGAACACAGTGAGGCCCTGTTGCACTAGTATCAGAGACAGTGACTTGCAAGGCTTAGTGGTGTCTTGTTTACCATGCACATGAATGTCGCCTTCCCTTTGTCCTTGAGTACAAAGATAACCCTGTGAAATTCTTGCTACGTGTCAACGAGACAAATATTTAAATTTAATCTGCAACAGATGGTCTTGCACATCAAGGCATAGATGATTTGTTTAATTCCTTGTTTTAGTGTCATAGGCATTTTGGGTTACAATGATCCAGCATTCCTGCACTGTGAGCACGGTACGGTGCACGGTGTGCACAGCCTCCTCTACTCTATTCTGCGGCTGGGATGTATCACCCTCCAGCTTCTTCTGGTTCAGCAGGCTGGTGTTCTATGGGGACAAAACAAAAGTGTCCATGATGGTCTGTGTCCCATAATAATCAGTGTCAGATTATAAATTAATCTAAAAACTTCCATGCTTAGGATTTTACTTGCGGTGTGCAGCAGCCTCTCACTGGCATCCAGCAGCTCCTGTTCAGCCAGTTTCTCTCTCTCAGTCTGCTCCACCAGGGACCTGAGTTAATATAATTCAGCCAGCAGCAGGTTGTTGCTTCTCTCCACAATAGCAAGGTTTTCTGTAAGATCATCATTATCACATAGAGCTTCATCCAATTGCAGTTGCTGGGCGACTAGACAGTTGAGGGATGCTGGGCGACTAGACAGGCTGGTAAGGAAGGCTGGCTCTGTTGTGGGAGCTGATCTGGAGTGCATCACTTCAGTTTCAGACAAAAGGACCCTGAACAAGCTACACAGCATCCTGGACAATGACTGTCATCCACTCTACAGCACTATCATACAGCAGAAGAGCTTGATCAGCTGGAGACTACGCTCCATGACATGCACAACAGACAGACTGAGAAAGTCATTTGTAGCCAGGGCCATACAACTGTACAATGCTTCACTGAAGGGAAAAGGAGAGTTGGACTTCTATGCATAGTATATCTGCACCTCCACCCTCTTATACACTTACATGGCATGGCTTACATGTCTACCCTCATGTCTAACTCTTATATTATTACTATGTTAAGTTTATTTTAATTGTCCATATATTTATATTAGTACTGTTATTATCATTACTATGCTTACATTTTTACTGTACATATTTATTACTGGTCACTAGAATTTAATCTTGCACTGTTGCACTGTTGGACTTATTTGCACTACCAACTTGACACACACCTCAGACTGGATCACAGTACCAATCCTCAGTACATTCATGCATACCTTATCTATAGTATTCTACTGCTCCTTTAGTCATGTTGATTGTTGATTTGCTTTTTAATTTTCCTGTTTACATTGTTTACATTGTACTGTATTTTGTGTGTGGTGTCTTAAGCTGCTGGGACCTTGAATTTCCCCTTGGGGATCAATAAAGTATCTATCTATCTATCTATCTAGTTGAGCATCCTGCAATGTACATGTTTCAGACGTGTACATGTTTATTTTCTAGATTGCTAACATACAGCCTAACAATGTTTCCTTTATCCAAAAAGCGAATTATTCTGGACCAGAAATAAAAAGCAATGTTGAACCTAAATGTATGGACAGATTTATATGCTACTATTTGAATTTGTTTTAGATACCAGGCTAGCTGCACAAGTGAGTGAATGGAGATGATGGGAAAACATATTCAATATCAATATGATATTGAAAACATATCAACATATTGATGGGAAAACACATAATCTTCGGTAAGGAATGGCCAAGAAGTGCTACACGTGAATATTAGCTGTTATAAAACTCTCCTCAGACATTGTTTTTCTACAAGAGCTTCATCTTAAACCAGGAGAAATTAAACATCTCAGAAAGCAATGGGTAGGAGAGGCATATGAATCCAGTTTTACATCTAAAAGTAGAGGAGTGGGCATTCTTATAAGTAAATATTTACCATTTGGTTTAATTTCAAAGCAGTCGGATCCTGAGGGCAGATTTCTAATTATTAACTGTGACATTTTCGGAGAAAGGTACACATTGATAAACATATATTCCCCTCCATTATCCAACATGAAATTCCTTACAAACATTCAAAACATAATAGATAATATTACAACAGGAATAATCATATTCGCTGGAGACTTAAATCATGTCTTCACAGCACAGGATACATCTAACATGAAAAGAAAGTTCAATACACCTAGAGAACTTCAGGAGTTTATTGTATTAAATGAGTTAACCGATGTATGGAGACTAATGTATCCAAAAAGTAAAGATTATACATATTACTCCCACGCACAAAATAGTTATAGCCGGCTAGATTATATTTTAATATCAAATAAAGGTATAGATGATATAATAGCAACAAAAATACAGGATAGAGTAATATCAGACCATGCTGCAGTGACCTGTACTATGTGCCCACCAAAAAAATAAAATAATACAAAGGATATGGAGAATGAATAGAAGATATTTAAAGGATGAGGAATTTATTAAATACTTAACAAACCACATTACAGAATTCTTAAAAATAAATTTTGAAAATTCTGATGTAGATAAGCCACCTGTTCAGATAATATGGGACACCTTTAAAGTATATATCAGGGGGATTATTATTTCATATTCCTCTAGGAAAAAAACAGAGTTAGATAAAGGTATGAAAGAGCTGGAGAAAACTATAACTCAGACAGAACAATTACATAAGAAAACTTGTGCAAAAAAAGATTTTGAATATTTAGAGAAGTTAAAACTAGAGTATGATCAACTCCTACTGGAAAAAGCTAATAACTTGAGATACAATTCCAATAAATTGAGATACATATCTTCAAACAAAACAGGTAAGCAACTATCTTCATTAGTGAAAAGAATGATTAGAAGGGATAACATTGTACTTCAGGATCCTATAACAAATGCTACTCTCAGTGATAATAATGTTATCAATCAACAGTTTGCTTGCTTTTATAAAACATTATATACTTCTGAATTATCATGTGAGAATAAAGAACAGAATGTATATTTGAAGTCAGTGAACATTAAACAGCTATCCGGGGAACAAAAAATGGCATTAAGAAAGGACATTTTAGGACCTGAAATAAAAGAAGCAATTGATGGTTTCCCTAAAGGTAAAGCACCAGGAATGGATGGATTGCCAATTGAATTTTATTCAATTTTCTGGCCTTATATAAGTTTAATTTTTATTGAAGTCATACAAGACGCCATTGCATATGGGAAGCTGCCACAAACAATGTATCAAACTATTATAAATGTAATACCAAAATCAGGCAAGGAATGTAAAGCTCCATCAGATTTCAGACCTATAAGTTTGATAAACTGTGATAATAAAATTATTACGAAGATCTTAAACAACAGAATGGCTAAAGTGCTCCCATCTATTATCCATTATAACCAAGCAGGATTTATACAAGGTAGGAATTTAAAAACAAATGTTAGAACATGTATTTCAATAACACAATTTGCTAAAAAAGAAAAAATAGATCTAACATTAATGGCTATAGATGCCGAAAAGGCATTTGATCGCCTTGAATGGAGTTATCTATATGAGGTGTTAAATGCATACGACTTTCCACATGAAATAATACAACTGATTCAAGCGATATATAAGGCACCAACAGCAAATGTTTACTGCAATGGGATCCTATCGGAGGCCATCCACATAACAAGAGGAACGAGACAGGGATGTCCACTATCACCAACACTCTTCGCCCTAGCCATTGAACCTTTGGCTCAGAAGATCCGACAGACAGAAGAGGTAACTGGCATATGTATAGGTGGAGAGTGCTACAAGCTAAACCTGTATGCAGATGACCTTATGCTATATCTAACTAATGTTGAAAAATCAATCCCGCATGTGCTGAGTCTTCTGGAGCAATTTTCTAAAGTCTCTGGTTACAAAATGAATATGGGGAAAACGGAACTTTTATCAATACTAGAGCCTTCACAAGAGTCTTTTACTCAGTTTAAATGGCAAAAAAGAA
This sequence comes from Sardina pilchardus, assembly GCF_963854185.1. Lineage (NCBI taxonomy): Eukaryota > Metazoa > Chordata > Actinopteri > Clupeiformes > Clupeidae > Sardina > Sardina pilchardus. The sequence goes on from NC_085012.1 coordinate 20,788,203, forward strand.
GGATTAAGTACCTAGGATGTTATATAAGTCCTGATAAAACAGTACTATATAAGGATAACTATGTTACTCTGATTAAAGATCTTAAAATTAGTTTGGATAAGTGGGCAAATTTGCCAATAAATCTGATTGGAAGAATAAACTTGATTAAAATGGTATGGCTGCCCAAATTTCTGTTTATCTTCCAAACAGTATCAGTGATACCACCAAAAGACTTTTTTAAGAAGGTTAACAGGCTGTTTAGTTCATTTATTTGGTCTAATAAAGCCCACCGATTAAGTTGGAAACTTCTCCAAAATTCGAGAGGTGAAGGAGGCCTGAATTTCCCAAATATTGAACTGTATTACTATGCAGCTCAAGCCTTCTACATTGACTCTGTAATTAATAGATCAGAAGTAGAGCCTTGGATAAAAATAGAAGATTACCAACTCAGGCCAGATAATTTATTTTTAGCTATGTTTTCAAAACGTAAAATCAGAAGCTCTAATTTTGTAATTAACAGCACACTGGGGGCATGGAAAAAGATTAAAAACATCATAGGAGTGCATATTAGTCTACCCAGGAATACACACCTGTGGAACAATCCATCCATCACTATTCAAAGTGAAAAACTGGAATGGCAATCATGGATTCAGGGAGGTATATGTATGGTTTCAGATATTATATTCCAAAACAAGATCCTGACTTTTGAACAGCTCAGAAATGAATTTAACTTAACATATAATGAAACATTTAGATATTTACAACTGAAAAACTGGCTATTACAGAATGTTGAGCTTAATTATAAGGCTGAATTAATAACAGTAGAGAAGATTTTTATGAATACTGGAGTGAAAAAGAAACTAATTGGTAATGTTTATAAATGTTTGATTGAGGCACAGGTGGGTAGCTACTCATTAAATAAAATATATGAAGCTTGGAATAAAGACCTTAATATCACAGATACCCATATAAAATGGAAGGAAAGCCTAAACCTAACCAATAAGGTCACCACCAACGAAAACCTACGGCTTATCCAATTTAAACTTATGACAAGAACTTACTACACAAAATCTAAAATACATAAGTTTGACCCATCCTCTTCTGCTCTGTGTGTAAAATGTGGTTCTCATGAGGAAACTCTTATACATGCTTTCTGGGATTGTGAAAAAATTAAACTGGGTTGGCTGGAAATTCAAAAGTTTTTGAACGACACCTGCAAAATTGAGTCGAAGTTAACATCAGCACAGTGTATTTTGCAGAGAACAGAGAATCTGAAGTATCCCATAGGATGGCAGATTCTATTTTCCTCCTTGGTATATAAAAAAATAATTTTAAAATGTTGGAAAGATATACAGGCCTGGAAGGGATTGATGAAATATTATTTAAATATAGAAAAAGCAATTTGTGAGGACAGAAATAAAAAAGAACAATTTAATAGGGTATGGCAGGACATATATGACTCTTTATAATCAAATGTTGGACAAGTATTTAGACCACATGGGAGAACCTTATGGAGAACAATGTGTGAGTGTAGTGATGTTAGTGTGAACAGATGTTTGTCAGACTGTGTATGTGTGTCTGTGTGTATGTTGGTGTGTATGTGAAGGTGTGCCATATGTGGAAGGGCAGCCAAGGTGTGAGTAGGGAGTATGTATGGAGGGTGTATGGTGTGAGGGTGTTTTATGTATGGGTGAATGTGTGTGAGTATGAATAATGGTGAGTGCGTGTTCTACAGTAGGTATGTATGGGTGAATGTGTGTGAGTATGAATGATTGTGGGGAATAACTGTGAGTAACAGAATGTGAATACCTAGTAGGACTGTATATTGATATGTCTAACAAGATAATATGTCTGTACTGGTATAAGCAATTTCTGTTACACGTATAAAATCAAATAAATATAATTATAAAAAAAAGAATATTAGCTGTTATGTTAATCATTGGAAATCATACATGTTTAGCAATGCACTCCTATAAGATCTATGCAGTTGTTGATCTTTGACAGTCAATGGGATTATGAAACTCTGTGCTGCATTGTTTTACCTTCAGATGTCCATGGAGACCCTTGAGCTGCTTCTGGGCCTCAGCTGCCTGCCTGTTGGCCTGGCTGAGCTGGATCTCCATCTCATTGAGGTCTCCCTCCATCTTCTTCTTCACTCTAAGAGCCTCATTCCTGCTGCGAGTCTCAGACTCCAGTAAGCTCTGCAGGGTATCCACCACTCTCTGCTGGTTCCTCTTGGCCTGCTCCATCTCCTCATCCTTTTCAGTAAGTTTGCGCTCAATGTCAGCTTTGACCTGATTGAACTCCAGCTGAGCTCTGAGGATCTTACCCTCCTCATGTTCAAAGGAACCCTGTGGAGATACAGTGTTTAGCTCCTGATTCATTTATATTTTGTACTCGGTGACTTAAAGAAATGTGTGCAAAATTGCTGGAATTTCCCTTTTACTTTTATTTACTATTATAATTTGCTTTTGTTCATGGAAAGCACATTGAATTACCCTTGTGTATGAAATTCACTAAATAAATAAACTTGATATGACTTGACTATTGTTTTGTGATATTTTCAGTCTGTAAATCTCACCTTGTATGGGTCAAGCCTCAGGTGTTCTGTTACGGAGATATGATGTCACTTGCTGCAAGTGAACGGACAAGCAAACAGATCACACAGTGTTACAGCTGTAGTGTTGCAGACCACTTTTAGTTCTTGCTCCGACTGCACTGTAAAAAGTCAGGACTGTCTAATTTATGAAGCCACACCAACAATGAAACACAGTCATATTGCACAATGTATGGTGGTTCCATGGCACATATTTCCAACTTCAATGCATGCTTATGACTACTGTGGCACGACATACGGTATATACTGTAGCATGTTCAATTTAAGACTGTAATATCAAAGTTATTGCATTGCATTGATTTTGCCATACGAAGTACATCTGAATGCACACTGTCAGTACATGCATCCACCTGTATAACGCAAAGATGTTGGAATTACATGAACATTTAATATACATTTAATTTAAACAATTTCATTGAATTGCATTACTTGGCAATTCTAGACATTTAATTAATGCGCAACCCATGTAATAAAATCACCTAAATCCAGCCATGTCTCCATATGTCTTTCCGTCCATTTAGCTCTTATTCTTGCTATCTTCACCCATCCAACTCTCTTTCTATCTATCTGTCTATTCAACTCTCTCTCTCTCATGTTGGTCTGGTCTCCTCTGCAGCAGATGGACTCTGGGTTGGTCTTTGCTATATCTCCCCCACTGCTAAGGCCATGGTTGATTCGTCCTTTTTATGTGGGATGGTCCATCCCAATATGGTGGTGAGACCGTGAGACTGACGGCCACTACACCAGAGTTTTATTAAAGCAAAACCAGCCTGAAGTAGCCTGTAGTGAAATGTTTAGGTTTACGATAGGATAGGATAACTACATTTGATCAAGTAATTTCAATGAAATTGATTATGTTTATATGAAGTATTTATGTAATTTCAATGTCATTGTGTTATACAGGCAACACGGAAAGTAGGCATTCAGATGTACTTAGTACAGCAACATCAATGTTAAAGGACAGCTTTGAACATGTCGTGCCACAGTATAATTAAGAAGCATTCGTTGCAGTTTAAAAGATGTGCTATGGAACCACTGATACTTTGTGCATGCTCAATACCTAACACATTCATGGTGGGGAACTAAGCATGGTTTATCTCGAAGCATAACATAATTAGGCTCCGAATTCTACTGGTCTCATAGTCATCTTTAAGAAACTTGTGTATAAACTTTGCCAACACTGTCAGCTGCCTCATTATTATCTCAGTGTTCTTGCAACGGCTCGTTGGGGACACAATGAAATGGTGACACCAGGTAATGCAGGTATCCCATGTGTTAATTTGCCTCTGGTTCAGCACTTAGGTGCTTCACATTGATTTAACATGATTTTGTTGGATGAATGAATTGCTGTGGTAAAAATGTCAGTTCAGTGTAATAACATTGTGTCTTTTTTAAGTATATTTTTAGGGCTCTTATGCCATTAAACCATATTATGTTACAATTACATAAAACAGTCTAGTTTTAAAAAAACATTGTTATTGTGATCAAATAGTCATTCCGATTGAGTCATCCACTTTTTCTAATTGAATCAAGTAAGGTAAGCGTATGTACCGGGGGGAAGGAAAAGATGGTTTGTCACATTTACTAAACCTCAAAACATTAAACAATGTGGCCCCAGTCGTGGCACGACTGGCATGGGGCACCTGCACCGCACGCCAGCAACCTGGATTCGATTCCCGCCCCGTGGTCCTTTCCGGATCCCACCCCTACTCTCTCTCCCACAAACATCTTGTCTCTTCCGCACTGTCCTGTTTGATTAATAAACTGGACAGCCCTAACATTTCATTTGTTACAGTGTACATCACGCTTGATCTCTGGTCAGCTCTCCGTTCAGAACATCAAGCACATTGCATTGTTTTGTTAGACCAAACACTGTAGTCTGCATGTTTAGAAACTGGCGTAATAGACAACCGCAGCTGTCTTTATTTATATAGATCAGAGCAAGGTCACCTGAGGCCGGTGATGAGTTGACACCCTGTTGTTCCCTTCCCCCACAGTCACGTCCTTATTGCCATCTCACTGGCATTGCATTGTTTCCTTGCGGACAAATATAACCCTGTGAATTTCGTGTCAGGTTTGCCATCAACTGCTGATGACCTTTCAAGCATTTGCCAATGTTCCTTCACACCCTTGTGAATTTGTACAACAGCTGCTCTTTGGACTCAGAGGACTGAGTGTGCACACAACTGTTGATAACACTGAAACACATAGATTATATTAGATAACATTTTATTTAGGGTTTTGGGTTTGATTTTGGGTTGCTCCTCCCTAAACGCGTAACTCCCTCTATCACGCGTAACTGACAGATTAAAGTGAATGGCAGAATTTGCGCAGAGTGAAATGCACGCAGTTACACGCTTTTTTTGACTTACGCGTCCTTACTTGCATGGGAGAATTCCCCCCATTGTGCAGAGTACAAGTACAGAGGTATTGAAATCCAGTTTGCATCTAACCTGAAGTGCAAAAAAGCAGAAAAGTGCAATGTGATATACAGTATAGACAGGTGCTATAGTGTAAACAGTATAAACATAGGACAATTATATTGCAAAATGAATTAAGAATAGATACCTAATCCATATTTAATTTGAAAATGAGATGAAGAGGACCTGGGTTTGCCCATTTTGAACTGATTTGTATGACCACAAATCTTTTGCACTTGATACACATGTACGCTTGGTGCTTACAGTTTTACAAATGCAAAAACTTCTGTCTCTGTTCAAAAATAACATTCAAAATATAGCCGCAAGCGGCGATGGCGGGCCCGAGCACCTGCGGTGCGGAGACCTGTGACATTTCGGAATCTATCAAAGCAACATGTGCGTGTTGGTGGGCATGTGCATGAGCAACACACATGCCCACCAAATTTGGTCAATTTTCCTGAATGTATGTGTCAACCACAACAGACAACACGCTAGGTGGCGCTATAGAGTCCCTAAGCCACACCCTAGGCCAGAGCTCTATCTCTGACTATCGATAGCAATAACGCACAAGCCCACCAAATTTGGTTCATTTTCGTGAATGTGTGTGTCAACCACAACACACAATGCGCTAGGTGGCGCTATACAGTCCATAAGACACCCTTGGCCAGATCGTGTCTCTGAATAGCTATAGCAATAACACATATGCTAACCAAATTTGGTTCATTTTCGTGAATGTATGTGTCAGTCACAACCGACAATGCACTAGGTGGCGCTATAGAGTCCCTAAGCCACACCCGAGGCCAGAGCTCTGTCTCTGAATAACTATAGCAATAACACACATGCCCACCAAATTTGGTTCATTTGGGTGAATGTACGTGTCAACCACAACAGACAATGCGCTAGGTGGCGCTATAGAGTCCCTAAGCCACACCCTAGGCCAGAGCTCTATCTCTGACTATCGATAGCAATAACGCACAAGCCCACCAAATTTGGTTCATTTTCGTGAATGTGTGTGTCAACCACAACAGACAATGCGCTAGGTGGCGCTATACAGTCCCTAAGACACCCTTGGCCAGAGCGCTGTCTCTGAATAGCTATAGCAATAACACATATGCCAACCAAATTTGGTTCATTTTCGTGAATGTATGTGTCAACCACAACAGACAATGCACTAGGTGGCGCTATAGAGTCCCTAAGCCACACCCGAGGCCAGAGCTCTGTCCCTGAATAACTTTAGCAATAACACACATGCCCACCAAATTTGGTTCATTTTGTTGAATGTACGTGTCAACCACAACAGAAAATGCATTAGGTGGCGCTCTAGAGTCCCTAAGCCACACTCTAGGCCAGAGCTCTGTCTCTGACTACCGATAGCAATAACACACAAGCCCACCAAATTTGGTTAATTTTCGTGAATGTTTGTGTCAACCACAACAGACAGGTGGCGCTATAGAGTCCCTACGCCACACCCTATGCCAAAGCTCTGTCTCTGACTAGCCATAGCAATAACACACAAGTCCACCAAATTTGGTTCATTTTCGTGAATGTTTGTGTCAACCACAACAGATAACGTGTTCTAGGTGGCGCTATAGAGTCCCAAAGCCACACCTTAGGCCAGAGCTCTGTCTCTGACTAGCAGAAGCAATTCCACATGTAGCTTCCAAATTACATCCAATTCATAACCTTTTTTCTGCCTTTAACACCAACTTCCTGTTTCCATAATAAAACGCCATAATTCAAACCTTCGCCATTTCGATATACTTTTGAAATTCAAAAATCTGTTCGCAATTCCTCTCGGGCAACCCCTCAAGATCATTTTAGTGCTTATATGACATGATTTCGATAAACCGTCTAGGAGAAGTGTTTCAAAATACATGATGTGCAAAAATCATAATCATAATCATAACTCAAATTCTTCTAAGATGCACTATGTAGTTTAAATGTAAAACTTGTTCAGATTCGTACAACACACATGTCCACCAAATTTGGTTCATTTCCGTGAATGTATGTGTCAACCACAACAGACAGCGTGCTAGGTGGCGCTATAGAGTCCCTGAGCCACACCCTAGGCCAAAGCTCTGTCTCTGAGTTTCGATTGCAATTCTACAAATGGCTGCCAAATTACAAGAGTTTTAGAGCATGCCAAGTTGGTGTAAAAAAAAAAAACAGGTAAGACGGAAAAAACTATAAATATAGCCGCAAGCGGCGATGGCGGGCCCGAGCACCTGCGGTGCGGAGACCTGTGACATTTCGGAATCTAACAAAGCAACATGAGGCGTGTTGGTGGGCATGTGCATGAGCAACACACATGGCCACCAAATTTGGTCAATTTTCTTGAATGTATGTGTCAACCACAACAGACAACGCGCTAGGTGGCGCTATAGAGTCCCTAAGCCACACCCTAGGCCAGAGCTGTTTTTCACTAGCGGCAGTAATAACACACAAGCTCATGAAATTTGATTCATTTTTGTGAATGTAAATGTCAACCCAAAACGGCTAACACGCTAGGTGGCGCTATAGAGTCCCTAAGCCACACCCTCAATAGCGATCGCAATAACACATGTGTCCACCAAATTTGGTTCATTTTCGTGAATGTATGTTTCAACCACAACAGACAACGCACTAGGTGGCGCTATAGAGTCCCTAAGCCACACCCTAGGCCAAAGCTCTGTCTCTGACTAGCGATAGCAATAACACATAAGTCCACCAAATTTGGTTCATTTTCATGAATGTTTGTGTCAACCACAACAGATAACGTACTACTAGGTGGCGCTATAGAGTCCCTAAGCCACACCCTAGGCCAGAGCTCTGTCTCTGACTAGCGATAGCAATAACACATAAGTCCACCAAATTTGGTTCATTTTCGTGAATGTTTGTGTCAACCACAACAGATAACGTGCTACTAGGTGGCGCTATAGAGTCCCTAAGCCACACCTTAGGCCAGAGCTCTGTCTCTGACTAGCGATAGCAAAAACACATAAATCCACCAAATTTGGTTCATTTTCGTGAATGTTTGTGTCAACCACAACAGATAACGTGCTACTAGGTGGCGCTATAGAGTCCCGAAGCCACACCTTAGGCCAGAGCTCTGTCTCTGACTAGCGATAGCAATAACACATAAGTCCACCAAATTTGGTTCATTTTCGTGAATGTTTGTGTCAACCACAACAGATAACGTGCTACTAGGTGGCGCTATAGAGTCCCTAAGCCACACCTTAGGCCAGAGCTCTGTCTCTGACTAGCGATAGCAAAAACACATAAATCCACCAAATTTGGTTCATTTTCGTGAATGTTTGTGTCAACCACAACAGATAACGTGCTACTAGGTGGCGCTATAGAGTCCCGAAGCCACACCTTAGGCCAGAGCTCTGTCCCTGACTAGCAGAAGCAATTCCACATGTAGCTGCCAAATTACATCCAATTTATAACCTATTTTCTGCTTATAACACCAACTTCCTGTTTCGTAATAAGACGCCATAATTCAAACCTTCGCCATTTCGATATGCTTCGAAAATTCAAAAATCTGTTCGCAATTTCTCTCGGGCAAACCCTCAAGATCCTTTTACTGCTCATATGACATGATTTCGATAAACCGTCTAGGATAAGTGTTTCAAAATACATGATGTGCAAAAATCATAATCATAATCATAACTCAAATTTGTTTAAGATTCACTATGTAGTGTAAATGTAAAAGTTGTTTAGATTTATACAACACATCTGCCTACCAAATTTGGTTCATTTTCATGCATGCACATGTCAACCACAACAGACAGCGCGATAGGTGGTGCTATAGACCCCCTGAGCCACACCCTAGGCCAGGGCTCTGTCTCTCAGTATCAAATGCAATTCTACATATGCCTGCCAAATTACAAGAGTTTTGGAGCATGCCAAGTCGGTGAAACGGCCAAACGGGCTAAGACGAAGAGAGAATAATAATATTGTGTGTGTGTGTGTGTGTGAGTGTGTGAGTGAGTGAGTGAGTGAGTGAGTGAGTGACCAGGAGTCCCTAAGCCACACGCTAGGCCAGGGCTCTGTCTCAGACTAGAGGTGGCAACACACAAGGCAAAGACAAATTTTTATGAGGATTAGAACTTGGGTCTTACTCAGTCAGTCCCCAATTCAATCACAAAAATGACTTAACCTGAATAAAATCTTTATACACATGATCTTTTTTTTACCTTTTACTTTGCATCACACTGTCATTCTTGACTCTGTGTGTGTGTGTGTGTGTGTGTGTGTGTGTGTCTGTGTCTGTGTCTGTGTCTGTGTCTGTGTGGAGAGCGGGGGAGGAGAGAGAGACATCCAGCTGGGAGAGAGGGGAAAGTGTGAATAACTGTGGGGGGAAGGAAAGAAACAAGGAGGGGGAGAGTGGGTGAGCCACAGTGAGGGAGCGGCTAGGTAGTTCTGTGTGTAACACGCGCGGGCAGCAAGGAGCGGATAGGAGAGACCATAGTCATATGAAAACCTAAATAACTCACTTTCTGTTAATGTGGTTTACGTCGAAATTGCAGCATAGGTTGATATGATTATCATTATTCATCAACTCGCTTCAAAATATTTTAGCTAAAACTGTGTCCACCACAATCATTAATGCGCTTTTAAAAATCACAAACAACACCAAATTCAAAACTTTGTATATGACTGTCACTACAAACACACTAACTAATACTCCATCAAATTTCATCCAAATTAGTCACTGTTTTCTGCCTATAACACCAACTTTTTGTTCCTTTTATAAGACACCTAAGTTCAAACCTTCGCCATTTCGATATACTTTTGAAATTCAAAAATCTGTTCGCAATTTCTCTTGGGCAACCCCTCAAGATCATTTTACTGCTAAAATGACATGATTTCGACAAACCGTCTAGGAGAAGTGTTTCAAAATACATGATGTGCAAAAATCAGAAAATCTCACATAATTCAAATTCTTTTAATATTTACTATATAGTTTCAATGTAAAAGTTGTTCGGATTAATACAACACACATGCCCACCAAATTTGGTTCATTTTCGTGCATGTGTGTGTCAAACACAACAGACAGCGCGGTAGGTGGCGCTATAGACCCCCTGAGCCACGCCCTAGGCCAGGGCTCTGTCTCTGAGTATCAAATGCAATTCTACATATGCCTGCCAATTTACAAGAGTTTTGGAGCATGCCAAGTTGGTGAAACGGCCAAACGGGCTAAGAGGAAGAGAGAATAATAATAATAATAATAATAATAATCTGAGCAAAAACAATAGGGCCTTGCACCTACGGTGCAGCCACTTTCAGTGGCCGCACCTCGGTGCTCGGGCCCTAATAATCTGAGCAAAAACAATAGGGCCTTGCACCTACGGTGCAGCCACTTTCAGTGGCCGCACCTCGGTGCTCGGGCCCTAATAAAGGGACATTATGAATCAGAGACTGTAGGTATCAGAAATTAAATGAAAAATATAGCCGCAAGCGGCGATGGCGGGCCCGAGCACCAGCGGTGCGGAGACCTGTGAGATTTTGGAATCTAACAAAGCAACATGTGCGTGTTGGTGGGCATGTGCATGAGCAACACACATGCCCACCAAATTTGGTCAATTTTCCTGAATGTATGTGTCAGCCACAACAGACAATATGCTAGGTAGCGCTATAGAGTCCCTAAGCCACACCCTAGGCCAGAGCTCTATCTCTGACTATCGATAGCAATAACGCTAGACAGACACAGACAGAGGGGGTAGAGACAAATGGATCAATAGAATAGAATATACACTTTTTTGATCCCGTGAGGGAAATTTATTTCTCTGCATGTAACCCAATTTAACCAAATTAGTGAACACACACAGCACACAGTGAACACACAGTGAGGTGAATCACACACTGACCCAGAGCAGTGAGCTGCCTGCCCAACCAGTTGTGCTGGGGGAGCAGTGAGGGGTTAGGTGCCTTGCTCAAGGGCACTTTAGTGGTGGACTGGTTGGGGATTGAACCGGCAACCTAGCAGTTACAAGCCCCAAGCCCTAACCAGTAGGCCACGGCTGCCCAGAGGAAAGGAGGGAAGGGGGAAAGAGGCAGGGAGGGAGGGAGGGAGGGTGTGTGTGTGTGTGTGTGTGTGTGTGTGTGTGTGTGTGTGTGTGTGTGTGTGTGTGTGTGTGTGTGTGTGTGTGTGTGTGTGTGTGTGTGTGTGTGTGTGTGTGTGTGTGTGTGTGTGTGTGTGTGTGTGTGTGCGCGCGCGTGCGTGCGTGAGAGAGAGAGAGAATGACGGGGGAGGGGTGAGAGAGTGTCTGTGAGTCTGTGTAGAGAATTAGCAGGGGACGAGAGAGACATGCAGCTGAGAGAGAGAGCACCTACTCCTGCTCAGCTAAATGGATGGAGTATAAGACACATGCAAACACAAATAAACCTCAATACTCACTTACTCACATGGCTAAAGTCAAAATGTCAAAATTGCAGCATAGGTTGATACGATTATAATTATTCGTCAACTCGCTTCAAAATATTTTAGCTAAAACTGTGTCCACCACAATCATTAATGCACTTTTAAAAAACACAAACAACACCAAATTCAAAACTTTGCATATGACTGTCACTACAAACACACTAACTAATACTCCATCAAATTTCATCCAAATTAGTCACTGTTTTCTACCTATAACACCAACTTTCTGTTTCTTTTACAAGACTCCTAGATTCAAACCTTCGCCATTTCAATATACTTTTGTATACTTTTTAATATACTATACTCAGAGCAGTGAGCTGCCTGCCCAACCAGCGGCGCTCAGGGAGCAGTCAGGGGTTAGGTGCCTTGCTCAAGGGCACTTCAGCTGTGGACTGGTCAGGGATCGAACCGGCAATCCTCCAGCTACAAGCCCCAAGCCCTAACCAGTAGGCCACGGTTGCCCAAAGGGTGTGTGTGTGTGTGTGTGTGTGTGTGTGTGTGTGTGTGTGTGTGTGTGTGTGTGTGTGTGTGTGTGTGTGTGTGTGTGTGTGTGTGTGTGTGTGTGTGTGTGTGTGTGTGTGTGTGTGTGTGTGTGTGTCTCTGTGTCTCTAGAAAGCCGCGCGTGTGTCAATGTGTGTGTGTTAGTTAGGGAGGACCCGAGAAGGGGGGTGACAGAGTGCGTGCGTGTGTCTGTTAGTTGCAACAGAGAGAGAGGCAGAGAAGGACAGAGAGGAGGGGCTGTGTGATTGGGCAAATATGAAATTAAAAATAACTCACTTTCTGTTAACATGGTTAAAATCAAAATTGCAGCATGGCTTGATATGATTATAATCATTCATCAACTCGCTTCAAAATATTTTAGCTAAAACTGTATCCACCACAATCATTAATGCGCTTTTAAAAATCACAAACAACACCAAATTCAAAACTTTGTATATGACTGTCACTACAAACACACTGACTAATACTCCATTAAATTTCATCCAAATTGGTCACTGTTTTCTGCCTATAACACCAACTTTTTGTTTCTTTTATAAGACGCCTAGATTCAAACCTTCGCCATTTCAATATACTTTTGAAATTCAAAAATCTGGTCGCAATTCCTCTCGGGCAACCCCTCAAGATCATTTTAGTGCTTATATGACATGATTTCGATACACCGTCTAGGAGAAGTGTTTCAAAATACGTGATGTGCAAAAATCATAATCATAATCATAACTCAAATTCTTCTAAGATTTACTATATTGTTTAAATGTAAAAGTTGTTCAGATTAATGCAACACATATGCGTACCAAATTTGGTTAATTTTCGTGCATGTATGTGTCAAACACAACAGAAACCATGCTAGGTGGCGCTATACTGCCCCTGAGCCACACCCTAGGCCAGAGCTCTGGTTCTGAGTAGCGTTACCAATTCCACACGTAGCTGCCAAATTTCAAGAGTTTTAGAGCATGCCAAGTTGGTGAAAAAAGGAATTCGGTAAGACGGAAAAACTATAATAAATATAGCCGCAAGCGGCGATGGCGGGCCCAAGCACCTGCGGTGCGGAGACCTGTGACATTTCGGAATCTAACAAAGCAACATGTGTGGGTTGGTGTGCCTGTGCATGAGCAACATACATGCCCACTAAATTTGGTTCATTTTTGTGAATATATGTGTCAACCACAAAAGACAACATGCTAGGTGGCACTATAGAGTACCTAAGCGACACCCTAGGCCAGAGCTCTGTCCCTGACTAGCGGTAGCAATAATACACAAGCCTACCTAATTGTGTCAATGTATGTGTCAACCATAAAAGACAACGTGCTAGGTGGCACTATAGAGTCCCTATGCCAAACCCTAGGCCAGAGCTCTGTCCCTGACTAGCTGTAGCAATAACACACATGCCCACCAAATGTGACTAATTTTCGTGAATATATGTGTCAACCACAACAGACAACACGCTAGGTGGCGCTATAGAGTCCCTAAGCCACACCCTAGGCCTGAGCTCCTTTTCTGACTAGCGATAGCAATACGAAAGAAGTCCAATAAATTTGGTTCATTTTCATGAATGTACAGGTCAACCACAACAGACAACAAACTAGGTGGCGCTTAGTCCTTAAGCCACACCCTAGGCCAGAGCTCTATCTTTCAGTAGCGACACCAATAACACGTAAAACCACCAAATTTGCTTCATTTTCGTGAATGTACACGTCAACCACAACACAATCTGCTAGGTGGCACTATAGAGTCCCTAAGCCACACCCTAGACCAGAGCTCTGTCTCTGACTAGGGGTAGCAAAAACAATTTTTTCTGTGAAATTTCTAAAGTATGCCTTCTGCCACGAAGATAAATTGTAGGGTTTTAAATGTTCAAAAAAAGAGTAAAAGGTCCGCACACTTCCTCTCACTTAATTTACTTTATTAGTTCAAGGGTTTTAAATGTTCCTCATAAAAAGTCTTTTCGAAGTCCAAATAAAAGAAAATGTTGCTGTTATTGCTACGATAGACCGTTAAATTTACATGCACAGGTTTTGTACACCATTGTCATGGCCAAATTCAAGCACTTTTTAAGGACTTTCAAGACCAGTTTTCCAGTATTGAAATTGTGTGTGAACAAAATCAAAGCCCTGTTGTTTGAGGTCACTGTAGGATAAAGAACCAGGAAATTTGATACAACCTTAGCCGAATACTGAACCAGCAACTATCATTAGGTTAACTGAATGGGGCATAGAAAATGAGTGTTTGCTGCTCTGTCATATCAAGTTTCCTTGTTCTTTTTCTTACTGACAGCACTCGATGAGATTGATTCACACCATATTTCAGGGGTGTGATTGGCAAAGGACAAAAAAGAGGAAAATATACCCAGCACCCTCAGGAGAAAAATGACCCCTTAAATGATAACATCAGATGACTTTTATGAGAACTGTTTATAAACTGTGATACATATAAACATTATAACATATATCGAGGGCTGAGAACCAAAGGGGCAGTTGCGTAAGTGACATTTTGGTCAAAATTGAGTTATATATATCACCTGAAAGCTCTTGATGAGCTCTTTTTAGCTGACACAATTATAGAAGTAAAATATTTATAAATATTAAATGATTGACAAAAACAAAAACCAAAGGTCTTTAACTGTGAACATAAGCAGTTAGATTTGTTTTGGCTCTATTGTAAAGTTGGTGAAATGTCACTTACGCCCCTGTGGTTCTCAGCCCTCGATATATATAGATATACATAGACTATATTGTAATAAGTCTACGACTAATTTATAGCAAAGTAGCCTAGGCCTACTCAAGACTAAACCAGATATGGCTGAAATATGTAGGGCAGCTATCATGATCATTTTGCCAACAATGATGTAGAACCATGGATTTTCCTAGTTCATGACATGCTTTGTTTTCACTTAAACCAACATAAAGTTATAATTAGGGATGTAACGGTATGAAAATTTAACCCCACGGTTATAGTGACCAAAATTATCACGGTTTTCGGTATTATCGCGGTATTTTAAAAATTGTGTGTACAATATGTTAAGAAAGCGCTGATGGGTGTAGACAAGCTGAAATATTTTAGTTTTAAAAAGTGTGACAGTGTTTATTACATTAAAAATATAGGCAAACCCTTATTGCCTCCAGCAGGATACCGATCATTCACAGCATTGGCAATCCTAGTCCCTGCTCAACCCTCCACACACACAGAAAATGGCTTGTCTTGTTTCTATTGCATATTTTGAATTCATGACTTTATATATTTTGCTAATAGTTTATAATATGTTAGGATCTGCATAATTACTTATAGCTAAAAATATTCAGTAATTTGAATACTTCATATTGATTTTTAAACTATTACACTTGTCTTTAATGACATTACAGGGGTGTTGTCTAGGTCTAATTGAGTGCCTGTCACTTTAAGAGGTACGTGAAGTAGGCTAATTATATTAACCTTCATTCGGTTTTAGGAAAGTAGTCACGCATAGTTCAAGGATATCCGTTTTCATTGAATAAAATGAATGTTCAAAAAATTAACAAGTCAAGGAAAAGATTGCTGGGATAATATAAAAGATAAGTGTCTTGCAATGTTAACTACTATTATTTTGGTGAGCACTAGGCTACTGTACATTAATGATAGACATGACGCGTGAGCTAACGGGATAGTTACCTTGATGGAACTCTCTCAAGATGTAAAAGTTTGCCAATAGGCTGTGTAGCTTTTTTCGGAAATTGAATTAAACACTACAGTAGGCCGAACTAAATCCCATAGCTTACTGTAGGTAGGTTACCGTGGTATTGTGCTCACTTTTTCCTTGGTTGGAAATGTTGTCTGCTTATAGCTTAACTTATGATTTGGAGTTTGGTATATCTGTTATATCCAATGAGTGACACCCAGCGCTCAACATAAAACTTCATGGCATTCTCCTGATAACGTTAGTGGAATAGCCTAGATTTAATGTGAACGTGTAGGCCTACATAAAAAGACGCTGGCTACATGATACAGCGCACGTTTTGGGGTGGAAATGTTGCGCCCTTTAAAAGCAGGTGTAGCCTTATCCGAATCATGGTTAAATCCATCAATTAGACAACAGAATTAGTAAGGTGAAGTTTTGTTTCATAGTAGCCTTCCAGCTTGTGTCAAAAGCAGGCAAGGATGAAACTGGGAGGAATTAAACACGCGGTTACCATACCGTAGTATCAACCGTGATAATAATGATATTCGAAATGAACACGGTAATTGTTATCGTCAACAATTTTATCATGGTTTACCGTCACACCGGTAATCGTAACATCCCTAGTTATAATGTTGACTACATGTTTTAATATAGACCTACTTGATAACATATAGCCTACCCCCTTAGTCCTCTAGCTCTAGTCCTGTACAACATAATAGTGAATAGGCCTATTGATATATTGATGCTGTTTGAAGAGGTTGCTTGATGATATTTAAGTTCCAAAGAAAATCAAATTGCACCACTCCCTATCCTTCCAAAGTAATATGTCCATCACCTTTCCTCCTAAAAACAAATGTCTGGCCCTACTGTTATAAGCTACATCATTTGTTCAAGTGCACACACTAAATGGAGAGCTAGGATTAAAATTCAAACTGTGCCTTTAAATAGGCGACTTTTTTCATCTATCAGCACAATGCTACAGGCCATTTTCACTAAAAAAATCAGCTCAATATTATGTGCAAGACAAGTTTACCAAGCATGCCAATGTGTTAATCTCTTAGCACTGTCGTCATACGTTTTCTCATAGTGAGATGGCTATCCCGAAATATGTTTTGAATGACGTCTTGAATGACATGGGGCGCACGGAGATAAGGCTGGAAAAACGCGAAATGACAAGGTGATAACTAAACAATTCAGTTGACCTAGGGTAGACAGGCTTTGTGGCTAAAACTATGAAAACCAGTAGGCTAGTCTGTCACAGCTAACTTCAGGCACTGTAGCCTAGACTAGTTTACACGCGCAGAAATTAAAAGTCAATATTGCCATCACGAGATTGCTGTCATTATCGGAAAATCCGGACACGTCAAACTGGATGCGAACGCGTGGCAAAGCCAACAACAACTTCATAAATTACGTCTTTTAAATAAATAATTTGAGCCTACCGTTTCATGCCTAACGTCGACAGCAAATTTCTCAGTCCATCATAGGCAAGGTTATTAATGCATAGGCCTATAGCCTAATTTAACTAGGCTTAGTGATGGCAGATCAAATAATAAAAAAACGTTTTGAAGTCTACCCAGAGCATGTTTGCAAACGCATGCAAAGGGATAAACTATGTTCATACCATCTTCAATCGTTTCAAAAACTAGGATTAGGCAGTCTGCCTATGCTGTTTGCATGTATTAGTTGCAGGAATCAATCGTTTGAAAAATATGGTTGTTTCTAGTCTCGTATGGTTTCACTTGGATCACACACACATTGCACGACTGCTCATATGAATCGGTGGCACCAAACTAACGTATTTCCAGATAGGGGAAACGTTTAGATTATTTTGAATAGATAGATGGTTCACTCAATTTAAAGGCAATTAATCACCACAACTGAATAACATTAACCTGCCTTGCACTGCAGGGAAATGTTCTTACCTTGATTGAAAGCTAAGCAGACGGCCAGTTCTAGTTCTGTCATCTTCTCTCCTGCTTTCTAGATGTCCATGGAGAAACGTCCTCCTTCAGTTAGGCAGAGTAAGTTCGTTGTGGTTTCAAACTTACGTCCTCCACTAATAAAGGCATTAGCTAGCTTCCACTCACAAACGGTAGGCTACTCCCAAAATGTGACACATTTGAACTTCTCATTACGTTATACATCTGTCAAAAGTTTGGATTATGTTTCAGGAGTTAAACTGACACCTAGGCTATCAATGCTCTATTTGTAAGCTAAAATAAACTAGTAAACACCATATCGCTAACGTGCATCAATTGGAGTTAGCTAGCTAGCTTAGCTACAATAAGCTAGCTAGCTAGCTTAGGCCAAGATTTAAAACCAGGTCGAATTTACTACGGCTGGCCCTAGGTGCCTGTTGTGTTTTCCGCTAGACCTTTTCAAACAAGACCAACTACAGTAGGCTATTTGACGTTCGTTATCGCACTGGGACTTGTTAATTACCGAACGTGACAAAAACCTGCCTTGCTGTAACGTTAGCTCCCAAACGGCAGGCTACTCCCAAACAGTGACACATTTGAACTTTACGTTACATTTTACAACTGTCAAAAGTTTGGATTATGTTTCAGTAGGCCCAGTTAGGCTGTCACCTAGGCTATCAAGGCTCTATTTGTAAGCTGAGATAAACTAGCTAGTAAACACCATATCACTAACGTGCATCACTTGGAGTTAGCTAGATGGAGGAAACGAGCGCTTTAGCCAACTTATTGAACCGCATCAAATAGCTTGAAAAATTGCGTTTCAACAAAACTGTTACCTTACTTTCAAGAATAACTCCGTAGACAAAAAGTCAAAATGATTGCACTGTTTCCACGATATAAATCCACGAAAACACTCAGTATAGAGCTACATTGACTGAGACTTCTACGGGGTCGCCTGGATCTGCACTGACTAACAAATCACATGGTGTAGTGGGCGGGGACAGTGCTCTCGACCACAGAATGTCAAATGAGTGAGAGACTTTTACAGACAATTGAGTTTCATTTCATTCCCTAGGGCATCAAACAAATAACCCTAAATAACTCACTTTCTGTTAATGTGTTTAAAGTCAAAATTGCAGCATAGGTTAATATGACTATTAGTATTTGTAAACTCATCTCATAATACTTTAGGTAGAACTATGTGTCAACCACAATCATTAATATGCTATTATAAGTGACAAAATCACAACCACACCAAACAACATCAAAACTTGAATGTGACTGTCACTACAACCACACTATCTAATACTCCATTAAATTTCATCCAAATTAGTCACTGCTTTCTGCCTATAACACCAACTTATTGTTTCTTTTATAAGACACCTAGGTTCAAACCTGTGTGTGTGTGTGTGTCTGTGTGTGTCTGTGTGTGTGTGTGTGTGTGTGTGTGTGTGTGTGTGTGTCTGTGTGTGTGTGTCTGTGTCTGTGTCTGTGTCTGTGTCTGAGTCTCTATGTGGAAAGCGGGAGAGGTTAGAGAGACATCCAGCTGGGAGAGAGGGGAGGGGTGGAAAGAACTGTGG
The DNA here is from genome assembly GCF_963854185.1 of Sardina pilchardus. Classification (NCBI taxonomy): domain Eukaryota; kingdom Metazoa; phylum Chordata; class Actinopteri; order Clupeiformes; family Clupeidae; genus Sardina; species Sardina pilchardus. Next base: position 20,807,277 of record NC_085012.1, read on the forward strand.
GGAGAGGGAAACAGTGAGGGAGCCAGACCGTGCGCGGCTAGGCACACAGACCTATAAAAACCTAATAAACCTAAATATCTCACTTTCTGTTAACATGGTTGAAATCAAAATGGCAGCATAGGTTGATATGATTATAATTATTCATCAACTCGCTTCAAAATATTTTAGCTAAAACTGTGTCCACCACAATCATTAATGCGCTTTTAAAAAACACAAACAACACCAAATTCAAAACTTTGTATATGACTGTCACTACAAACACACTAACTAATACTCCATCAAATTTCATCCACATTAGTCACTGTTTTCTGCCTATAACACCAACTTTTTGTTTCTTTTATAAGACACCTAGATTCAAACCTTCCCCATTTCAATATACTTTTGAAATTCAAAAATCTGGTCGCAATTCCTCTCAGGCAACCCCTCAAGATCATTTTAGTGCTTAAATGACATAATTTCGATAAACCGTCTAGGAGAAGTATTTCAAAATACATGATGTGCAAAAATCAGAAAATCTCACATAATTCAAATTCTTCTAAGATTCACTATATAGTTTGAATGTAAAACTTGTTCAGAATAATACAACACACATGTCCACCAAATTTGGTTCATTTCCGTGAATGTATGTGTCAACCACAGTAGACGGCGCGCTAGGTGGCGCTATAGAGTCCCTGAGCCACACCCTAGGCCACAGCTCTGTGTCTGAGTATCAAATGCAATTCTACATATGCCAGCTAAATTGCAAGAGTTTTAGAGCATGCCAAGTTGGTGAAAAATGTTACTGGTAAGATAATTATACTATAATAATAATAAGAAGAATAATCTGAGCAAAAACAATAGGGCCTTGCACCTACGGTGCAGCCACTTTCAGTGGCCGCACCTCGGTGCTCGGGCCCTAATAATCTGAGCAAAAACAATAGGGCCTTGCACCTACGGTGCAGCCGCTGCTACAGCGGCCGCACCTCGGTGCTCGGGCCCTAAATATGCATACTGATATACTACTGAGGACATGAAGTCTACTGGGTAGCTGACCTACCCTATGGTGGCCAACAGGTGCAAACGACGTGCAACTTATGACAACACCTGCAAATCAACAAAACACGTACAAATAGACAAAACACAAACAACTTAAGAAAACATCTACACCTACATTTGACAACACGTGCACATCATTTAGAATATGCACGGCAAATTCAGACAACATTTACATTTCAGAAACAAGCTGCCAATTTACAACTCATGCAATTGAGAAACGCGCTCCGAAACTCACAACATACAAATCAGAAACACACTCCGAAACTCACTACAAAATGGAAGAAAGACTAATGCAAACCTTGTGTCAACATCCAAAAAGACAGCTGATAACTAAAATAAATGTAAATAAATCCACTGCACAAGAAAACCATTGTGCATGCTACTGAAAACATTAAGATTACGGGGTAGCTGGCTGCTGACCTCCCTAATCATATCAACCTCCTAACACTTGTTCAGCTGTTTGCACTAGGGAGGTGTTGAGCCATAGGCCTCTGGGTCATAGACTTGGGGTCGCAAAAGCTGTCAAGACATGTTTACATGCACCAGAGAAAGTACCAAGCCACCCACAAGGTGCTGATAATGTATCTGTGATGGCGTGAAGTGTGTGAGCGTTTCTCACCCCACTTGATGACATTAACACTGACAGAGGTCTCTTGATCAGCAATCTCCATTCTCACAAATCCCTAGAAAGCTGTGAGATGTTAGACGTGCCATGCCTTTGTGACCCTTCTGGGGACCAGTCTCAGCTGTCAAGAGTCCTTGAGCCATCACTGCTACTTAGCCATCTAATTTTGGATGACTAAGGACTAGAAACATACTGCTACTGCTTGGGGTTTTCTAATTTTGGATGGCCATGGACTAGAAACATGTTTGTTTAGGGTGTATGGCCACCATTGCAGTTCAGTGTCATGAATACCTACCTGATTGAGTCATTGAACATATACACTATATTGCCAAAAGTATTGGGTCACCTGCTTTAACTCGCATAATGAAATTAGGTGACATCCCATTCTTCATCCATAGGGTTTAATATGATGTTGAAATAGAATATATACCTTTTTGATCCTGTGAGGGAAATTTGTTTCTCTGCATTTAACCCAATTTAACAGAATCAGTGAACACACACAGCACACACACAGTGAGGTGAATCACACACTAACCCAACTGAACTGCCTGCCCAACCAGCGGCGCTCGGGGAGCAGTGAGGGGTTAGGTGCCTTGCTCAAGGGCACTTCAGCCTGGTGGACTGGTCGGGGATCGAACCAGCAACCCTCCGGTTACAAGCCCGAAGCCCTAACCAGTACACCACGGCTGCCCACAACCCTTGCCCTTTGCAGCTATAACAGCTTCAACTCTTCTGCGAAGGCTTTCCACAAGGTTTAGGAGTGTGATTATGGGATCATTGACCATTCTTCCAGAAGCGTATTTGTCAGGTCACACATTGATGTTGGTCGAGGAGACTGGCTCTCAGTCTCCGCTTTCATTCATCCCAAAGGTGCTCTATTGGGTTGAGGTCAAGACTCTGTAGTCCAGTCAAGTTCATCCACACCAAACTCTGTCATCCATGTCTTTGTGGACCTTGCTTTGTGCAATGGTGCAGTCATGTTGGAACAGGGAGTGGCCGTCCCCAAACTGTTCCCACAAAGTTGGGAGCATGGAATTGTCCAAAATCTCTTGGTTAATGCTGAAGCATTCGGCGTTCCTTTCATTGAAACTAAGGGCCAAGCCCAGATCGGGGATCCTTCCTGTTCCAACATGACTAAGTATGCGAGTCAAGACAGGTGACCCAATACTTTTGGCAATATAGTGTACTTGGTGGTGTGTTAAGCTAAAGTTCTATTCATTCATTCATTTATTTATTATTTCAGTAGGTGAGAAATATATGTAAAGTTGAGTGTTGTCTGCATAGCAGTGATGGTCAAATCCAAGGGAGCAAAATAGTCTCACCTAAGGAAGTGGTATAAATAGAGAAAAGCAGGGACCCTAATACTGATCCCTGAGGGACACCTGTGGTGAGGTCATGAGACTTTGATACATGTCCTTGCCATGACACGCTAAAATATCTCTATATGAATCTGATGTATCAGCATATTTATAACAGCAACTCACAAATATTTGTCAAATGTTGCGGTTGATTTGGTTGGCATTGTCCAGGTTACAGTGGTGTTAGTTGTCTGCAATCTGGGACAGAACGGAGGTGTGAGGCCCTGTTTTACTGCACTGCACCTGCATCTGACTCAGTATCTTCCCCCAGGTTAGAATACTATGTGCTTTAGTGAAATTTGCCTTGGAGAAATTTGGTTATTGCTAAAAAGTCAAGACCTACAGTACAGTGCAAGTAAAGATCAAGTGATCCAAGAAGGAGGTTGCTAGCATATTCAGTGTTAGGGCTACATTTGTGTATGCCATGGTCAAAATTGAGGTTAGGAAATGACTGTTAAGAAGATCAAGTTCACAACACTCATATATACAACACCTCCCTCAGACAAGAGGCAGGGATATGGATGGGTATTCTGTCATCCCCAAGTGCCCCCCTTCTCTGACCTAGCTCCCTTCACTCTAAGTGGATGTGATGTGTGTGTGCGTGTGTGTCTTTGTGTTCAGTTCTGTTGTGAAGTGGAGCACAACAGGTGTTCATTCTCCTTGGGAAGCCTCAGTGGAGCAGCTGCTGAAGCAAATAGACTCACAGTGACACACAGCATCGCCTTGAACAGCCAAATTGTTCATTTGAGTAGACAGGCTTGTCAGTGAAGGATCAGCCTAAGATAAAAAAAAAAAAAAAAAAACTTATTTCTTGAATGTGGTTACAATTCTGAGCCTGCAGTACTAATCCAATTCATTTCAATAATATAGTAGAAAGATAATAATAGAACATATCAGAAGTATCATTTCAGTAATAACATAGCAAAATCTTAGGTAACAGATCAGGTATTTCTTAAACAATCCCTCTGTAGATTAATAAATATTCATCATATACTGTAGATTTGATCTAGTAGATCACTTTGATAGGCTGACTTCTCTCAGGGGCTTTTTACAAGTTGTCTGCAGTCCTCTGGTGGTCTGTGAAGACATTGCAAGTGGTCCCCGTCCATGTATTCAAATAAGGAAAGTTTTCTTTACATTACTCATCCCCTCACATCCCACAATTGTCTGCAGGTTGCTTCTTAAACTGATGGCACTTTCTTCACTGTTTTCTTTATTTTTGCTCACAGCTTTCTCTACAGATCTCCCCCTACACCTTCAGAGCATTTCTGTAACGCCACTCCTTGCTTAGTCAGTCTGCCGTTTCCTCTTTCCCTGTTTCTCTGACAACGTTTTACTCGCTTTCTGCTTATTCTCGCTGGCTCTGCCATGACAAATGTCTGAGAAACTCCAGAGATGATGTTTACCCAGCTGTACTGCCTGTGTCCTGTCAGGAAGTCAAGAATCCAACTGCACAGGGAGGAACTGATGGTCAGGTGTGTCACTTTTATTACAAGCCTAGATGGAACTATGGTGTTCAAAGTTGTTGTCAATGAAGATGATCCGTACATACACATGAAACTTTTCTTGAAGTATCACCAGGTTCTCTTCACACAAACTCGAGCATTGAGAACATTGTTTGTGTACACAGAAAACAGAGTAAACAGAGTTCACAGAAAAAAGAAACCTTTCTTTTTACTGTATTTTCCAGACTGTATGTACTGTAGCAGTTTTTTTCATAGTTTGGCTGGTCTTGCGACTTCCAGTCAGGTGCGACTTACGTATAAAAAACCCCCCATGAACCAAGGAGTTAACATTAGCGTCTACAGCCGCGAGGGTGCTCACATTTTCAACAGAGGTCAAACATTTTCTTGTAGTTACGTAGTATCTGTCTGTTCTTGGTCTTGGATTTTGTGAAATAAATGTCTAAATAAATACGACTTACAGTAGGCCTTTATATGTTTTTTTCCTCTTCATGAGGCATTTTATGACTGATGCGACTTATACTCTGGAGCGACTTATTGTCCGAAAAATACGGTAGTGTTTTCTGTCAACAGCTTCTCGTAAGCTGCAACTTACTGCAATGTTACCGAAAAAATAAGTTGTCTGACATACAGTATATACTGTACTGTACATACTGTATATATTTAATGAAACTTACCTTTCCTCCTGCATCATGGCTCTTGGCTCTCAACTCGTTGACCTGAGACTCAGCTATATCAGCTCTCTCCTCAGCTTCATCCAGCTCATCCTGCAGCTTGCGGAACTTGCCCAAATTAATGTTGCCATGTTCCTCCTGAAAAACATAATTGGTCATATCATTAAGTCTGTCCATAAAAAACTCTGGATGACATTGAAGAAATAGCATAGCACTTACAGCCTCCTCTGCTTTTCTCTTGTAGGACTTGTAGGACCTTGATGAGGTCAGCAGAATTCAGGCCCACCCTGTCAGCATCTGGAGTGAAAATATCGCAAAATATCACTGGTTCTCAGTCTCCTCTCTAATTCATTCCAAAGGTGTTCTGTTGGGTGAGGTCAGGACTCAAGCCAGTCAAATTAATCCACAACAAACTGTAATCCATGTTTCTATGGACCTTGCTTTGTGCGCTGGTGCATAGTCATGCTGGAACAGGCCATACTGTACTTGAGCTGGGCTTGGTCCCTTAGTTCCAGTTGAAGGAAATCTGAATGTTGCAGCACTAACCGAGAGATATTGGATAATTCCATGCTCCCAACTTAGTGGGAACAGTTTCTTGGGGGGGGGGGGTAATTCATATAGATTAGAGCCAGATCACCCGAGACCGGTGATGAATTGGCACTGCATTGTTTCCTTGAGGACAAAGATAACCCTGTGAATTTCGTGTCAGGTTCCTCCATCAACTGCTGATGGCCTTTGAAGTACTTCAGTGTACCTTCCCACCCTTATGAATTTGTACAGCAGCTGCTCTTTGGGCTCAGAGGCCCGAGTGAACAGACTGCTGCTGCTATGGTGTGTTATACAAATGGTTCTTAAACACATAGGACAATTACATTGCAAAATGAATTAAGAACAGATACTTAATCCATATTGAATTTCTTTCCATAATGAGTTTAACTATTTTTGTCCTGGTACAAAGTTTAACCAAGTTTGATTACTTCAAATCTACAAATAACCTTTGTGGTTGAATCCAAATATTAAGATCATAAAGAACAGACTGCAGACAAATCAAAGGTAATGCATTGACATGAAAGCAATCTACAGTACTAAACGTAAAACATTACAATTTCAGGGTATCTGACCTCTGACCTCTCTAATAATCTGAAAACACTTGTTGAACTGTTTGCGCCAAGAGGTCAAGGAGGTGTTGAGCTCTAAACCCGTGTCTCACACTGCTAAGTAACTTGACTTAGGGGTCAAGAAAGCTGTCGAGACATGTTTACACATCCAAGAGAAAGTGTGAAGCCACTGACAAGGTGCTGATAATGTGACTGATGGCCTAAGAGTGAGGGTGAGTGTTCCTCACCAACTGGAGGACCTCACACTTTCAGAGGTCACTCCGTACACAGATCCTTAATTAGATAGCTGTGAGATGTTAGACATGCGATGCCTTGTGAACCTCAGCTGTCCAAAGACCTTGAGCCATCACCACAAATGCTGGGAGTACGTCGCAACATCTTCAATTTTAAAGCATCTTACATTAATGTTCACATTGATTCATATAACAACATTTTAATAGACATGTCAACACTCAAATCAGATGCATAAATGCTGTACAGACAATTGCAATATTTCTTCTTTCTAAGTTCTCTCAGTTCTCATATCTCACGTGTCGCATATTGTGGTTTCAACATTGTTTCCGCTACAGTGGTGTTAGTGGGACAGAACAAGAGAGATTTTTGATTGCACTGTTCTGCCATGATGCACACTTGAGAGTGTCCTCAGGGCATACAGCTTCAGGCCTGTTGCTGTCCCTCAAGTTACTAAGTAAGTGACGCACAAGCCTTAGTGTTGTCTTGTTTACCATGCACTGTCTCCTTTCCTTTGTCCTTGAGTACAAAGATAACCCTGTGAAATTCTTGCTAAATGTCAATGAGACAAACATTTAAACCTAATCTGCAACAGATGGTCTTGCACATAAAACAGATCAACTCATACAGATGCATTTTTATTCTCCCTTAGGCCACACATTTACTCATTTACTCCCTGGACCATATTTACATGTTCACTGTAGGCACTTCTTTCAGTAATTATTGAAATTATTTTATTATATGATGTTGTTTCATTTAAGAAAGAGGTTGCTAACATATTCCGGGCTACAATGGCATGCCATGTTCAAGACCTCAGAAATGGAGATCGGTATGGGTGGCTATTCAGATCCGTCACCCCCAAGTACCTCCTTCTCTGACCTGCCTCTGTGTGTGTGTGTGTGTGTGTGTGTGTGTGTGTGTGTGTGTGTGTGTGTGTGTGTGTGTGTGTGTGTGTGTGTGTGTGTGTGTGTGTGTGTGTGTGTGTGCGTGTGTGTGCGTGTGCCTGTGCCTGTTGAGAGCTGTGAGGGATGTGAAGTGGAGCACAACAGGTGTCACCTTGTCATCTCCTTGGACAGTCTCAATAGAGCAGCTGTTGTAGCCAGTAGACTCCTCCTCTGTGAGCAGTGACACTCAGCATCACCTTGAGCCAGCCTAAGGAGACAGAGCATTCATTTCAATGGACAGACATTTCAGTATAGGATCAGCTTAAGACAATCACAAGAACATGTAGAAATGATTATTCTTTTCCCAGAAACAGATGGACTCACTTAATTGAAGGTCAGTAGAACAGAAATAGGACCCTGATGTGATAATGTACATCAGATACACCAGAGAGAGACATTGTAATTTAAATACAAATACTATACATGTTTTTTTTTTACTTATACTATTTCTCTGTCTTTCTCCCCTGTAGAGAAGAACCTCGTGTGCCTTTTAACAGCAAACTGAAAGAGCTAAAATGGAGGATTTCTCTAGTCCTTGAGGTGGACTCTGACAGTTCAGTACAAATGCAACAGGAGGTAAGCAGGCTTTACTATGTTGATCATGTGCTGTGATGCTCTTGATTTGACTCGTTTACTGTAAAGTATTGTATTCATATTGATAAGTTCTATATATTTTTCCATCTTTCCAAATTGGTAAAAAAAATCATGACTATTTCTATAGACTGTTTACCCTGTCGACTGTCGTCAGTGTTGTGGACTTGGTATATCCTAAAATGGTGTTATAGTTACTACTTCAATAAATACAGTTTAGATGAGATCATTTCATGTTGAAATGTTATGCTTGAACCAGTGGTAGGACCGATTGGACAGATTGATGAATCAATGATAATATTATGCATCATTTCAGCAATAACACAGCAGCATTTGAGGTAGCAGCTGAGGTTTTCATATGACAATTTCTCCGTAGATGAATTAATATCCATCCAAGTATAGATTTGACAGGCTGACTTTTTGCAAGGGTTTTCTACCAGTTGCATGTGGCTCTCTAGTGGTCTGTGAAAGCACTGCAGGTGGTCCCTGACCATACTGATATAATATCCTTAACTGAACCACTTGTTACCTCTCACCCCATAACAGTGGTCCTCAAATTGCTTCTTAGTCATGATAGTGGTGGTCACTAGAAAATCCATTCCCCCCACCATTCAAAGTCAACTGTGTGGGTTATAACAATGTTATAACCTACAATGTCATACATCATCTGAAAGATTGGACTCTTGGGAATCCAAAATTGACATTTTGTTTTAATGTACAATCTGTATAGTGCTTTACATTGTCAGTCTTAATCAAATTTAATAAAAAATGCCCTCCTCCCTCTCCTCTGCTTTTTGTGCCACCCTGACATCTGGCTGCAGTGTAGCTGCACTACAACAAGTACTGAAATATTCACAAGAATCCATAGAAATTGAATCTTCATGTTGTTTTATCCATATTAGTTGTCCAGATGTATAGTCTAACTTATATACAACCATTGAACCAACAAAGTAAATGCAAAAAATAGAGACGTTTGTGTATTATGTAAGGCCTGTGAAAAATTATCTTTTGTGCTTTGATTGACCTTATGATATTTTATGCTTTCATTAGCCTGCCGTGATCTTCTGTGTATTTTACCCACTTCACATGTAGGCCTAGTAGGCCTAAATCCCAATGGCAAAATGCATTGGAAATTGCTACCTTTGACCTTGGAAAAAAGTATGTTCCACTAAATATAAATCAGTAGATTTTGTATATGTTAATTAGCTAGGGATCTAGGGATCACATGATTAGGCTACTAATTTGTTTTATGTCAAACGCTAGATTGACTGGTCTAGGTAAGCGATTCTGATTATTTCACCAACACAGACACCGCAGCCTAGCCTAGAAATCCTGGCCTATTTAACTGTGCAGCCGATATTTTTACTCTTGTTTGCCTCATGCTGGCAAAATAAGGAACTCCAACCTAATTTCAGAGGCTAAAGCTCTCCCGAACATTTCTTGTGGTTCTCATATGGATTTGCGAGATCTCGCTAAACTAACTCATCTCGCAAAAGAAACTCGAGGGCTCTAGGAGAAGCTCTTTGCACGAGATGATAAAATGGTTGGATTTCACAACGGCATCGAGCACGATTAAGCCAATGGTAACCAAGGACCAATATTTTAGTTTGAGGCTATATTTTTTAAAGGTATCTTTTAGAAATGTGATGGATTTTTTGTTTTGGTTTAAGTCAAAGCATGATAAAAGTTAATGATAACGTAGCCTAATGTTAACCTCTATTAGTAAGGCTGGTAACCAAACTATTTCACCAAAGCTAAATGTTTTATATACTCAAAGCATTCAACCTTTGCTGTGATGAATGTGTTTTACACTCAGGGCATTCTAGTTAGCACTGGAAATGGTGTCCCAACCGTCCTGAAGGGGTTTCTAAACATGTTGAGCACTTGGCTAGGCCTACTTTAAAAATATATGATTCATGAAACACACTTTGTTTTCTACTGTCAAATTTGTCCTCTCTATATATTAGTAGTTGAAATGTTAACATACCACATTGATGTTATTCTTTCACTTCAGCCGCCCTAAGTTGCTAAATAGAGTTGTTTGGGTTTTTTTTTCGTGTGTGTGTGTGGCTGTGGACCTTTAAGGGCAGCCTGGCCCCTCCTACCACAGCCCTGTGTGTCAGCTGCTCAACTCCAAAAACAGCAATATTATACTGTATACCTTTGCCTCTAAATCTTTTTATTTTTTTTGTTTTTGATAGCATCATTTATGGATGATTTGGATAATTTCTACCGCAGTTATTGAATCAAGAGGAATTTGGTTATGAATGAAGAAGGTATGCAACCCATGTCGGTTGAATTTCGGTGAACTATCTATCTATCTATCTATCTATATGTGTGTGTGTGTGTGTGTGTGTGTGTGTGTGTGTGTGTGTGTGTAGGCCAGCTAGGCCTAGGCTACAGTTCATACCTTTTTTGATGATAACAAACCAAAGAATTGTAACACTGATTCGATGATGGTCAAATAGTGAATTGGGAGTGAGTGTGTGTAATTGTGCAGCAGCACATTCAATTTAGTAGCTATATCATTAATAATAATATTACTATTACTGTATATTATAGGCAGACCATTATTTTATTTTTTGGACATGTACTGTATTTCATGATTATGCATATTAGAGTGTGTACAGTCGTCTCACTCATTTTAGACTTCTCTAATGTAAATTTTTATATTTTGTCATGTGATTATGTCTGGGGGACAAGCATAGTTCATTCTTTATTCAGTATAGTATAGATCTTTTTTCCCATGAAACATTGCTTTGGAGTCAAAACACATCTTGAACTTAGTAATGAGCTGTGTCAATTAAGAATACATGTTGTTTTCCTTATTATGCACATTTGAACATAAATATGAACATTGCTGTACTGCTTTGCAACGAATTCTTTGAAATCAGACTGCAGTGAAATGCAAGTACATCATTGAAGTTTAAATAAGGACAGACATACGATTCCAATTGTAATGTTATTTTATTCTACTGAACTAAAATTATGGGAGCCAGAGGCAAGCTCCAAAACACTGCATGGAAAGCTTCCAGAAAAGGCCAACGACAGAGCTTCACTCTTCATCATGCCCCTTCTGTGAGAAAAATGGCAGAAAAAGGAAAATGATTAGGAGTGATATTTGAATGTACTCTATTGATTAGAAGAATTGAACATGAATCATGTAATTGAGACGTCTTCTGGGCCTGCTTTGGTGATATATACTCTCACAATTATGTTTACAGTATTTAAAAAAAACTGTCTTTTGAACTGCAAACCCTCAGGAAACTGTGAAAAAAGGTAGAAAAATGTGAGGTTTGACAGGTTGGGTCATAGGGCACACGTTTTCCTAGGTAGATGGCCTGTGTTCCGACTTTGCTTCTGAGTTTAAAAAGGACATACATTTTGAAGGACATAGGGATGCTTTACATATCCTGTCAACTGCAGGGTCATCTCTGCTTTTAAGGTACATTTCAAGACTACTGTGCTTATAGGGAGCAGTTCTCTCACCTTGCCACCTGCATCACGGCTCTTGGCTCTCATCTTGTTGACCTGAGACTCAGCTATATCAGCTCTTTCCTCAGCCTCATCCAGTTCATGCTGAATCTTGCGGAACTTGCCCAGGTTGCTGTTGGCCTGCTCCTCCTGATAAAAATATAATTGGTCACAAAATTAGATTTTAGATCACTTCACGATGTATTTATGAAGTTACTGATGAATTATCCGAGAACGTACAGCCTCCTCTGCTGATCTCTTGTAGGACTTGACTTTCAGTTGCAGTTTGTCTACCAGGTCCTGAAGGCGATGCAGATTCTTCTTATCTTCCTCGGTCTAAGGGTAAAGAATTAAGCCAGCATGTTAGCCACGATGAATGAGATAGAGACACAGAGAAGAAGGAGAAAGTAAAGTTGTATTTTTAGTGCTATATAGGTTTCTGAATATTGTAGTACCTGGTAAGTGAGTTCCTTTATGCGGCGTTCATATTTACGGATTCCTTTGACAGAATCACTGGCCTTACGTTGCTCCAGTTCTACCTCACTTTCCAGCTCCCTCACCTGTGTATACAAGCACATGTCATGGAATATGGTTTAAAACTTAAGGTAACACTTTCTATGAAAGTCATTGCTTTAGATCATGCCATGCAAGTGTGCATAAAACATTATAGACATCATGAGTAATACATGTTATACTCATTTACAAACAAGCATGAGACTCATGATGCATTGTGACCTGTTGCTTTAATGTATTCTAAACACATTGCTCAGGCAGATGAGATTATTATGGGCCAAGGAACTCTGGTCATTCTGAATAATGCATTATAACCACTGTGTCAACTCATAACTACACCCCCTGCTCCATGTGCTATTGCATTTTAACTACTTAAACGTAGTGATTTCACAAGATGGAATAACAAGCCCTATCTGATAATCCTAACCTCCACCATGAGGTAAGACTTTCGGTGTGGTTTGTTTGTCCATCCATCCGTCTGTTTCTCTGTCTGTGTGCAGGATTATGCAAAAGCTGCATGCCCGATTTTCATTATACTTAATGGAATGGTCCAAGGACAAACAAATAACGTTTTGGGGCAGATCTGACTCACGGTCAACCGCACCGATTTAGCGTATATGGTGTTACGAATGTATGCATAAATAATAGAGATGACCTTCATAGAACGTGTCAAATACAGTTTTTGGAAATGGGAAAATCATAGTACTTGCCCTGGACTCCAGTTTCTGGATCTGCTTCTTGCCACCCTTCATGGCGATTTGTTCAGCTTCATCCAGACGGTGCTGCAGGTCCTTGATGGTCTGCTCCATGTTCTTCTTCATGCGCTCCAGGTGAGCACTGGTGTCCTGCTCCTTCTTCAGCTCCTCTGCCATCATGGCAGCATCAGTGATGGCCTTCTTGGCCTTTTCCTCAGCATTCCTGCACTCCTGCACAGCCTCCTCTACTTCATTCGACAACTGGGATGTATCACCCTCCAGCTTCTTCTTCTGGTTCAGCAGGCTGGTGTTCTATGTGCGAAGGCAGAAATGTTCTTGATGGTCTAAATCACATTGTGATTTAGTCTGTGAAAACACCATGTTTATGATTTTACCTGTGAGTGCAGCAGCTGCACCCTCTCACTGACGTCCAGCAGCTCCTGTTCAGCCAGTTTCCGGCCTCTCTCAGTCTGCTCCACCAGGGACCTGAGCTCATCCAATTCAGCCTGCAGCAGATTGCTGCGTCTCTCCACAATAGCAGTGTTCTCTTTGAGATCATCATTATTACGTAGAGCGTCATCCAGCTGCAGTTGGGCATCCTGCCATTGACCGAAATGTTCAAGTTAACCTTGGATTAGGTTTGTGTTAGTACAGAGCAAACAACAGTTTAATGATATTGTAATGCAGTTTCATTTTGTTGTTTAACCTTCAGATGTCCATGCAGACCCTTGAGCTGCTTCTGGGCCTCAGCTGCCTGCCTGTTGGCCTGGCTGAGCTGGACCTCCATCTCATTGAGGTCTCCCTCCATCTTCTTCTTTACCCTGAGAGCCTCATTCCTGCTGCGAGTCTCAGACTCCAGGGAGCTCTGCAAGGTATCCACCACTCTCTGCTGGTTCCTCTTGGCCTGCTCCATCTCCTCATCCTTCTCAGTAAGTTTACGCTCAATATCAGCTTTGATCTGATTGAACTCCAGCTGAGCCCTGAGGATCTTGCCCTCCTCATGCTCTAAAGTACCCTGTGAAAATATTTTCATATGGTATATTGCCATACAGAGGAATATGAATAAATGTCCCCACTGGACCTTAAAGGATACATCTTTTGATATACCTCAGCTTCCTCAAGAGCAGTCTGGATCTCTGCCTTCTCTTGCTCAAGTGTCTTCCTGGATTTCTCAAGTTCATGAATGTTCTTTCCAGTCTCACCAAGTTGTTCAGTCAGATCAGAAATTTCCTCTGTAAGGATAGAGAAAAATATGTTAATATATATGACTGTCAGAAACTTCAAAGTAAGAGTTTGTTCACCATTATCATAATCAAAATGTGTGTGGTTCGCTGCTAAGTAATGTGAGCAGAATAGGAGTCCTAAACACACCCTAAAAGTTGGGTTATTACTTGACTTACAACGTGGCCTATTTTTGTGGCTGATGTGATGGCCTTTAGTTGTCTTTGCAGTTAAATATGTTGTATTAGATTTATGGTTGTCATCTCTCAGCAGTAACTTCATTGAAAGCAGTTAGGTCTACACAATCCCACTAGTCCTCAAAATTGGGCATATAGTTGTATGTGTAGGCCACATTAGAACATTCTTATCAGCGTGAAACTCATTGAGGCTATTGTTACAGTTAGAAAACTAAAAGGTGATGGCTAACGAGGGACCAGCATGATGAGTTACGCATTTCCACATTTTTATCACAATATGAAAGCGTGCACATTATACTGTAGCCTGGTCCTACCATACTCTCGTACATTCATAGTGTACAGAGAGTCTGGCCACTTTCCATTGCCAAGCGTTAACTTCCTTGAATGCGGACACTCTGTCGATGTTTAAAACTCTTGGATCTGCCCAGAGCAACTCAGATCTGCTATAACCAATCGCTAACGTTTGGTCGTGACGTGACATGCTCAAACTAGCGCAAGACCTCAACGTCATCGTTCTCAGCTACTCCCTCTGTTCGCTGATTGGACCTGCACATTTTTGTCTTGAGAAAACCCGCGAATAATATACTGCAGACCCAGACTACGTAGTGAAATGAACTAATGGCTAATTATACCATGGAATTATAGCTAAATGTAAAATTCCACCATTTCAGCACACATTCTGCATCCCTAACTACTGTATCTCAAAACAGAAATTTGAGAAATTTGGTTATGCCATGAAAAGTCTAATCCCATTATCTATACAGACAGCTGTGGTATACGTTATGTTCAGATGGATGCAGATATACCTTGCAGGTTTTTGTTCTCTCTCCTCATGGTTTCAAGGTGATCTAGAGATTCCTCATAAGAGTTCTTGAGTTTAAAGAGCTCAGTGCCAAGAGATCTGGCCTCTTTCTGGGAACTCTCCAGCTCAGTCTGGGACTCCTCATACTTCTGCTTCCACTCAGACAGGACCTGAGAAAATTGGAATATGTACCACCATCATTATTATTTACTTCCTTTACTGGGACTACAAAAGGTATTGGATGCCAAAACCCCAGTACAAAGTGTTTTATTACCTTATCAAAATTCCTTTGCCTTTTGTCCAGGGCAGCAGCAGCCGAATTGGATCTCTCAACGTCGACCATGAGATCTTCAATCTCATTCTGCAGTCTGTGCTTAGTTTTTTCCAGGGAGGAGCATTTGGCATTTACAGCTTCCACAGCTTCCTCTGCATCTTGCAGACGCTGAGCCAGCTTTTTCCTGAGGAAAAATAAATTGATAGTGAGTGTCATGTCTATCCATTGATTTTAAACAATTCATACACAGTCAGCTCCCCAGGACCTTACTTGGCATCTTCCAGCTCCTCAGTCCTCTGGATGGCATCAGTCTCGTACTTGGTTCTCCATTGAGCCACCTCAGAGTTGGCCTTGGAGAGACTGCGCTGCAGCTCAGCCTTGGCCTCCTGCTCCTCCTCATACTGCTCCCTCAGGAGGTCAGAGTCGTGGCGAGCAGACTGCACTGCATGGGCTAGTGCATTTTTGGCCTGGGAAGCAATGAGCACATCTGAAGCCTTGACGATTTATAGTTTGCTTATTATACTCCCACATGGAAAAATCATGATGTGCAAGCACAAAAAAATATTCAGGCTAAATCACTAATCCGGGTAACTTCTATTGACACCATTATTTGTCTAGAAAATACACAATGCTATTGGTGTGAATAAAACATTTGTTTGCCAATGCAGCATACGAACTGCATTTCCCATACAGCACTTTAACACAAGTGGTTTGGAATCACCTAACCTCAAGTACAGTAGCTCACTCGCTTCTCTCATTCAGTGTATCTCAGAAAGAAACACCAAACTAAACCAACAGTATACATTTATGTTACAGCATGTTTTCTAAATACCTTGACTTCCTCCTCCAGTTGTCTTTTAAGGTCTTCTATTTGCTGGCAATAGGATTGCTTGCCCCTAGTTAGCTGAGAGACAAGGGAGTCCTTCTCTTCTAGTTGGCGGGAAATCTCCCCTGTTTGATTAAAAAGTGGAATATGTGAAATGGAAATGTATAGTATATTCAAATTTGTTGGTTATGGCAATAACTTGCATGTACCATTTTCAGTTTGCAGCTTAGCTTTCAGCAAAGTGAAGTCATTTATGCTTCGCTGGCTTTCTTCATATTTGGTCCTATATTCACTCATCTGATCCTCCAAGGTTCTGGACATTTTCTCCAAGTTTGCCTGAGAAAATGAAGTGGAAAACATAGAAAAGGATATCTAAAACAATATTCTGCATTTTTTTAAAAAATAGTTATGTTTATCATAGTTAAGTTTTCAGTCTTTACCTTGGTTTTGGAAACTTGCTCCATGTTGGAGACAACATCATCCAGCTCGAGACGAAGCTCGCTCTTCTCCTTCTCAAGCTTTTGTTTTACTCTCTGAAGGTTGTCAATCTGCTCCCCGAGGTCAGCTACACTGTCTGCATGCTTCTTCCTCAGTGTGGAAGCAGTGGCCTCATGTTGCAGAGTGGACTCTTCAAGATCTCTGCGCAGCTTCTGGAACTCAGCCTCCCTCTTCTTGTTCATCTCAATCTGGGCAGCAGTGGCACCTCCAGCCTCCTCCAGCCTCTCACTGATCTCCTCCAGCTCTCTGGCCAGGTCTGCCCGCTGCTTCTCCACTTTGGCTCGAGCAGCTCTC
Organism: Sardina pilchardus; assembly: GCF_963854185.1. Classification (NCBI taxonomy): domain Eukaryota; kingdom Metazoa; phylum Chordata; class Actinopteri; order Clupeiformes; family Clupeidae; genus Sardina; species Sardina pilchardus. Next base: position 20,824,110 of record NC_085012.1, read on the forward strand.
TCAGCCTCCAGCTCTTCCTCCAGCTCCTCAATGCGAGCCTGTATCAAGAAGAAATAAACTCAGATGAAACATCCCACAAGACCATGATAAAATCTGGGTTTTTCTATTCAATGGGTCCTGTGTACCTGAAGTTCCTTCAGTTTCTTTTGGAGCTGGGCTGCCATTGCTTGCTCATCCTCTATCTTGCTGTTAAGCTGACTTATTTCAAAGTCTTTCCTGTGGCAAAAAGCAGGTTTGAATAAATGCATAGGTCATTTACAGGAATATTCATTGAGGAAAACTTGTATTTTCTGGCCCAAAAGCTGTATGCCAACATGGTATTTTACCTACTTTTTAATCCTTTCCTCTAGCTGCTGTTTATCATTCTCTAGGTCCATCACATTTTCCTGGGTCAACTTTAGGTCACCCTCAAGCTTCCTTTTAGCTCTCTCCAGATCCATCCTGAGTTTCTTTTCCTGTTCCAGGGACCCCTCAAGCTGAACACAAAGGATGATGGATAAAGTAAGATTAATATTTCTGACAATTTAATGAATAATCATAAAGTCAATCATCTTATCGTTCTAACGCACATCATCAACTTGCTGCTCCAGCTTGGTTTTGGCCTTAGTCAGAGTGTTGACTTTGTCCTCCTCACTCTGAAGGTCATCCAGTGTTTGCTGGTGAGCCTCCTGCAGTGCTTTCTTCTCTTTGGTCAGCTTGGCAATGATTTCATCCAGAGCTGCCATCTCCTCAGTCAGGTTTTTAACCTGGAAAGTAAAATTCCATAGTTAGAAAGAACGCTGTCCAACAGGAAAGTATACTTATTATGACAGTATCGGGTCCAAATGGTCTGACCTTATTCTCAGTGGCATGCTTCTCTTTCTCCACTTTAGCTAGAGTGAGCTCCAGGTCATCAATGTCCTTCTTGAGCTCTGAGCATTCATCCTCCAACTTCCTCTTCTTTGAAGTCAGCTCTGAATTCATCTCCTCTTCATCTTCCAGTCTCTCAGTCAGCTCTTTGGCTTTTGCCTCAAGCTGAATCTTGCTTTTGATTAGACCTTCACATCGCTCCTCAGCATCACACAAACTATCTTGTTCCTGTGAGCAACATTTTTTTAGACTTTTGCACTTAATGTTCACCATATGTTGATATGAATTGTAAGCTTATCTTTTCCCATTAGAAATGTTAGTTGACGTCAATGGTCGGGTTTCCCAGATTTGTTAAGAAGCTCTTAAGAACTTCTTAGGAGCGTTGTTAGAACGTTCTGATAGCGCTCCTAAGAAGTTCTTCGCACTTAAGAGCTTCTTAATGAGTCTGGGGAACCCGGCCATTGTTTGCTTCGTTCGAAAAATTATGACTTATAATCCATCCTTTTGTTTTGTTGTACGTGAGTTTGTGTGTCATACTTACAGTCTGGACCTGAAGTTGCAGGTCATTCTTTTCTTGGAGAATGGAAACCATTTTCTCTTCCAGCTCTTTTCTACGAGCCTCAGATTTAGCATAGGCCTCCTTCAGCTTCAGGAATTCTTCCTTCATGTTTGCCATCTCTTTCTCAGCCTCAGCAGATTTCAGCAGGGGCTTGATCTTGAAGTACATCTTCATCCAGGGCCAATTCTTGACACCCATGAATGCACGGACGTTCCACTGAATGACAAGAAGAGCATCCCTGAAGATTTGAAAGGGGGAAGATGAATAAAGAGGAACTCAATTATATTTTATTGTCTTTAGACGGTGCATTTGACATGTACTGGGCATGTTGAAGTGGCAACACCTTCATATTTAACACATGCTGATATTTTTTAAGCAATGTTGTGTTGCTTACACAAAGGAATTACAATGAATGGAAAATACATTTACATGCAGGTAAAAACAAATAGACTGAAGCATCATTTAGACATTTGAATAATTGTTTAACCAGTGGAATGACGTCTTTCATTAAATCAGTAAACATATTTACCTGCGTTCAACAATCTTCTGGAATTCAATTCTTGCCAGCATTCCTCTTGATCTTGATTGGATACCAGTGATGATTAGAGCAAGACGGTCGTCTCTCATCTCCTCAAGAACACCCAGGAGACCAGCTTTGAAGAACACCTTTGAATTAACAGTTTTGTTTAGAATTAGAATGCTATAAGGCTTATCATGCATTTTAGAGTTTTGGTATGCTGCATGAAATATGTCGAAGACATTGCAAACTCTGCCAGCAGCCCAGTTGTTTATGACCCATAAGCTATTTAACACTTTTTTAGCAATATTAATTAGATTTTTTTCTGGGGTTTCCAACTCGAATCACCAAGTACATTGTGCTTAGCCTGCATGGTTTATGAAAATGACAGATGTGTTAATCAGTCCTGTGCTTGTCCATATACAATCAATATGAAATTGAACTGATGACACCTTTCAGAAAAGATACCTCAGAAAGTGTCACCATTTTTACTTTAACATTGAAGGTTTATGAACATTATACTGTAAAGCACCTTAGTGTGTCCGAATCTGTACTGCTCATGGTCAATATCCAGGGATCCAAGCAGTTTTTCTGCTCCTTTCTTGGGGTCAATGAACTGTCCCTCAGGGATAGCTGAAGGATTCAGGATACGGTATCTAAAGAGTTTAACATAGTTCTGATATAGACATGTTGTCTCAATGTTGTTATGAGAAATGTATACTAAAACATATTGTACCTCTGTTTGAAGTCAGGATACTGGATCCTGTTGGGGAAGCCCTTTCTGCAGATCCTGATGCCTTCCAGCACACCGTTACAGCGCAGCTGGTGCATGACCAGAGGATTCTCCATGGCCCCAGGAGTCTTGGTCTCGTTGGGGATGATGCAGCGCACAAAGTGGGGGTGAGTTGATCTCAAGTTGGTCATCAGCTTGTTCAGGTTCTCCTGTTGTAAGACATGTTGTGTTTGAATGATTAGTCATTCAAATAGTACGAGTATCACTTTGACAACTTGAAGAACTAATTAATTAATTTAAATTGAATTAAGATGCAGTCACTAACCCTGTGCAGTGCAGACACTGTCTGGAAAGACGATCCTTTCTTCTTCTTTCCACCACCACCACCACCACTTTCAGCTGAAAAAGAAATTGTGGAAATTCAAGCTTTTTGTTGGGTTTTTAACAGCTGAGTCATTTTCAGTCCTGAGTCTAGATCTTAAAAAAGAAGGTTTTACTACTATGTAATGGACACATTTACCAGCAGAATCAGCCCCAGCATATCCTGCAAAGAGGGCTGCAAGCATTTTCATGGTGGACTTCTGGTATAAACCGACCACGGTCTCATTGAGAGGGTCTTTGTTCTTCACCAGCCAGTTGCCAATGTTATAATCAACGGTGCCAGCATAGTGGACCAGAGAGAAATGGGCCTCTGGTTTCCCCTTGACAATCCTGGGCTTCTGGAAGTTGTTGGATTTCCCCAAGTGGTTGTCATAAAGCTTAGCTTTAAATGTTGAATCACTGGCCTTGGGGAACATGCACTCCTCTTCAAGGATGGACATGATACCCATGGGCTAGATAAAGAGTAACAAAGGCAGGAATTGGGTAATCAACAATATACAATTCATAGATATTTTACAAATCTAGTATGATCTAATGAAAGATCTAGTAGCCAAAGAATAATGTTACCTTTTCAATGAGATCAATACAGGCCTGCAAGTCCATGCCGAAGTCAATGAATGTCCACTCAATGCCCTCCTTCTTGTACTCCTCTTGCTCCAGCACAAACATGTGGTGGTTGAAGAACTGCTGCAGCTTCTCATTAGTGAAGTTGATGCACAGTTGCTCAAAGGTGTTGAACTGGATGAAAATATCAGGTGATTTAAAAATGTAACCACCATTAATGTGATTTAGAATAGTTGTTCATTTTTCCTTGAAACTCACATCAAAGATCTCAAATCCAGCAATGTCGAGCACACCAATGAAGTACTGGCGAGGTTGTTTGGTGTCCAAGGTTAGGTTGATTTTGACAACCATCCAGAGGAACATCTTCTCATAGATTGACTTGGACAGGGCTCCAATAGAGTAGTATACCTTAGAAATACGAAGTTTGCAATTAAATTTCACTCAATGTATTATAGATTGAAAAGAGGAAAACGGTACGACAAAACAAGTATTATATCCACCTGCTGGACATTCTGTCCCTTGGTGACCCACTCGTTTCCTACTTTGACCCTTGGGTGACACAAGGCCTTAATGAGGTCAGCAGAGTTCAAGCCCATCAGATAAGCAGATTTGTCAGCATCTGTTGAGAATGCACATTATATGTGCAGTAATGTTAGATTTATACATAAAGTATATTTATTATATTTCGTAAATTGTGTGACCAAGTTATCAGGAGTTGATAGTAGTAGTTGCTCCATAATGTTACCTGAAAACTATAGTTGTAAAAACGTTTGTAATTGTTTTACTACATTCAGGCATAACTGTCAAGATACCATACAAATGCTGTGGTGATTTACATGATGAAGAGTGTTTTGAGTACACACCTTCAGTGCCATCAGCTTCTGCCTGCTCCTCTCTCTGCTTCTGCTTGAACTTCATGTTGCCATAGTGCATGATGGCACCAGTCAGCTTGTAAATGCTGTTCTTTTCCTCTTGATTAAATCCTAGCACATCAAAGGCATCCTATGGAGTAAATAATAGAACAAGTGGTCAATTTAACTCAGAATGGATCATGTAGTCGTGTGATTTTTATTTGACATTGTATCTGTAACTACTAAACTACTTCGGTGCCTCAAGTCCTTTGCATAGTCACCCTTAATGTGTATTGCATGTATCAGAGATAATACTTCCTAGGCTGCAGAATGTAAGTATTGTAGGCATATGGGCCCGACTAGTTTTCTCGCACCAGGGCCCGCACCTGCCTTGTTACGCCACTGGTGGCCACTCTCCCGACCAAGACGCGGAGAGGTTTTCATGGTTCTAAAATCATATAGTTTGACATGGTAGATCGTAAACGACAATCATGAGCGACAAAAAAATCGTATAGTCTGACCCGGCCATAACACCGCCCCTTAGCTGTTCGATTATACAGTATAAAGCACAGCCTCTCGGGGCTTATTGCTTAAACAACATTGGCAGTCAGGAAACAATGTAGGCTACTCTATATGGGCCTTCCTTTGCTGTAAATAACAAATACATTTACAAATAAGTTTTTGATGTTTGCAGGCATATTACTAGGCTACCGTTTACAACAGCTACTTTTGATTGAAGAACAATAGGGTCGTCCCCTATTGTCGCTGATTGGGCATGTAATCTGCCAACCAATGGAAACGTCAGTGAACTACTGTATGGTGATCCAGACTCGTATTTCCCTAAAGGGAGATTTGTGTGGATATGGCCAGGCTAGACCTTGAAGACTAGCTTTACTCACATCAGTGGCCTGAAGCTCATCACCATCATCAATGGAAGCTACTTGTGTCTCTCCTTGGGAGATGAAAGCGTAGTCGTAGGGGTTGGCTGTGATAAGCAGCATCTCTGAAATAGAAGACTATGATTGTCAGAGGTTTTCTCCTCAGTAGCTTAAGTGACATTCAATATCTTAATAGGCTATTTTTTCTTGCCAAGTTTGGGAAGACTAACCCAATAGTTCTGGTTTTCTCTGAGAGAGGATCTGGTAGAAGATGTGGTAATCTCTCTCAGCCTTTAGCTGGAAAGTCACCCGAGACTTCTCAAGTAGATCTGTTAAATTATGACATTTTTTTTGTTATGCAAACTGTATTTCAAGAATAATAGGCTTTTATTTTATGATATACAGTAGTAGATCTGACTCACAGGTCTCAATATCAGCAGAGGCCAGCTTGCCAGTTGCATGAAAGTGGATTCTGATAAATTTACCCTGAAAAAAAAGAAAATTGTTTATATTCTAAATTGTTGTAAACCATTCCTTGGATTTAATATACATTCATTATATGACATTTGTCAATTCAATATTATACTTACAAATCTAGAGGAGTTGTCATTTCTGATAGTCTTTGCATTACCAAAGGCCTCCAGAGCAGGGTTACACTGGATGATTTGATCCTCCAAGGTACCCTAAAAACAGACACCAGAAAGTTTCATACCCATCATCTGTGGAATGTTAATCACACACAGCATAACAGTGTTTCAGTGTAGCAACCTTTTTGTCATTTGGATCCTTCTTGCCAGTTCCACCAGCAGCAATGCTGGCGAAATACTGGATAACTCTCTTAGTGTTCACAGTCTTCCCAGCACCAGATTCTCCACTTAGGAATAAGGGAATAAGGGAAGACATTTAGTTTATATTGCTATTGTCTATCAACACTTTTTTTCCAGAAATACAGCAAACAACTGGCATCGCTAGAGTACACTCACGTGATCAGGAGGGACTGATTCTCCCTGTCTAAAAAGACAAAAAAAAACCACAAACCTTTACTGAATATCTTTGTGTGTGCTATTGGTTATATGAAAAATATGAAGTTAAGTTTTAAGCAATATTTAGGTTGACTGATGTTTCTACTAATCCCTGATTAAAATGGGTTTTTTACAAGGAAGCCACACCGGCCTCATAACTGAAGCGTTCCGTTCACAATGCGTAAAAAACATTTTAGAAGACTTGAGTATTTTTTTTAAGTACGTGGCGCCATCACGTCTGGAGTAGCTGCTTCCATTGGTTTTAAGTGGGAGCTAATTGTTGCAGCAGACGGAAGGTGAATGGCAAGCTTTAGTCACGTGTCCGGTGTAGCTTTCCTGATGCATACATTTTTTTTTTACCTGTCAGCATGTACTGGTAGGCATTGTCAGAGATGGAGAAGATGTGGGGAGGAGCTTCACTCCTCTTCTTGCCTCTGTAAGCAAGAACAACTTCCTGGTTGTACACTGGCAACCACTTGTAGGGATTGACAGTGACACAGAACAACCCTGAGTAGGTCTGTGAAAAGGGAACATATACCATGATCAGTTTTAATCTCTGACATCTACTGGAGATTTAGGACACACTTGTCATTGTACTCACGTAGATCATCCAGGCTGCGTAACGCTCTTTTAGGTTAAACAGCACAGCAGGCTCATGCAGAAAGGTGAACATCGCCATGTCCTCAATTTTATCAAACTTTGGCGGGTTTTGTTGGTGGACATCTGCCTCTTTCACAGTGACAGTCTATGAGATGCAAACGAAATCAGTGTCTTTGGACAATTTTTTGTTCTCAATCCAAGCAGCTAAATTTAAATGTAATCTGAGAAAAGTATAAAAAGTATGACAAAATTGCATTTACATAGTAATGGGTATAGATTGTGAGTGAATATGACAAATAGATATTTATATGATACTAGTAATTCAGTAAGTAAAACATTACCTTCTCAAACTCAGTAAGAACAGTGACTTTGTCACCGTCTCTGCTTTGGATCGTTCCCTTCACAAATTCAACCTCAGGGTCCACCACAAAGCAGGCCCTCTTAATGTCAAAGGGGCGAGTCTGGGCCTCCAGACGCTCCATGTCCGACTTCCTCAGAAAAGGAGCCGCCTGCCCAAACTCTGCCATGAGAGCATCTCCCATGATTTAGCCTTTGAAAAAAAAACATCACTTCATTACATCACTTAAACTGTAATGAAAAGTCAAAGTTTAAGTAAGTCAAGTATGTTGTATTATAGTTTGTATGCTTAGTCAAATCTCAGGGCATCTTTCAGCTTCTAATGAAGAGTTTGACATGAAGTACATATGTAATCTTGACACAAGTTATAAACCAACTACAGTACCCTTGGTGTTCACCCTCCTTTTAAATATTTGCTGTTGCCCTGAAATTCATAAGAACAGAAACAGTTTACCCAGCAAGCCCTTAAATGTAATTTTTCGGACTAAGCACTATAATGATCAAATAATCACTATGAACTGTTGGATCGTAAAGCTCTTAGAGTTTTAGGGCAAATTAGGATTTCATTACTTTAGTTTTCTTCATTGTCTTACCTGTGTGTGATGTAATTGTGACCTGGACTGTGAGCATCCACAACTTTCTCTCTTATATACAACAAGCAACTCTCTTATAAGGGTTCTGACAAAAATAGCCTTTGCACCTCAGTTTGGTTTGAATGGAAAGGTGGGGGCAACTGGCTATTCAGTAGTGTTAAAGCTGCAGTGTATGTTGTTTTTTTGCCAAGAAAGAAACTGGTTTCGGAGTTGATGGTCAGAAATGGACAGGAATGATAATTCGGAAGCATACGTGAAAGGTTCAGTCTTTTTCTTAGTATTGACTACCTCTGTATATATTTTTTTTCTTGTGCTTTTATGCATGCCTTTGGTTTTACAGGGTGATAGGTTTCAACATGACTGGGGGAGGAGGTCCATCATTTTAATGTCAAGTCTTCTGTCCATGAAAGGATACTCACACAGAGATGGCCTTGCTTAACCAGTTACAGATTGGTTAAATATAGCATTAGAATTAAAATGACACACTTTGTTCAAAAGTATCTTGCAATTGGATATATATATATAAAAATATTAACACCTGCTCATACGTATGTTGGATTTAGTAATAGTAAGTTGGACTGATCAGTCTGTTTTATGAAAAGGGTGTGCACATTTAGCTATCTGGTTTTGATGTAGATAATGCTATTAAAGTCAGCAGCAAATGCATGACAAAATAATGGTGATTATGGTCATAATAAATAGTAACGGATATTAAGATTAATGTAATACATTTGTCAGTGCTCTATATGGCATATAACTCCATCTGAAATTCCCCAGTTGTTTATGAGTGTCCTCATGAGGTCAGGGGTGCCAAAATATGGCCTACATCAAAGACTAACGTGTGTTTGTTATAGCCAAGGTCAGTCAGCAAACAGCTGACGGCAAAGCATCAGTCTGCCCTCTACCACTGGCACATCATTGATGCCTTAGTCTTCCTGCTGAGTGATTGAGACAGCCATCAGCCAGTAGTCTATACTTTTGTAATCATAATCAGAGTCAGCTGTATCAAAATAATCAAATCTAAACAATTGTTTTGTGTGTGTGTGTGTGTGTGTGTGTCTGTGTGTGTGTGTGTGTGTGTGTGTGTGTGTGTGTGGGCTATAGCATCACTTTCCCTAATAATAGTAAAACGGACAGTGATCTCCCTGGCATATTACTCCATCTGGAATTCTGCAGGTGTTGTTTATGGGCGTTCTCTTGTCATCACAGGTTTCCGCATGTGTGCCTTTTGTAAAGCCTAAATGTCTGCTACTCCAGGCATGGTCAAGGGCAATCAGCTGGCAGCTGATGACAAAGTATGACTTTGCAGCCCTCTCCTACTGACACAACCTGATTCCTTAGTCTTCAATTAGCACAAAGATAGCACTGTGAGAAATGTTGCAGCTCAAGTCACTGGTGGTGTACAGTATGCACAGCTGAAGGAGACGTGGGGATTAAGGTCCTATGCTAACAACATTTGTCACTTACAGCGTCAAGGGTCCCTCAAGGGTCAGCCGTTAACAAGACACTGAAATCCATTCAAATTGTTTAAATGGTGTTGTCCTAGGCAAGGGCATTCTAAGAAGCTGAGGTGTTGATATGTCTCTGCATGTGAAAACAGCTGTGACTTACAGTATACAAGAGTCCATGAGGTGATGGAGAACTTCTAGAGTGCAAGTGATAATTTGTTAGGCACAGTGGGGATTTAAAAAAGATGCCTACAGCAACTGCATAGCTTGTTTACTGTACAGTGGCACTGATTTACATTAAGATCAGAACATTTATTGAAGAAAGCATCCACAGACACTACAGTATGTTGATAAGGCTACTGCAGCTATATGTGTCTTTAAAATCTCAGGATCCTGTTGGGGATGGTAATACATGTCAATATACCTCTGTTTGAAATCAGGATACAGGATCCTGTTGGGGAAGCCCTTTCTGCAGATCCTGATGCCTTCATTACTGTCATGCATGAGCTTGATTAAAGTGACCACCTTGATTGGCTGATGATTATAACGCAGGAATGATGGCAAAAACCTCCCCTACGATGACTAGTTGAGTGACAGGTGTCAGGTCTTACAGTAGCTTGTGAGAATGCGTACTCTATGTCGGACTGTGAAGGATGGAAGATGATGAATAAATAGGCATAGCCTAAATTAATAAAGAGTAAAGCAAATAGGCATAATGAAACATCTTTGCAACATTGCAACGTTTTAAATGAATCTGTATGAAAACGCGTAGCCTACATTTGCAAAGAGGAGAAACGATTTAATTTAATTTAGGCACAATGAGACGTTACATTTAGTTTACCTGCAATAGTGGTTTTGGTTGTCGGTGGTATTATTGCATTTGCATCCTAGTTCCAATGTAGCCTGGCTAACGCCTCCCACTTCTCAAATGAGACGTGGTCTGGCAACCAGACGTTCATTTTCTCGTATTTGAAAAAATGCCCAGATCCGTTCATTGGGCGCCACGGATGTCTATCAAATGCGCATAGCTCACCCAACTCGTTCGTATGCAACGCTAAGGGCTGCCGTAAATCCTTTGGCGTCGAATGTAGACGCAAGAGGGCAACGGAAACTTCTCGGATGTTCTGTGATTGGTTCGCCAACATCAGGCGAACATTAGGGCGTTAGTTTCCAGACTGGCTTAGCAGCGGGATTGAAATCACCGCGCAAGGCAGTATGGGAAAACCCAGGCTAGTTCCAATGCACAATTATTCCCTTGCATGACAGCTCCTGTAACCGCACGTTCATTTCAAAACACTGCGACGTGAAATGCCACTAAAAGCTGTTTGTGAATAGGTCTTAGTGAGTTAGAAGTCCTCTCGAGTTCTTTTAAGCTGTCCTAGATTTAGGAGCTACTTTTTGGCTTAAAATGCTTAGTGAATAACTTTTAGAGAAAACAATTTGGAGTCCTAAAGTTAGGAGAGACACGGCCATTATTTTTAGGAGTTTCTCCTAAATTCGCCAGTTAGGAGCAACTTTCAGTCTTAAAAAAAGCCTTTGTGCATATGGGCCCTGATCTGGCTGAAGAGCTGTGCTAATTACATTAGAATAGCTGATTGAGTGAATGGTTGGAACAAAAATGTGGCAGGACTTTTACAGTACTTTCTGAAGCCGGACTTTTACTCCTCTGAGTTATCTTCAGGCAAAAAAGATATTTATCAAGGCCACGTTCAAAAAATATATGTTCTGAAAAATATGTTTGACCATCACCCACACTTAGGTGACAGCTGTCTGCCCTAACTTACAATAGGTTACACCTGTCTGTCTGAAGCACACCAAAGACAGCCAAAGGTCACACAGTTACCAGCTGGTTGTCACGCTTCACATTGTCCCAATCTGTTAGTACTGTATTGTTACCTTGCTTTCAGACTTGAGGATAAAGATAGCCCTGTGAAATTCCTCCTGGATGCCTTCCTTTGACAGAGGAGGACAGCTTCAGTTCGCCAGACTTTTTCCATTTGTGTAACCCCAGAATAGGCTATTGACTTTTTTTGGTACACTACTTTGTTTAGCATTGGCTAGATAAATGTAGTTGCAGCATATTTTTGTTGTTGTTGTTGGGAGGGAAATTAAATTATATACATTTGGTAGCAATGGAATTCTTTATCTTGTGTTAATGTAACAATAATGTCTGGTAATATAATATCGATTTTACAACATTTCCCATTACCGAGGTTAATATACGGGGCAGGTAATACATGATGCCCTCTGTTTTCTGATAAAAGCAAAATCTGATTCCGGTTTGTTGGGCTATTAGGCCCTGTGGTTAAAATATGGTTAATACAGTTTTTTTATTATTATTATAATTTCCCCCCCCCTTCATTCCTTTTTTATTTGCATGAAACGCTGTTTTGCAGTTTATCTTTAAGGAGATACCTGACTCTTGTTGTTGTTTACACTGTATTGTTTCTTGGCCATTGTCCATGTGGACAAATATAACCTGTGGAATTTCTGCTGAGTGCTTGTGAGGAGTACTGATGTTCTAACTGGCGATGTGTATGAAAAGGTCATCTCATCTCAGCTGTTCAATCAAGACTCCACCTGTGAATCTGTGATGCCATTATTAACCTCCTCCTTGCCTGGGATAACTTGCAGTCATTGATTGCAGCACCCACTGTTGTATACAGTAGGTGTCTTAAAGGAACACTTCACCGTTTTTTCATATTAAACTACATTATTCCCCTAATTAAGACGAGTTGATACATACCTCTCACGTTTCAATGCGTGCACTCACTGGCTCTGGCACTCGGCACAACTTTGATAGCACTTAGCTAGTCCAATGCATTCATTAGGATCCAAACAGAGAGGAAGTTAGAAGTTACCAAACACCTCCATGTTTTCCCTATTAAAATACAGTTACACGAGTAGTCACTCGACCAAGTATGGTGAAACAAAATAAAACGTGGTGCATTTCTAAGCAGGCTAAAGGGATAACTATATTGTGTGGCGGAAAAACATTGTGAGCACTTAGACTCTGCGCAGTAATATCCTCACTCCAAAGTGAAACTGAAAGTGCAAGAGTGAGGATATTACTGCGCCACACAATATAGTTATCCCTCTTACCAGCTTACAAATGCACCACGTTTTATTTTGTGTCAACATACTTGGTCGTGTGACTACTCGTGTAACTGTATTTTAATAGGGGAAACATGCAGGTGTTTGGTCTCTTCTAACTTCATCTCTGTTTGGATCCTGAATGCAATGGGCTAGCTAAGTGCTATCAAAGTTGCGCCGTGCGCCAGAGCCAGTGAGTGTACACATTGAAATGTGAGAGGTATGTATCAACTCGTCTTAGTTAAGGGAATAACGTAGTCTAATATGAAAAAACGGTGAAGTGTTCCTTTAATCTTGTATGATGATTATTATTTGTCTGTTTGTATTTACCGTTTTGTTTCTGTCATTGTTTTTCCCTGAAGGTTTGGAAGATATGCATCTTGGAATTCATAGCAAGATAATTCTCAAGAAGTTGTACAGTAAGTATTATTTGAGTTGCTACATAGTTCTCAGTTACTTGTACACAATCTCATATATTTTCTTTTTAAAACGGAAACAAGTTTTTAATTCCATTTTAATAAGTCAGTTCAGAGTTCTGATTTTAATACATCATCATACACATTGTTCAAAACTTGTGCAAATCTTATTATTCTCAATAACTTTGTATTATATATTTTTCCTATATGCCACTTTTTTCTTAAACCTCTTCAAATGAAAGAGGGCTCCCACAAATCAAGATGTTGTTGAATTAATAATTTTTATTGCTAAAAGGGAATTTGATATTTTTTTTCTCTAGTACAAGTAGTTAGTCAGCAGTACCCTTATGCATAAGTTCATAAGTACAGTATGCACACACATTTTAGAGGAATATTGACCAGCTACAACTACAAAAACTGCTACAGCATTTTGTAAATTTTTAGTTTGTTTTGGTGAACGTTTGAACAAATGTTTTGATGAGCTATGCTATATGAAATGTGATAATAAAATAGATTGATCAACATGTACGTCTCATGGATTTATTTTTGGAGGTTTTGAAACATAATGTTCAAGCGATTATTCACTGACATGTAGTTGAAGAGCACAACTTGGAGAGCCACAAGATAGCACTTTCTAGAAGTCTACATTTTGCCAGTATGTTTGTGTGTTTGTGCACACTGACTGACCGCTAAAATGTAAGCTTATAATTGGCAATATGGTATCAGTACAAAGGCATGGCCAAGGTCACTCACCAAATAGCAACACACATCTACACATATTTAACATGCTGCTCAACTTTAACCTTGAGAACAAAGACATTGCAGGATTCCATTTGTGTGATAGGAACACATGCTTTAATTGATCACTTCCGGTTATGAAAGTTTCACAGAGGTCATTATAAATAAGGCCTGGTTCAGGCTTGATTTAAGAGTGTGTTCCCTGCCCAGTTAGACTGTGGTTGAGTAATAATATAAAGTGATGTCTGTGCTTAATCCCTCACACACTGCTGCTGTCAAAACCACAATGACACTGTCAGCTGTATACTGTTTTAGGCAGTGGTGGGTGTCATGTGAAGTCAGATGCTTCCATCTGAACCTATACGACATTGATGGAAATTTCCATTGTGGATAACAGGGACCCTGTCTACTAAATAGTGAAAACATTCAAATTAATACTTTATGCATATCATGTGGTAATGAGTGGTTAAAGGTCACCTAGTTCTGATCTAGATTGTCACTTTAATTTGACTTATTACTGCTGAGGTACAGTACTGAATGGAACTTCTTAGCATTTCAGTAATTCCATTTCAGCATTTCAGGATTCCATAGAAGCAGAACCATTTCAGAAGGGTATCATTAAATGCGCCCACGGTACGTTGGCAACTTGCCTTGATTATTATGCCAGATGAGAATGTAGTTCCATGAAATTAGCCTAGAAAAATGCCAGGTTTCATTGTCAGTTGGTCTTATTGCACTTTCTAACTTGAGAAGAGACACAATTTAAATGGAAAAGTTACTGGAAATCTTAGTCACTTTTAAACATGATGCTAGCAGGCGAGATACTGGTCTAATCCGATTCAAAGATCTATGCTAGGCTAAAGCTAAAAGTTGTATCGCCAGACTCACAGAATGGCTGGATGAACGGGAAAAAGGTAAATATCAATTGTTTTGCTTGAGGGGAGGTGGAAAATGAGCTTATTTCCAAAAATGGCGGAATATTCCTTTAAGACTTAAAGGATTCAGTTCAGGTTGTCCATAGATAGAGCAAGTGATAAATGTTCATGGTGGCAGGAGTCGCAAAATCCCAAAGGTATTTCATTAGTGAAGTATCTCGTTGACTTCTGTGACAAGTGTGAAGTAATCCAAAGCTGCTAAGTGGTGAGAGCAGCAAAGGAATGCAGAGGTCAGAGGGTGTAACACGGTGCACATTTCACCCATCTTAGATGTTCTGATTGGCATGGCAACCTTCCAGTTACATAAAGATGTTGTTTAGACAGGGCTTATGATATCACCAGAGCCTCAATTGCAAGCTTCTGACAGAAGGCCTGATATGATAATAGGCATGTGTTTTGTTAAACAGAATAGAGTTTCTCCCCCCATGAACTCTAGATAATTAAAAAGAAATCAACTTCAATCCAGACTAAACAAGCTAGACTGTTTTTGGTGTACATGTTACACCAAATATGACCTCTAATTAAAGTATCACCATGGGCTTTGTGCCTGTGGCACTACACCATCTGTGTCTTATGATTCCCCTTCATTTTTGGACTGGTAGAAAAGCTCCACAAGTGAAAAAACATTTTCAGTGATATCACAATCCTAATGACAGAAATTGTATCAACAAGGTCACATATCTAGCCCTATGTTAATCTCTTGCTCGTGGCTTGAGACTTTAGTGTGAATACTGCACAGAGGAGACATGGATTGACTGGTCATCATTTTCTCCCCTGCTCCAACAGAGGGTGCTGGAGCTACTGTATTTATTATGGTAGCAACAGTATAGTATACAGTACACCTACCCCAATGCAGCTATCTGATATTTAGTTTGTAACAGAATTTGTGGGGTTTGGCAACTACAGCCCAGTGACAGGCAGAGGTTGGACCTTTATTTCGTGCGTGATCTGAAAGAAATCTGGGTCTGGATTCAATAGTTTGTGGAAATAGAACAATATAACTACTGTATATAACACTTTCCGCCTGGTTTCAGTTTTCATGTGTAGGTGTAGCCTAAGTGTTGTCTGATGTATACAGTCCCCTGAGGCAGTATTTCATGACCTGCCCCCACTACATCTCAGCTGTTAACTCAAGAACACTCTGGATGATAATAAATAGCCTTCACTTGCACTTTTCACTTTTCACTTTTGACCACAGCAATAAATAGCAAATAAATAAATAAACATGATTCACACCTTTATTTGGCGAGCAGCAATGCTGTGCAGGGGTTAGTCCAATGCATTGATGTAGCAGTGTCAGTAATATGTTTGGCCACAGTAACAAATTTAGTTGTGGACATGTGAGGTTGCCTGTATGGCGACACTTGACTCTCAGTGTGGTATTGAATACACTGCATTGTTTCCTTGCCATTGTCCTTGAGGATAAAGATAACCTGTGAAATTCCTGCTCTGTCAGCCCCTGATTGAACTTGTGAGGAACAACGATATTGTGACAGGTGGCACATTCATAAAGGTCCCTGCAGCACATGAGGAGAAGTATCCAGTCACAAGGAAACATTGGCACCTCTTTGGGAGTAGTGGATGATAGATATACTCACTGTCCAGTTTAGGAATGATACTTCACCACCTATTTTTGCTTTATTGCTCCATTGAGCAAAAGATTGCCATTTTTTTTTTTTTAATTATGAGACCATGCTTGTAGTGACAGCCACAAATCTTGTACCATTTAGAGAACTGTGAATATGTATGACTGCTGTATTGAAATACTCCTGTGCTTAATATACCAAGGCATGGTGTGTGAAATTGGTATGGTGTCGGTTTCACTGTGAGCTTTGAAAGACATCCCCATGCACATATGCTCAGTTGTTCCATTTAGACTCCTCCTTTTATCACACAGATCTCTGTGTCAGTGTCTCGAATGCAGTGCACTGTTTTCATAGGTAGCGAGAGACTCTTAACAGAAATGCATTACAAGATATATTGTATGCAGGAACAACATTGGACAATTATCCAGGTAAGCAGTTCTTGAGGCTAAACGATGAAGTCATTAACATGAATTTTACAAAGATCAAAGATGCAAAGCATTTTGATTGTTTGATAATGACCTTTTGTATAATATGCACAAATATTTACTTCACCTTTATGCTTAAAGCACCATGTACAGTACAGTAGTGTGTATTGATATCGATATATGTCGTTACAAAGCAAGCGTAGAAGTGAAAGTGACATTTTAAAGAGGTTGAAGAGGATTTGTGAGCTTGAGTGCTGTCACTACAATTGATGACATGCTCTGACTGCCATATTATCAGGCCTGGTGCTTTGGCATTGTGGCCAGGTACAGTCTCCCATAAACTGCAGTTCAATGCTGGTTGTAGTTTTGTTTGACAAATATTGACAATGCAGGGTAGATGTTGTTTGTTGAACATGTGTGGTAAAATCATACAGGATAATTAAATTGAAACAGCACAGACATCAAACTGAATTTGCGGTGTCTGTTTATTCTATTAAACTACAGTACAGGTATGGGAGCAAGCTCCAAAGTGCAGAACACAAAGCTTTCAGAAAAGTCCACGTAGAGCTTCACTCCTCATCATGTCCTTTCTGGGAGATCAAAATGGAGGAAGAAAAATGAAATGGAAGTAAACAAGTGAGATGTCATCATTGATTTTATTTTGTAAGTGGTCCAAGAATTAACCCATTTGTTATGGAAGAGATGTTAGCTGTGCATGTGATAGAGAAAAAATGCTATAGTGTTGCTTTAATCAGATTTTATTCTGAGACTTCTAGGAAGGTTGATGCAATAGCATCTGAATGTTGACTATGATTTGAACCGTTCCATACAGTTGATCTTAATTACATTTAAAAACTGTTTAAAGAGGGTCGATGGCAAGTATCATAAGTTGCAATAAGAACAGCAAATACTTGCAAGTCCACTTACCTTACTACCTAGTTCCCGGCTTTTGGCTCTCATCTTGTTGACCTGAGACTCAGCTATGTCAGCTCTCTCCTCAGCCTCATCCA
The DNA here is from genome assembly GCF_963854185.1 of Sardina pilchardus. Classification (NCBI taxonomy): domain Eukaryota; kingdom Metazoa; phylum Chordata; class Actinopteri; order Clupeiformes; family Clupeidae; genus Sardina; species Sardina pilchardus. The sequence goes on from NC_085012.1 coordinate 20,841,665, forward strand.
GCTCATGCTGAATCTTGCGGAATTTGCCCAAGTTAGAGTTGGCTTGTTCCTCCTGGAAGAAGAGTAAAATGGTTGTATTGATCATTTCTTCAATTTAGCAACAGTGTCATAATTCATTATTGTGTTCAGGATGCCTCCTTGTCTGTTCATTGAACCACAGCTACTAAATCTCATGAGGTCTGGTCGAATTACTGATTTTTTCTCCTTAGAAGACCATTTTTATGTCACTTACAGCCTCTTCTGTTGTCCTCTTGTAGGACTTCACTTTCAGTTGCAGTTTGTCCACAAGATCCTGAAGACGGGCCAGATTTTTACGGTCCTCCTCTGTCTAAGAAATGATCAAAGATATTTAATTTATAGATGTCTGTACATGTTTTCAAACACTGGTACTGGTACAGCCTCTGTAGTAACATTCAGCTTGATTCCAGTTTGCCTAAAAGAGTAAATAATATCCCTCTATGTGAATCATCATTGAAAGTCTTACCATGCAGTGAACTCACAAACCATACTGTATCTCAAGCATACAGTAGGTAGACAATAGATTGTTATAGTACCTGGTAGGTGAGCTCCTTGATGCGTCTCTCATGCTTGCGGATTCCTTTCAAAGATTCACTAGCCTTTTTCTGCTCAGATTCCAATTCATTTTCCAGTTCCCTCACCTGCAAACGACCGTAACATTTTAATACCATTTTGATAATATTCTTTAATACCACCACAATGACACAAAACATTATACATACTAACCCTAGCCTCCAACTTCTGGATCTGCTTCTTGCCACCCTTCATGGCGATTTGTTCAGCTTCATCCAGACGGTGCTGCAGGTCCTTGATGGTCTGATCCATGTTCTTCTTCATGCGCTCCAGGTGAGCACTGGTGTCCTGCTCCTTCTTCAGCTCCTCTGCCATCATGGCAGCATCAGTGATGGCCTTCTTGGCCTTTTCCTCAGCATTCCTGCACTCTTGCACAGCATCCTCCACCTCAGTCTGCAGCTGGTTCACATCATTCTCCAGCTTCTTCTTATTGTTAGTCAAGCTGGTGTTCTGTGTGTGAAGAGCGGTAAAGTAAGTAAATAATGGTGCATTCCAGTTTATCTCATAAGTTGTATGTTCTTAGTTACAACATCATTCCCACTTGTCAACTCATTTGAACCCTGAGTACCCCCAGCATTTCCAAGATGGCAGCACCAATTAACAGTAAACGAGAGCTGTAGAAATGCACTATTCATCTCATTAAATCGCTTGTAGAAACAGTATAGTGTCCAACCTCTCTGCTGTGATGTTGCTACTACATTTGTAGGCATAAAAATACTGTGTAAGGCATTGTTCTGAACTAGTATTACTACTGTATATCTGGAAATCATTGAAAAAGTAACAAATGGTAGGATCTTGTCCTTTCAACTTGTGCACAACTGGAATCAGTCAACTGAAGTTACCAGTTACCACATGAGACAAATGGAATGTGGTACAAGAACACTGTAATGTCAAGATTCAATGTGTGAATTTTACCTGAGAATGCAGCAGCTGGACCCTTTCACTGACATCCAGCAGCTCCTGTTCAGCCAGTTTCCGGGCTTTCTCACTCTGCTCCAACACTGACCTCAGCTCATCTAGTTCAGCCTGCATCAGATTGTTGCGTCTTTCCACAATAGCAATGTTCTCTTTGAGATCATCATTATTACGTAGAGCATCATCCAGCTGCAGTTGGGCATCCTACCATTGGATATAAAAATATTAATTAAAAAATCAATTTAAAATAATAGTCACCTCTCCATACAGTTTTCTATTGCATTGCTGCTTTACCTTCAGATGTCCTTGGAGACTCTTGAGGTGCTTCTGGGCCTCGGCTGCCTGCCTGTTAGCCTGACTGAGCTGGATCTCCATCTCATTGAGGTCTCCCTCCATCTTCTTCTTGATTCTCAGAGCCTCATTCCTGCTTCGAGTCTCAGACTCTAGGGCGCTCTGCAGGGAGTCCACCATTCTCTGATGGTTCCTCTTGGCCTGCTCCATCTCCTCATCCTTCTCAGAGAGTTTACGCTCAATGTCAGCTTTGATCTGGTTGAACTCCAGCTGAGCTCTCAGGATCTTACCCTCTTCATGTTCAAGTGACGCCTGTTGATGTTAACAGTTCATTACAATATGCACATCAAGGCTAAAACAATATGGTAAATTATGCAGTGGTCTGAAAGTGTCTGATCATTTTGTGCTCATGCACCTCAGCTTCCTCAAGAGCCGTCTGGATGTCCGCCTTTTCTTGATCTAGTTGCTTTCGAATTTTCTCAAGTTCATGGATGTTCTTTCCACTCTCTCCAAGTTGCTCACTGAGATCAGATATTTCCTCTGTTGAACAATTAGATGGACATGTTTCAGAGACTTTTTTGGTGAAACTTTACATTGTCAAAGGCCACAAAGTTTTTTTTCCTTCTTCTTTACAGACCCAGCTGTTATATATGGCCGGAAGTACAAACCTTGGAGATTTTTGTTCTCTCTCTTCATGGTCTCAAGGTGATCCAAAGATTCCTCGTAAGAGTTCTTGAGTTTGAAGAGCTCAGTGCCAAGAGATCTTGACTCTTTCTGGGAGCTCTCCAGCTCAGCCTGGGACTCCTCATACTTCTGCTTCCACTCAGCTAGGACCTGAGCAAATTTAAATATTGTGTGTTTATGTGTTTGTTATTTACATTAAGGAAACAACACATTTTGATATGAAATCACTGAAATACCTTATCAAAGTTCCTTTGCTTCTTATCCAAGGCAGCAGCAATAGCATTTGATCTCTCCACATCTACCATGAGATCTTCAATCTCATTCTGCAGTCTGTGCTTAGTTTTCTCCAGGGAGGAGCATTTGGCATTAACAGCTTCCACAGCTTCCTCTGTGTCTTGCAGGCGCTGAGCCAGCTTTTTTCTGGATAAAAAATCATCAAGGATTTGTTTCATAATGGTACTAAACATGTTTGGCCTCCTTATTTGACTTTGAAAGGTTCATACAGTGTCATCTCTGGGAGGGACCTTACTTGGCATCTTCCAGCTCCTCAGTCCTCTGGATGGCATCAGTCTCGTACTTGGTTCTCCACTGAGCCACCTCAGAGTTGGCCTTGGAGAGACTGCGCTGCAGCTCAGCCTTGGCCTCCTGCTCCTCCTCATACTGCTCCCTCAGGAGGTCAGAGTCGTGGCGAGCAGACTGCACTGCATGGGCTAGTGCATTTTTAGCCTGATAGAAGAAAATGGTGTAAATTGGTGCAACGTGATTTTATAAGTCAAGGATTTTATATGTCAAGGAATTTCTGCCACTACCAGAATTGATTACCTTGACCTCTTCCTCCAATTGTCTTTTTAGATCCTCAATCTGCTGGGTGTGGGAGTGCTTGCTTCTGGTCAGCTGTGATACTAGAGAAACCTTCTCCTCAAGTTGTCTGGAAAGCTCACCTTTTTGAAATTTGAATCATAGTTTATACTTTGGTTGGAAAACCTTAACAATTACAGACATGAAGTGATTTTTTCCATACCATTTTCAGTTTGTAGCTTGGCTTTCTGTGTGGAGAAATCACTGATGCTGCGTAGTGCATCTTCATACTTAACCTTGTATTCACTCATCTGATCCTCCATGTTTCTGCTCGTTTTCTCCAAGTGTGCCTGAAAAGTGTCAGAAAATAAGTAATCTCAATAATAATGTCATGTACAATTAATTGTCATCTTAAGTTTTGCTGCTTACTGTACCTTGGCTTTGGCGAACTGCTCCATGTTGGAGACAACATCATCCAGCTCCAGACGGAGTTCACTCTTCTCCTTCTCAAGCTTTTGTTTCACTCTCTGAAGGTTGTCGATCTGCTCTCCAAGGTCAGCTACACTGTCTGCATGCTTCTTCCTCAATGTTGCAGAAGTGGCCTCATGTTGCAGAGTGGACTCTTCGAGGTCTCTGCGCAGCTTCTGGAGCTCAGTCTCCCTCTTCTTGTTCATCTCAATCTGGGCAGTAGTGGCACCTCCAGCCTCCTCCAGCCTCTCACTGATCTCCTCCAGCTCTCTGGCCAGGTCAGCCCGCTGCTTCTCCACTTTGGCTCGGGCAGCTCTCTCAGCCTCTAGCTCTTCCTCCAGCTCCTCAATGCGAGCCTTTATTCAAAAGAGAAAGGTAGTGTTACAAAAATTACTTGCATGTTAAGAATTGGCAACTGCTTATTTTTTCTCTGTACCTGAAGCTCTTTCAGTTTCTTTTGTAGCTGAATTCCCAGGACCTGCTCATCTTCAATTTTGCTGTTAAGTTGACTTATTTCAAAGTCTTTCCTACAACAACAAATCAATTGTGAGGCTTTGCAGTTTTACGTAAATGACCAAAGTATCTTTGTTGAACAGGATTGATTACTTTTTGAGCCGTTCCTCCAGCTGTTGTTTATCATTTTCTAAGTCCATCACACTTTCCTGGGTCAACTTTAAGTCACCCTCAAGCTTCCTCTTAATTCTCTCGAGGTCCATCCTTATCTTTTTTTCTTGTTCCAAGGACCCTTCAAGCTACAATAAAAGGAATAGAATAAGCTTACATTCATTCATTTTACACTAATGGAATCTCACATATAATTTCTTGCTGCCTACATCATCAACTTGCTGCTCCAGCTTGGCTTTGGCCTTAGTCAGAGTGTTGACTTTGTCCTCCTCGCTCTGAAGGTCATCCAGTGTTTGCTGGTGAGCCTCCTGCAGTGCTTTCTTCTCCTTGGTCAGCTTGGCAATCGTTTCATCAAGAACTGACATCTCCTCAATAAGGTTTTTAACCTGAAAGAAAAAGATCATAATGACAACACAAACCCCAATAGATTTACAGAGACCCCATAATCAAAACAATAACAAAACAATATCCCACTTAATATAGGATTTTTTTTTATCATGACACATCATCTATCCTTTTTAGATATGCTTACCTTATTCTCAGTGGCATGCTTCTCTTTCTCTACTTTAGCTAGAGTGAGCTCCAGGTCATCAATATCCTTCTTTAGCTCAGAGCACTCATCCTCCAACTTCCTCTTCTTTGCAGTGAGCTCTGAATTCATCTCCTCTTCATCTTCCAGTCTCTCAATCAGCTCTTTGATTTTCGACTCAAGCTGAATCTTGTTCTTGATCAGACCTTCACATCGCTCCTCAGCATCACAAAGATTATCTTGTTCCTGAAGTATTTTTTTTTTGCAGAGTACAGAATGTGTTGGATGCATAACCAAATCATACATGAATGTAAATATGAATGTTTATATAGCTCAATGAAAAAAAATAAGTTAGCATCATTCTCTAGATGTGGTAGGACTCACGGTCTGAATTGAAAGTGTCAGGTCATTCTTCTCTTGGAGAAGAGAAACCATTTTCTCCTCCAGTTCTTTTCTACGAGTCTCAGATTTAGCGTAGGCCTCCTTCAGCTTCAGGAATTCTTCCTTCATGTTGGCCATCTCCTTCTCTGCCTCAGCTGATCTCAACAGGGGCTTGATTTTGAAGTACAGCCTCATCCAGGGCCAATTCTTGACACTCATGAATGCGCGAATGTTCCACTGAATCACCAGCAAGGAATCCCTGGTGTACATTTTTAAAGGGTTGATTGTGAACGTTTTATGTAAAACGATTATTATGTTTTTTGCAGTGTAATTGTGTATAGCAGGCAATTGCCTACTATATATTCATATGGATGCTTCAAATGAAATTCAAAGCATATTTGTAAATTCCCTATTTATTTTACCTTCACCCACCTGGCCTACCATGATGTTATTGTTACTGAAAATGTACTTTATATAAATTATGTTGATATACCTTATCTTGTAACATGTTATGGAATGTCAATATTGGTAATTGTTTGTAAATTGAGATTAGGATTCAGTAGCCCTTTGTGTTTTGATTGACTTGCTAATATGGTATGATGGTACATGAAATTAGGTTGAAGAAAGATTAACATAAAACTGAAACTGGACTGAAAATATTAATGTGAAAATATGTTTTACCTTCGTTCAAGAACCTTCTGGAATTCTATTCTAGCAAGGACACCTCTGGATCTAGCCTGCAGTCGTGTTATGATTAGAGCAAGACGGTCATCTCTCATCTCTTCAAGGATACCCAGTAGACCAGCTTTGAAGAACACCTGCAATCATTAATGAAATTCAAGAGATTTTAATCAAGATTTTCATTTCCAATCACTGGATATAGCAATTGAATTCTTTACATCTGCCAATATACCTTTGTGTGCCCAAATTTGTACTGGTTATGGTCTATGTCCAGGGAACCCAGTAGCTTTTCTGCACCTTTTTTGCTGTCAATAAACTGTCCCTCAGGGATAGCAGCAGGATTCAGGATACGGTATCTGCAGAAGAAGCTCAAATATTAAGTCAGTGAAATTGCAAATAATTTGTTTATGAGTCAAAAGTTTTAAAGGGCGCTTTACCTTTGTTTGAAATCTCCGTACAGGATCCTGTTGGGGAAGCCCTTTCTGCAGATCCTGATGCCTTCCAGCACACCGTTACAGCGCAGCTGGTGCATGACCAGAGGTTTATCCATGGCCCCAGGAGTCTTGGTCTCGTTGGGGATGATGCAGCGCACAAAGTGGGGGTGAGTTGACCTCAAGTTGGTCATCAGTTTGTTCAGATTTTCCTAGCAAGTTATCATAGCAAACATTACTTGTTATCAATACCATTTGGATAGAGGGATGCACAATGATATCGACATGACCTGTGTATGATCCAGGAAAAAACTAAGTTGTTAATAATCAGCCATTACGTAGATAAACATCTCTAGCAGTTTGCCCGGCCAGTACTATCTTAGGGAAACATCATGCAACCATTTAGCATTAATCACAATTGGCAATTTGCCTAAATGAGCTTGAAAATATCAGAAAAAATCCAAAATGATGCAGCCTTAATCTCAGGTTGTTTTATTTTACATTTTAAGGTATGGTTTCTATTCCTCAACTCATTTTAAAGGTGAACTATGCAGGTTTTTTTAGCTTAATGTACAGTACCTGTGAGCGGAAAAACCACGCTTGCAAGTTTGTGCCACCAGGTCAGTGGCACTGACAAACACAAAGTCTCACAGCCTCACGATCATGCTCATGAAAAGGCAGACTGACCAATTGAGGAGTGTTGTAAAATATACACGCTAAAGCTGTAGGGGAAGCTCTGCAGAGAAACCTGCAAGCGGAAAACGGGAAAACAGCAAAGAAATCGCCAAACCTGCATAACTCCTCTTTAAGTATGTTTGATTTTCAGAACAGCTGTGTTAAATCTCACACAAATCTGTCTGCACTCTTAAAACAAATTTGTTGTAAACAAGAGATGCAAGTTGTGTTATTTTCAACACATATTGTGTAACAAATACTGTAACAAAAGCAATGGGTTGGAAAAGAAACACAAACTGTGTTGTCCCTATCTGGACACAGAGATGTGTGTTAAAACAATGCAAGTTGTGTTGTTTTCAACACATTTCTTTTAAGAATGTGTGAGCTCACCCTGTGGAGTGCAGACACAGTCTGAAAGGAAGCACCCTTTTTCTTCTTTTCCTTGACCTTTCCACCTGAAGCATCTACCATGGCTGAAATGTACAAGAGAATACCAAATGCTTTGCTGCAGAACATTGCAAATGTAAAATGACTGTGCCTTTAATCTGCACCTCAAACTAGGGATGCTCCGATCAGTGTTTTTGGGGCCGATCACGGATTACGATCACTGAAATCAGTATTTGCCCATACCGATAACCGATAGCCGATCACCGATCACAGGATGGACAATGAAAGAAAGTGCAGGGCTTTACACTAACTTTTTTTTAAACGTTTAAAGCCAACTGTTAAACATGCCAATGCACCAGTTGCAAAGATTAAGAATGACATTTACAGGAAACAAAATGTAAAGAATATTAGTGCCTTCTTTATTTTTGGTCTGTTTTATTTTTCTATATTTTGTTTTAATAATATCATGCATTGTCATATTTACATTTGGCCTGTAGCCTATCCACCTTATTTCTTAAACCGGAATCTGGCTGGTTTTCATCTTTCGTTCATTCTGTTTACATTATAGCTTTGTACATTCGTATATGCTAACTAGAATATGCTTCAACTTAAATTGCTTTTGAAATGTTGACAATTCTGCCCTCAGCATGGATACACTACATAATATATAACTGATATAAAATATAAAAGTTTACCATTATATGCATTCTGATATGTAAATTATGATATGATATGGCTGCATGAGGTGCATGTAGCCTAGGTTTTATGCTGCATTCGCGATGTCATTCTGTCGTTCAGAATGTTTTTCATGTTGTTTAATGCTACAGTGTATTTTGAAAACCTTACTGTAGGTTGCGTGGTTAATAGTCATTCCCACCAGTGCCTCTAAATACTTTTTTTCCCCACTCGCACGCCATCTTGTTCAGAGAGTGAAATAGAAGCACTGTAGTAGAGCCCTGTAGGTTTCCGGAGTTTTGCGCCATCTGATCAGCTCTTCTGTTTGGCCTGCAGAGCGTGCTCCGATCAAACTATTTTGAGTGAATAACGGCCAATAATGATCGGTGGTCGATTGATCAGTTGCCTGGATACCAGATTCTCTGACTTCACAGAGAGTCTGGCTTAGATCCATTGGCAAACATTTATTTCCTGGTTGGTGGATGCTTGTCTAAAGCTTGAAATCATTGGAGTTCAATCACTGATGTTTGGTAATGGTAATGACATACAGTATGTTAACCGTGGGGGACACAACAACAACGATTGGGTTGCAAGTTAAACGTAATTGCTCTCAGGAACACCTCCTGTTCACTGGTTGGTTTGGCTTCTAGGAAGCCGAAGTAAATGAAGGCGGATCAAGCTATTCCATACAGAGTTCTGTAGAGAAAAGAAATTGAGTGGAAGTACATAGACAGGCAGAGCCAGGCTAATCGCTACCTCAAACCATGTTGCATTAAAAACCTCCTGCTATTATTCGTAGTTGGCCTCATTAATACTCACCAGAGTCAGCACCAGAGTAATTGGCAAAAAGAACAGCCAGTAGTTTCATTGTAGACTTTTGGTATAAACCAACCACGGTCTCATTGAGAGGGTCTTTGTTTTTCATCAGCCAGTTGTTGATATTGTAGTCAACAGTGCCAGCATAATGAATTAGGGAGAAATGGGCTTCTTGCTTTCCTTTCACAATCCTAGGCTTCTGGAAGTTGGCGGATTTCCCCAAGTGGTTGTCATAAAGCTTGGCTTTAAATGTTGCATCACTGGCCTTGGGGAACATACACTCCTCTTCAAGGATGGACATGATACCCATGGGCTAGATAAAGAGTAACAAAGGCAGGCAACAATGAGTAATCGAAAATACACAATTCAGTTATTTTAGTTTAATTTTACATAGTCATCTAGCAGAAGATGCAGCCAAAGAATAATGTTACCTTTTCAATGAGATCAATACAGGCCTGCAAGTCCATGCCAAAGTCAATGAACGTCCACTCAATGCCCTCCTTCTTGTACTCCTCTTGCTCCAGCACAAACATGTGATGGTTGAAGAACTGCTGCAGCTTCTCATTAGTGAAGTTGATGCACAGTTGCTCAAAGCTGTTGAACTGTTGGAGAAATATAATAGCATGCATGCAGTCATCTCCTTGAGTTTAGAATAGAATAGAATAGAATAGAACATATACTGTTTTGATCCCGTGAGGGAAGTTCAGTTCTCTGCATTTAACCCAATTTAACCGAATTAGTGAGCACACAGCACACAGTGAACATACAGTGAGGTGAATCACACAACCCAGAGCAGTGAGCTGCCTGCCCAACCAGCGGCGCTCTGGGAGCAGTGAGGGGTTAGGTGCCTTACTCAAGGGCACTTCAGCTGTGGACTGGTCAGGGATCGAACCGGCAACCCTCAGGTTACAAGCCCAAAGCCCTAACCAGTAGGCCACGGCTGCCCCTGTTCAGTTGGTCATAGTGTAGTTTCAATATCACTACTAGTTCATAACTCAGTCAAAATAATAGGTTCAGTTGATTTTTTTTGAATACCAAATGTTTGTACTATCATTAATCAATAAGTATAGTATCAAAGAATCAAGTCTTACATCAAAGATCTCAAATCCAGCAATGTCCAGCACACCAATGAAGTACTGGCGAGGTTGTTTGGTGTCCAAGTTCTGGTTGATTCTTACAACCATCCAGAGGAACATCTTCTCATATACTGCTTTTGCAAGAGCACCAATAGCATAGTACACCTAACAGGGTTAGAATGGTACATAATGTTACTCTCCAAAGGTTTTTTTACAAATTCCATTGTCATTGTGTGTAAATGTATACCTGGTATTTTCAATACATGCATGTGGTGGCAAACTTCATCTTTTAAGTTTGAAATAATCATGGAACAATCCATTCATGTTAAAGTTATAAATTACACGTCTCACCTGCTGGACATTCTGTCCCTTGGTGACCCACTCGTTTCCTACTTTGACCCTTGGGTGACACAAGGCCTTGATGAGGTCAGCAGAATTCAGGCCCATCAGATAAGCAGATTTGTCTGTATCTAAAATATGATGTTTGTTTTTGGTCATAATATTATCTAGCAATGAAGAAATCTATTGCCTCTACTTAGAGTCAGATAGAGTTGCGTTTTGTATTTTTGTATTGTATTTTATATTGTAATGTATTTTTTTTAATCCTAGAACAGAAATACAACTGCAGTCTTCCTCTATGTCCCCTATTGCATTTGAGAAACTGATACCAAGAGGGGAGGACTAACTATCGTCAGGCTACCAGTGCAATGTTATTGTCAGTTTCCAGTGTTACAGTACCTAGATAGCCAGTGGCCAGATTCACTGTTGAGATGACAAGGCCAAGCTTACAGCCAAAAACTAGCAAGGTGATTTCTTTGCTAACACAGCCAAATGGTAAGCTTGACACGATACCTAGCATGGTGAGCTAACTTCTGTGTATATTTGAGATCAACTATTTGTTAGGTTAGTCACCCCCAGTCAAACATAGTAGCCTACAAGCATGAATGGATGAGGTGCCCTGCTTTTGTTGTCAGTTGCCCTAATAGACTACATTCTCAAATAATATCTTCAAAGGAAAGATTGTTACATGCAAGTGTTTTAAGAATAAAATAATTTAAGACTTTAATTTAATTTTTGAAAGGTAATTGATCACCTTCAGTGCCATCAGACTCTGCCTGCTCTTCTCTTTGCTTCTGCTTGAACTTCAAGTTGCCGTAGTGCATGATGGCACCAGTCAGCTTGTAAATGCTGTTCTTCTCCTCTGGAGTAAAGCCCAGCACATCAAATGCCTCCTACAGCACAAAACAAAAGAGTGGCAGCTTGATGTATATTTCAAACAGTACAGTACATTGCATACATTACTCTGTTGATGTCTTATAGTCTCCCCTCACATCAGTAGCATTCAGCTCATCACCATCATTGATTGACTGCACAGTTGTCTCTCCTTGGGAGATGAAGGAATAGTCATAGGGGTTGGCAGTGATCAACAGCAACTCTAGAAGTAAAGAAGCAATGTGTATTTAGTCCTCAGTTATACATGAAATATCAGGTAATGTTTGAATTGGAAAATAGGCTATTTAAGTTTAACCTAGAAGCTCTGGTTTTCTTTGAGAGAGGATCTGGTAGAAGATATGATAATCTCTCTCAGCCTTGAGTTGGAAAGTTACCCGAGACTTCTCCAGTAAATCTGACAAATAGTATATGGAAAGTGGTCAAACATTTTTTGTCAGTGTATTAAGAGCATACTCAATCATACGTTCTAGTAATATGATTATGGTGGAATGAAAATGTTCTTACAGGTCTCAATGTCAGCCGAGGCCAGTTTACCATTGGCAGCAAAGTGGATCCTGATAAACTTGCCCTATTGGAGACATATACAAACAAAATACCTTAATATACTTTATATGAGATCATATTTTAAGCTATGAAACTAGCTTATTATTTTCTCCACTTCCTCTGCATGGGGGTCATATGCATAGGCTCTGTACTGCAGCACACAAATAGCGCATGTAGGCAAACGTCTTATTCTTACTGAAGAATTAGCTTGGTATCCGTTTAAACTCAGATTACATTGTATTTGCCACCTGCTTGATGGTTTGTGTGTGACAAATGTTATAGGCTACTTACAAATCTGGACGAATTGTCATTTCTGATGGTCTTTGCATTTCCAAAGGCCTCAAGAGCAGGGTTACACTGGATGATTTGATCCTCCAAGGTACCCTAAAAATAGGCAGCAATGAGTTGACTAGTGTGTTGACAATGAGCACAGCCTTTATGATGAGGATGTACTGTAGTATGCACATTTCAGTATAACAATTTTTCAATTCAACAACCTTTTTGTCAGTTGTTTCCTTCTTGATGCCTCCTGAAGCAATACTGGCAAAGTACTGAATGACTCTCTTGGTGTTCACAGTCTTCCCAGCACCAGATTCTCCACTGAAGGGGAATTAACAGGAATTGCATTATTTATTATGTTGTGATCAAGACCCAGAAATAGAAACAATTTGCATTGCAAACTTACGTGATGAGGATGGACTGATTCTCTCTGTCTGAATGAGAAAGAGGATTTCCAGCATTAATTCAATACATTATATTATGCAGTCAAACAGTCAGATGACTTATGTGTCAGCTTGGCAACCTTGTAATACCACTTTGCACCACATGTGGTGCTGTATTGTGTACACTGCAAGTAAGTGGAAGAGCGTCATGATGTGGCTGCATTCAAGACAACTCAAAGTCTGATTTTCCACACAGCTCTTTTAAAGACATATTATTGTAAGAAGCTCAGAGCATGACTAATCATTATAATCCTCTCTCTACCAGGTAGACAATACACACACAGTACACACTATACTATAAACATATGTATATGTACAGTATGTGTGTGTGTGTGTGTGTGTGTGTGTGTGTGTGTGTGTGTGTGTGTGTCTGTGTGTGTGTGTGTGTGTGTGTGTGTGTGTGTGTGTGTGTGATATATATATCTATATAGTATAGTATAGTAATGATATAACCCAAATCATTCAAAATGATGTACCTGCCAGCATGTACTGGTAGGCATTGTCAGAGATGGTGTAGATGTGAGGAGGAGCTTCAGTCCTCTTCTTGCCTCTGTAAGCATTGACAACTTCCTGGTTGTACACTGGCAACCACTTGTAGGGATTGACAGTGACACAGAACAACCCAGAGTAGGTCTGTGCAAAGAGACATAATGTCAGATTGATACATAAACATATCTGGAGAACCTGACATAATCATTCACTGTACTCACGTAGATCATCCAGGCTGCGTAACGCTCTTTGAGGTTATACAGCACAGCAGGCTCATGCAGGAAGGTGAACATCGCCATGTCCTCAATTTTATCAAACTTTGGCGGGTTCTGGGGGTGGACATCTGCCTCTTTCACAGTGACAGTCTACCAAAGAAAGCAGTGTTGTTAAAGGGGAAAGTATAGACTTCAAATTAAGCAAAACATTTCAGTGTTTGTTCAAATTGATGCACTTGCCTTTCCGTGCTCAGTCTCACAGGTGACTTGGTCACCCTCGCGACTTGAAATAGTTCCCTTTACAAACTCTTCCACGGGATCCGGTACGAAGCATTCCTTCTTCATGTCAAAGGAGCGAGTCTGGGCCTCCAGGCGCTCCTTATCCGACTTCCTCAGATACAAAGCCGCCGCCCCAAACTCTGCCATAGCAGCATCCCCCATGGTTTAGCCTTTGGGGGAAAAAAAGTTGCTTGTTTTTGGGTTGTCATAATACAACACTTTACAATCAAATTGAAGTTACTGATGTTGTTATAAGTGCATGAAGTTTTGGTTGTCTACTCATAAATCTAATTATATGGATATAAATCTTGTATCTCGTCAGATGAAGTTGAGGTTCAACCAAACTACTGTCAGGTGAATTCCTGCTGTCCAGCTGTCATTCCATGCTGAAGCTCCAAATTTACTCTGAGGTAAGTGTTAACTCCAGAGTTCTCTGTTAAATTCTTGTGTTTAGCTTGGTTGTATTTGTATTTTGGCCACACATTTAGGTACTTACTGTTCTCCCTGCTCGCAGTAAAGACAGATGTGATGTCACTGATCTAGCAAGGAAACAATACATGTAGAATATAGCTGATCATGTAAACATGTTGCCACAATTAAAGTGTGCATAGACACATAATATAATAGCTTAACCTCCCACAGACATGGCACCTGCAATGTGTACTAGTGATAATTCGCCCCAGCAAGCTAAAGCACAGTGGCCTATGTTGTTATTCTGTGACTTACCTTCAGATGATTCAAGTTCAGACCCTGCTGGTTGACCAGCCCCTGCACTTGCTTTTATAAAGTTAGCCGCTCTCTAAATATGGATAATGGCTCTGAATGCATCAACACTGTCATTGTCTCGTTTTGGTGGCGGAGAGGGTGGGGTGGGGTGGCTGGAATTGTGGTTATTCCATGGATCGTGCCAGCGAGTGGCTCCACCAGGAAACCAGCTGGCGGGGAGTGCTGCTGGGATGAACCCCACATCTGCACCGGCAGCCCAAGGCGCCCCCAGGGGACGGACGAGGTATTTGGAGAAGCAGAGCATCACATAAGCAATCATCAGATCAGATCGTTCTATAAGCATAGGTCATTAGTCACTGTTCGTCTGCATCATCACTCTCAGTCTCAGCAAAGCCCACATACTCCTAGTCTCCATCATCTCGGTGGAGTGCACAGTTAAGTGGCTGCAGAATGTTCTCAGCATCTATTACTTCTTAATGCCATCACGTAAATCCCAGTGACGATGTTGATGGACAGTGTGGCTCCATTCAGTTATGTTCTATAGAATTGAAGACATCTATACAGTCACTGTAATTGTAGATCAACAAGGTAGGTCTTGCCATATGCATTGCAATAGATGGGAGTGTATATTTTTACCCATTATCTTAGGTGCTACTTTTGGAAACAATCAGTCGGGTGAGTTCAGTGGAAAAACATCTCATAGCATATGAGAGATATTTTGCACATACACAGCTGTCGTGAGCATAGTAAAAGGTTTCTGTTCACTCATGTCTACAGCTGAAATGCATTTGTAGGCTGTAAATGTTACCAATTAAATAAATTGCTGGATGATGCAGTTTGGTCTCTGTGTGATTTGTTTTAGAACTCACAACATCAACAACGATATCCATAAAACAATAAATCTGTTTTAGTGCATAATTTTACATTTGTTTGCATGATGAACTGATGCTAAAAATATCTGACTTTTGGCCAGTATCAGACATTTGGCAGCAGGATGTAGACAGTCTGTCAGTATGGACACATGGCAGTCTGTCAGTATGGATACAAACCCCAGCCCTCCATGCCTTTCCAAAGCCCTGTGAACTCTCTGGACTTTCCCTCACCTTTAGTACGTGAGGGCAAATAGACGTCTGGCCTCCTCCGAGGTGTTTAGGGAACAATCGGCCCATGGAGGCCTTTGGCGGCTCCATGTATGTCCGTTGTGGTTAAGTAGTTGTAAATAAAGACGATGGGCTTTGGGCCTCCTTTGTTTTATGTTGCAGTGTGAGTCATGGCCGAGAGATGCCGCCTGTCGGCCCAGTAATCCCCCACACAGCCCTGCTTTCACAGGCTTAACAGGGAACTAAGCTATGGGCTTTTTTTAAGCAACGGGGGTGTTGCATTACTGTGAAGTAAATATGTCTGTCAATAAGTGACCTTATTGTGACTTCCTAAGAGCATTGATAGCTTATTTTATTCTTCTCTAAATATATATGAGTTTCAAAATGGCATTGTTTATGACAGTTCCCTGTCCATGTCATGTTATGTTTGTGTTGATCTGGAATTAAAAGCCATTTAACATGAAATATCAAACCTAATACTGACCTTTCCTCAACCCTTGCATACTTTGAGTTCTCCACAAGATGTTTTTTTATTATTATTATTATTATGCACTTCATTCTACTCTTTTGGATAACCTTTTTGAGGAGTCCTCAATGATAGCATTGGTGAACTGTTATAATTGCAAAGAAGCTTCAAAATGATAAAGATCTGGTCTGCATACTATCATAATAAAGACATACAAAAAAGACTTAAGTCTTCCTCCTACTGTATATACAGTGCAGAAACGCATAAAAGCATTACTGCGGGTTAATCATATCAACCATGGACTTGTGAATTGTCCTCATTCACAAGGAGGTGAAAACCACAGTAATAATATGTTATGATATGTTAGTGTACAGATTTATCAGCACCACTGGTCTAATACACTCTTGAGATTGTGGTGACGAGTGTGAAGGCCACCTTTGATTGGTGCTAAGTGGTGAGAACAGCTGAGGAGTAAAGGTCAGGAAATTGGATAACAAGGCACAGACTTCTGTGATGAGAGCTGAGAGGCTCGGAATGCTGCATGCATGATTCTGAATTACCACTCATATGGTAAGATATGGCTGTTGTTCTTGCTATGCTGTTTGTGCGCATTGTGGCAATTCTGTCAAGTTTGCCCGGAAGTGGCCTAGCTGATTCATTGAAGTAAAATTAACCTGCTGGACGGGTAATGAAATGAGTTCATTGGATGAAAAGCTTCAAACGCCTTCAATTCAAGGGATAAGTGCTGAATCTGTGGATTTGGGAAAAACACAAAAAAAAAATATCAAAACAGAAACAAGTGAAATGTGAAAAGTTGAAGATCTGTGTATGTTACCACTTTTTGCTGGTCCACTGACGTCTCAAGTTCTAAACTTTTTTCAGAACATAAATAAAATCAGAAATGTTTGTACTTAACACACACCTGCTTCCAATAGTGATAAACACTACCTGTAGGTTCAGTGACTCATAATTATCATACCGACTGTATTCCATCAGCGCTTCATTTTGATAAAATACACATACTTGTGCATGGTGATTGTCATTTTCTATTTTTATAAAAGGTGGTAGCTTATTGTTACTGCTTGATAAATGCTTGAGGGCAGTTATTCAAAGGTGTCGTTTGTAGTTTGGGTGTTTAAAGTGAAAACATTATTTCTCTCCCTCTTCATGTGTTGATTGATTTATTAATTTATTATGTCTGAGTCTGATTTTAATAATGTAGGCCTAACAAAATACCTGTGTAGAACTAAGAATATTAAATCTTCAATCACGTCATGCAAATGATTAGCATCTTTGATATATAGCTGGCAGCATTGTGAATAGCAAAAACAGCACCTCTAATCTCAGATGGAGCCGTTTCAAGTGGTGAGGGCTTGGAGTGGATAAGAGGCTATCCGTATGTTTTTTGTGTCAGGTAGACAGAACCTATGAAAAGTCAATTATGAATGGCAACTTTGTAGCCTGGCTCTGCCTGACTACGTATTTCTGTTCAATTTCATTTCTCTTCATCTTGAAATACAAAACTGTCAGTCCCTATGAAAGGATAGTGCCTCACTAGAAATTTGTAATTGTTTTATATGTCTTTATAGCATCTGCCCTTTTATGCTTTCTTTTTGTGATGCAAAACATACAGAATTGCTCCTGTGTATTAAATGTGCCAAATACACTTGCTTTACCTACAGTATACGCAACCAATGTTAAGGGGGGTGGTGGTAGTGTAGTGGTTAAAGGGACACTTCACCGATTAGCATTAAGCTTTGTATCTTTAGAAAAACAGTCATGTTTTTGAATGGTTGTGCATCATTCCCTCAGTTTGCCTTGAGATGGGAGAAATACGGATTTCAATGTTGGACTTCCTGCATTCAATTATGTAAAAATCATAATTTTACATCATTGAAAGGGGGAAGTCCTATTCATGGGTTTCATTGAAATCCATATATCTCCCATCTCAAGGCAAACTGAGGGAATGATGCACGACCATTCAAAAACATGACTGGTTTTCTAAAGATACAAAGCTTAATGCTAATCGGTGAAGTGTCCGTTTAAGGAGCTGGGCTGATAAGCAGTTGCCTGAAAGTTGTGGGTTCATTTTCTGGCTTCCACTGTTGAGCCCTTGAGCAAGGCTCCTAATCCCAAATTGTTCCAGGGACAATGTAGTCCCTTGTAATATAGTTGACAAGTGACAAGTCACCTTGGACAACAGTGTCTGATAAATGAATAAATGAAAATGTAAAATTAGAGAACTCGACTACAAGGTAGGCCTAAAACGGCTCTTACTCTTCTGACACTCAACTGCAGGGAGTTTCAGTATGCTGGATGGCTTCTGAGGTATGTCTGCAAGACTGCACGAATCCGATAGAGACATCAGGTTCACCCATTTACATGGCATAGAAGGCTGTCGCCCAATCACAAAGCATTTCAAGCATCCCGTCCCGAGAATAGACATTTGGCTGGTTTCCTGCACGTGGATTACGCCTAGGCCTAGACTAAAAGAGAACTACAGCTGAAAGCTCCATTGGAAAAAAAAAGTTTTTTGTCGAAGATTAGTCTTAATCAATGTATGGGAAATCTCATGATGTCTTAATTTCCACTACCGTTTAAAAGTTTGGGGTCACTCATTATTAATGTAAATAACAACTCGCTGATCTTTAATGCAATTCATCTCAGTTGGTATTCTGTCTAAAATTTAATTTTTTGAATGGCCCCAGACTTTGAACGGGTTGTGTATTTCTACTTTATACCATAGTCTCATATTCATAATAGGGCTGATAAACCATGCAGAGACAATATAATATGAGATGAACACGTATATAAGTATAAGTATATATCCTTTTTGGATCCCGTGAGGGAAATTCATTCTCTGCATTTAACCCAATGTAGCCGAATTAGTGAACACACACAGCACACAGTGAATTCACAGTGAGGTGAATCACACACTAACCCAGAGCAGTGAGCTGCCTTCCGAACCAGCAGCGCTCGGGGAGCAGTGAGGGGTTAGGTGCCTTGCTCAAGGGCACTTCAGCTGTGGACTGAACCGCCAACCCTCCGGTTACAAGCCCGAAGCCCTAACCAGTAGGCCACGGCAGCCCTCATTTGGAACATTTCTATAGGCCAGGGTGTTTATTATTACATATCAATATGAATTAATAAATATAGAGACATAAATTGTAATTTATCCCATTTTTTCAGAAACCAAATACAAGATGATTTTTGTCACAAACGTCATTTGATTTTGTCAACATGTTTATTTCAGTTAAATCTAACTAGAGTTACCAACACAATCTTAGCATTGTTATTACATGATATTGAGCAATCACTGTCATACATCTTAATTCTATGGTCAAGTCATTTATTGTTAATGTTATAATAATATATTATTGTCAACCATTCAGAATTATAACAATACGTTTATTGTTAAGAAACTAATATTATTTAGGTTTGTGATAAAGGAGGCCTCAGAATGGTCTCACACCCTTCTTCTCCTAGTCATGATTCTTCCATGGTCCAGAACTCCAGCCAAGTCTTCCAGCCCACAACTACAGTAATCCATCCGTTGGATGGTTTGAATGATTCAAGTCTGATGGTCCTAACATAAGGACTAAAATAAAATAACTGAAGCAGATGTGCACATTTCCAAAACCCAAGAACTAGCTTATTTTTCCCTTTAGGGTTAGGGTTAGGGTCAAGTCCTGTAAAGGTCTTCTGCATATTCAGACTCTTATTTATACAGTCACCTAAATCTTTTAATATTTAAATTATTTCTCACATTATACATGTGAGTTACATTTGCGTGCTTTGAATTTTAAAACACATTCAATTCCACCCAGAGCCATATCATAATTGCTGATGTCAACTCTTGGCAACTCACTTGTGTTGAACTTTCCATGACTTGACCTCAGCATTGGATGACATTTGGTGTCCTAACTCAAGATTTCTGCTTCAGATATTTCTACTATTAAGTCAGTTTCTCAGGTGGCGAGAAAAGGGCTCCTCCTACAGTCAAAAGTGAGAACAACTAAAGTTTTGAAAGAGGTCTGAAAATAGGTTAAGATAATACTATTTACAAAATAGCTGTGATGTTTGGTCAGCCCTTGCGTGTGTGGAGGATAGTCTGGAGCTGTGGTCGTCTGTGTGGACATGCCATGGTTACCCATCAGAAGGACATCTGAGAACCCTGACAAAGGGGCTATTGCATGGGTTCCCCACGACCGATGGCTTCCAGAGTGAGTGCTCTGTGCGCCGTTATCCGTGGAGTGAGAAACACACCGTGCATCACTGAGTGTTGGCCACTCTCCGCACAGCTCTGACAACCCTCCTGTAGTGTCCTGGTCGAGCCAAGCCGGCGTCAGTTAAGAACTTCCACAATCCTCCTCCTGGTCCGTCAGAAATGACCATTGTGATGTTAGGGGTGCTTATGGACAGTGTGTGGTGGACACATGCTCTGCTTCTCTGCCTAACCCTCTGACCCTCAGGCGACCTCTGACCCGTCTCAAGAGCCCGGCCACATCCCACATCTCACAGAAGCACGGAGGTGGGTGGACGACTCTCTGTGATTGGTGGAGGAGGCCGCGTGGGTGGGTGAGTGGATGGGTGAGTGAGTGAGTGAGAGTGCACCATGTGGAGCAGGAATGGAGGGATGGTGGGGTGGGGGGGTAGTGGCGGTCATCTAGGTCTCTGGGTTCGGGGTGGCCAGTAAGGGCACGTTGTCTCTTCTCCTCCTGCCCAGAGGGGGGCGCCGGTACTGCTCGCCGTCAGCCAGCGTCTGGGGCAGCGGCTTCCTCTTGCTCTCGGGCAGCAGCAGGATGGACAGCACGGCCAGCAGCGCCAGAGACGAGTAGACCACGTGGTGCAGGAAGTAGCCGTAGTGATTGCGCAGGTCCATGAGCGGCGAGCTGAGGCGGCCCACGCAGCCGAGGGCCAGCACTGCGCCGACGCCCACGCCCCTGCAGGACACAGCAACACAGGCAACCTTACCAGAGCGCTGTACTAGGAAGCAAGGGAACGGGCTGACCTGGGTACCTTCGGGAGCAACCACTGATCTCTAAAAGAACACTGTACTGAGCAGCTTTTGTTTCTAAAGTGCCGTGTTGTTTGGAGATCAGCGGATACTCCTGGATAAGGCATAGTAACAGTTGTTTCATAGTCTCAGAGATGTTCTAAAAGGGGGAAATAGTAATCTTAGCTGGTTTTCTGTAGACAAAAACAAGACAACTGACTAGTTTTAGCTGGTGGTGTCCAGTGTATCACTCTGAGGCCCTGAGTATGGCAGCGATGTATCACTGGTGAATATGGTAGAGCATGCACAGAAGCCTATTGCACAAGTGTGATCTAACACAGTAAGTGGGCTGAGCCAGGCTGAAATGAATAAATAAAAGATTTAGTCAAAGTTGACCAATAGTACGTGTTGAGCAATGTCTTTAAATGGAATGTGCCAGGTGAGATTACAGTAGCCTTTGAAATCTCCATTTCTGAGTTTTTCAAAGAATAATAGGACTAACATTTATTCTGGTCTTCCATACAATTAAGTTCACGAAAACATAGCTATAGGTTTTAAATACCATATAAACCACTCATACAATTCTGAGCCAAATTGATTATGGTGGTCTATTTATGTGTTTTGGGGCCTGAGTCAATAATCACAGTCCTCTGGCAGCACAGACATCACCGAACAGTCCCCAAACTATAGCTTAGCTACAATGACTCACTGATTCACTTATAGGAGGTATATTAGATTAGGTTAAAACTCATGAATCAATGAGTTGACGCCAAAAAAAACATTTCTTTTTTTCCACCACACCACACCACAAATAATATCATTGCATTATTCTAAATACAGCATGAGATACCTCTAAGGGAATTTAACATAGGGGTCAAATACTTATTCTCTTTTCTCTTTTTTTTTGTTTAAATTAAGGCATTAATATCAATTTAACAATAAAGTGAATAGTGGTGTTGATACAGTAATTTCCCGCATATAAGCCACATTGTGCATAAGCCGCAGGACAGTGTTTCATGCAAGTTAAAATAAACAAAACCATATTAAGACCATAATAACTGCCCCCTTGTATTAACCTCATAGCTGAAGAAATTTAGCAAAATCAATGTACAAGCCGCGGCTAATAGTCAGGAAATCACGGAAGATGTATCCCATTCATTTCTAGTCTGATTAAATGCTTAGAGTGTTAAGATGAGGTGAGGTGTGCACACCTGATGACGGTGGGCATGATCTCAGCCGTGAAGAAGATGCAGAGGTGAGCTGCCGCCTGAGAGGAAAACAGCCCCATCACAGAGAACACGGTGATGGCCGACTCGGACAGATCTGCAGGACAACAAAGGTAGAATTATCAAAGCTGAGCTAACACACGCACACGCACACGCACACACACACACAGCCAAGGAAGGTCTCTGTTGCCTTTGTAGTGTAATACCTACATTATACCACAAGGTGGAAGTATATGTCAGCAAAAGAGCACTCAGCTGAGGATGGTATCAAATTTCAGATCAGTAAGCTCACAGAAGGAATTGATCATGTTAATATATTTCATTCATTATACTTTATTATAACTATATTATATATAACTATACTACTGGGAAATTGAACATACTGTGGGCATTATACAACTTATACTCACTGTCTCTCAGACTCTGAGAGCGTTTCTAATTTTGAGTATAGCCTATATTATGTCATGTCGTTTATCTGTTTCGCATTGTAACTGACAACCTTTTTTTGCTGAACCAAACAGTCCTCACCAACATTGTAGCAAGGTAAAATCCAGTATCTAATAAAGACAGCACACACACTTACACTCCATCAGCCCCAGTAAGATGAGAGAGGCCAGCCCAGTCAGCGTCATGGCCAGGAGCAAAATTCCACGCCGGCCACACCTGTTGACTGTAGCCCATAGCAACAGCCAAGCCCCGCCCCCTGCGCACACGGAGAGCAGGTAGGTCCAGTAGAAACTGGGGGTGGTGCCTCTGACGTCGCCACGGAAGGAACTGTAGCAGTGGCTAATTCCATGGGAGATAAAGCTGAGAGGAGAGACAGGAGACAAACAAACACAGACACACACATACACACAAGGTTTATTTTCCACCCTCATGTACTGAAACCCTGACTAAGCAAAGCAAAGGACACACTTTGACCACCTCAGCAAGAGTTTTGGGGTTATTATTAGAAAGCTGAACTGAAACAACTGACAAGTGTATTTTGACCAGCTACTACGGTACTGAAAATCCTGACAAGCTCATCGCGCGACCGCTTCCCCCAAGCTCCTCTACGGATGGCACGTGAATGACCCAGAGTTCTGCACTCTGTGCTCCCAAACGAGCTGCTGCCGGACTCTGGCATGACTTACGAGGTGAAGCCCAGCACGCAGATGTTTTTCCAGATGTTCCTGCTGTGCAGAAGCTCGTGGAAGGACAAGTGGGGGCGCGTGGACGAGGGCGGCTCCGACTCCAGCTCTGTGTGGGGAAGAACACCACCGCAATGACATGGCAGCCCATAATTACAGCCTGCCTGCCCACCTGCCCTCCCCCCCCCCTCAAAGCCCAAACACTGGATCACAAGCAGTAGAGCACGGCAACACACACGGCACAAGACCAGCATATTGACACACACAAACACACACTGCACAAGAACTGTACAGTATAAAGACACGGCAACACACACACTGCACAAGAACTGTACAGTATACTGTATGGACACGGCAACACACACACACACACACACACACACACTGTATATGGACACAAACCATTCCTAAACGACTACAAGGGTCATCTACAAAGGACGGTATTCACAATTTAAAAAAAGGTTTAAAGCAGCACTAAACAAGATTTGCTCTAAAGTTGAGAAGCACAATAATAAACAAAACTAAACATGTGTCTTGCAACTAAGTATGAACATAACTCCGATATAATATAGAGGAAATGCAACGAAAACAGTCTGTAGAAAAAGATCTCCGAATTCCTGTAGCATAGCAGCTCTTTTGCATTTTGATCTCATAAGGGGAGGGGGCAGTTTCCTACACGGAACTAGAAAGACGCTACAATAGGTTGGTAATCGCCGAGCTAAGACAATGTCAGAGGTGTAATTTTTATCATGTCATGAGGTTTGGCACCATCAAAATGATTTTAGAAACGCTATGTTAAGGTAAAAAAAAACTGTTATGGGTGCCTCTAACCTTTGAGATGTCTGACCTTTCACATGTGTATTCCACTTAAAGTATACTGAGTGAGATACTGTTCTTATCATAGCAGTGGGCATAGTCCCATCGGTGAGTGTGTGTGTGTGTGTGTGTGTGTGTGTGTGTGTGTGTCTACTGACCTGTGAAGCTCTCATCATCCCGGTCCCGGTCTCTCTCTCTCCTCTCGCTGAAGGAGTTCATGTCTCCAGACCTCTCGGACAGCAGCAGCCAGCGTGGCGACTCCGGGAACACCCTGGGAATACTGCCACACACACACACACACAAACAAACAGACACACAGACACACAGACAGACACCAGTGAGGTCATTCCCACACACATGCTTGGCTGTACACACGTCATATCGACAGAGGAGAGTTTCCGTGAGGATGAAAACATAACATTTGATTTATATTTGAGTTGGAGCTCCTAGCCAGTCACCCAACTGCATCTCAGTCAGAGCAAGCTGTTCCGATAATGACAGCTCTACAGCATGATGCCTCTGAATGAGTGCTAATGTACACTGGCTGGTGCTCATATATCTGAATGGCACTGAGGGGCCTCTAGGATCAATGCTCCGTATATAGACAGAGGAAAGGACGTCAGGGTCCATTATCCCCCCTTGAGCAGTTAGCGCAGTGGTGTCGGTGTGTGTGTGTGTGTGTGTGTGTGTGTGTGTGTGTGTGTGTGTGTGCCCATCCCCCGCTCCATTCTCACTCACCCATAACAGAGGAACAAGGTCAGAGGTGCTGCTCCCGTGCCCAGCAGACCCCGCCATGACTGGCACCCCAGGGCCACGCCGAGCAGGAGCAGCTCCCCGGCGACGGTCGTCAGGCCTGCTACCACGGTGACCAGGAGTCGCAGTGAAGGGTCACAGAGTTCCAGACCTGTCCATCACACAAGGGATTATGGAGGCAAACTTCTAACACGCTGAACATTTAAAAAAAAAAAAAGGGATTATCTAACAAAGACCAGCAGGAGTTATGGTGCAGGTATCAACAGGGAGGTCAGATTAATTCTCCCCTAAGACCGAAAGCACTCGCAACAAAAGAAACATACTCAGCAACAAAAGCTAAACACAATCTATTTTCCATTACGCCTCCACTGCGACCAATGGCACCACACCCTCACACTTTCCAGCCACAACCAAACTTCAGTCTTAAGAGCAGTTTCCGTCAGCATGGCAGTTCACATTTTTCTGGAAGCAGGAATTACAGTTTCATACAAGGCACTGACAGGGCTGAATTTTTCACTGGACAACCAGCCCAAAGCTACAGTACAAATCTGTTGGGATTCTAACTTTGTGGTATTAAGACTTACTTAGTGTTACATAGTAGCTTCACATACACTGCCTATAAAGGTGTTCACATATTCATGTATGTCAGTGGAACACATGTCTATATGCAGTGCTTAATTTGTAAAGTGGGAGGTGCCGGAACACAGAGGATGGGTGGATCCGGCGACTAAAAAATAAATAAATTAATACATTAATAAATAAATAAAGGGTCGGCGGGACGACGACGCACAACGATTCTGTATGCACTAGTAGCCTACAATTAAACCACTTACCGAGTGCGGAGACAGAGTGCAGATTCGCATGTTTAAGGCTTTATTTCGCCAACACTGCAAGACAGTAAGCTAGCCAAGGTTATTTTAACCACAACGGACAACGCTCAGAGTAGCCTAAAAGGATGAACTCCAAACAAGCATACAATACTCACTC
Organism: Sardina pilchardus; assembly: GCF_963854185.1. Classification (NCBI taxonomy): domain Eukaryota; kingdom Metazoa; phylum Chordata; class Actinopteri; order Clupeiformes; family Clupeidae; genus Sardina; species Sardina pilchardus. The sequence goes on from NC_085012.1 coordinate 20,867,368, forward strand.
AAAGTTCGCCCGTTAACTCTCCAAACGTTAATGCAACACAATGAATCAATAATTAGGCTAACAAATAAAACAAAGACTTCAATATATTGAGGGTACCAGCAGAGAATAATTAAGACTTCATTTTACTTACACATATATCTTATTTGTCCAAAACAGCCATACAGTAGGCTATGCATAGATAGACACCTGCCTCTATTTCCCTACTCCTCAGATCCCGTGCAGATATGTCCTTTGGCAATCCATGATTTCACGTAGGGAATGGGATTGAACCGGGTAGTTTAAGTAGTGGGCCGACAAGGCCAATAAAGAGTTGTGAGGAGATGGTAGAGGGGAAAAGAGATGCTCTATTTGCTGCGCAAATCAAGTTAATCTGCGAAAAACCCCGCTCACTCTGCACTTGAGATGGGGACAGTGTTGACCGCGGCCAAAAGGTCCGAACGAACTTGTATTTAATGAATGGATGAATTAGGCTATTGTTTGCTTTATTTCATTGTGATATGGTCATGGAGGTGGTGGATCTAATTTAATAGCTGCCGGATCCAATGTCGGAGGTTCCGGATCTCAAATTAAGCCTTTAATAGCTGCCGGATCCAACGTCGGAGGTTCCGGATCTTGTTCCGGCTTGTTCCGGCTCAAATTAAGCACTGTCTATATGAGTCTGATTGTTTCTCCATGTCTCCCCTTAACATGTGACAGTAAACACTGAGCTAGACCCCAGAGCTGTGTTCAAGAGTGTTAATATTTTACACTGATGTGAATATAATTCATGTCCTCCTGGCTAGAATACACCAAACATGTGTCCGCACAGGGTGTGTGTGTGTGTGTGTGTGTGTGTGAGCGTGCATGTGTGTTCCTCATGTGACTGATGACTCATGAGTCGAGAGTGAGGCAGACTCCAGTGCAGTGTTCAAGAATGCTAACATGTTTTATTGATGAGAATATAACATACGTCTACATGGCCATAAGCCAATATCTCCATATATCCATAATGTGTGTGTCTACATGAGACTGCGTGCGTTCCTGCTGACTCACGTATGACGTAGAGTGTGAGGTAGACTCCGGCGCTGGCACTGGCGAGGCAGAAGCGCGTGGCGATGAAGGTGGGGGGGGAGGGCGAGACACACACCAGCACGCCAAATACCACCGAGAGGGTCAAGGAAGCCAGGAGCGCCTTCACGCGACCCAGGCTGGTGGGGGGAGGAAGAGGAAGAGGAAGAGGAAGCATGTTTACGACATGAGCTCATTTCATTGCGCACGCGCACACACACACACACACACACACACACACACACACACACACACACACACACACACACACACTCCCAATGGGCATTGGCAAAGACAATAGACAATAAAAAAATAACGTCATATAGTTGTTAATAGCACAGTAACAAGCATGCCATGAAAAGCCAGAATTCCTCTATTTCAACTCCCATCTCTGCTACAGTACTGTACATGTCTGCCTTGTTGTTGTTGTTCTCACCGGTCCGCAGCGAATCCGAGGCCCAGGAAGCCGGTCAGCGCTCCAAGAATGAAGCAGACTTCCTCCAGGGGGACGAGCCAGTACTGACCGCACACCAGGTCCCACTGGAGCCAAAGGGGAAGGGAAGGGAAGAGAAGGGGGGTGAGAGAGGGAGAGAGAGGGGGGTGAGTCGGGAATGGAGGCAGGAAACCAGAGACAGGAGATGGGCTAAGCGGGACAGAGGTCAGCAATAGGAAACAATACAGCCGATTATACCCCACACCAACAACATTTAGAAACACACACACACACACACACAGATATACATACACACACACACACACACACACACACACACACAGTGCATTAGGTGAGCCCCAGTCGATCCCTGTGAGTAACAGTTTGCTGAGTGCTGTGTGAATGGCAGCACTGAGAGTGGTGTGTTGAGCAGGAGATGCTAACGGTGCTAGCGGTGCATGCGCCGCGGGACGAGGACCGGTGCCAGGGCCCAGTGAACGCCTGTCACATATCATCCGTCAAGCCCGCTCCCGCGACTCGCCCCTCAGCAGCGCAGGGCATTCCAGCCCTCTGGGCCAGCCGGGATGCCAACAGGAGGGCAGCTCTACACGGGCAACACCACAGGGCAAAGACAACGGGGCACAGGGTACAGGACAAAAGGAACCGCAGGACTGGTTAGACCAGTTTGGCCGCTCGTGACTGATGTCTCTAAGCGCATTTAGCATGTTTTCCACACCTAGGTGAAAGCCTTTGCTATTTTACTCAAGGAAAGGTTTCACATGACACTCTAAAACAATGTCTGTGTAAGTATACCACAGTGACTGTGCGTTGCAGCACTAGCTCAATCATGGCACATTGATTGCAGTGACTTCCTACTTCTTAGATTACAGCACAGATAGCTGAATGGACACAGTCATCTCTCATATTATCCTCTACTGTACATCAGCCCTCCTTCGAAACACACACGCCTCCTCTCCTTCCGTGAGTATTATTATACATGCCGCTTATTAGTGTTTCAGGTCACGTGTTCAAAACTCAAATATGTATTTATTTATTTTGCTAGCAGAAGCAGAAGAAATATGATGGGGAAGTAGGCTACATGGAATAACACAAACAGTCAGGGAACAATAAGCAAAATCATTGGCATACCACATTTAAATAGTCAGCGCTATGAAACCTAAAACTTGCTCTACAAGTTCAGTGAAAATTGCAAATGTGGCTGTAAAAGTGGCTTGTGGAAAAAGTAATAAATAATTCCCCCATATTTATTAATCTTTCACCGCGTACACTAATATATAGAAAAATCACTGGTTGAATTGACAAGAAGTAGCCCAATAAGGTTCTGTGTCTTTAAATGGTTTGTGCGAGTGATTGTATTTTCAGCTGCCGCGGCCTGACGGCGTGCCAGACGCACCACCCGCAAGTGCCACCCAGCCGCCAGCGCCCTCCTCACCCTCACGGCTGAAAACAAACAGAGCCTTGCCCTCAGCGTGGTGGCCGGAGAGGAGAGAGAGGGCAGAGCGCCGCCGCGGTCAGTAAATCCTGCCGTATGACGCCAAGACGCCGAGTCCACCGGCTTTTTTATGAGAGGACGTGATGGATTGCCTTTGTTGCTGAGAGAGGTTTTCGGGCATGTTTACACCCTTGAGTTTCAGCAATAAATTTGAAGCATTAATAAAAGGATCTCGGCTCATTATTTCACAGCGAGCAGCCCCAGAGCTCCAAGCCTGCAGGCCCTTTCTGCAGTGGCAGACTGCACTGGTTGTGTGAGGGGAGAATCAAACCTGGTTGGCCTTCTGGACTGGCACAGGGGCATACTGACGAATACGTAAGAATGTTCACCTGTAGGACTGCATGCCATCAGGCAGTGTAATAGAGGCCTCCACTTCCTGTTTGACAAGATCAGAAGACTGGAGACTAACTGTGTAACCTGTGCGGTTTGCAAAATCAAGCTTTATTTTTCAGCAATCGTGTTTACAGAGGGTGGGACTGGATGTGTTGTGTATTTCTTATCTCCAGTCTAATGTTTACTCTCTCTTTGACACGAGGACGTGAACGGACTCCAGAACATTCCTGGGGCAGGAGCAGACAAACGCTATTTCTCTGTGAGTGTGTTGAGCTTGTGTGTGTGTGTGTGTGTGTGTGTATAGTTTTAGTCATACCTCGGTGACAATGTTGTTCCTCAGGCCCTCGGTGACGTTGTAGTCCCAGCCGGCCTCACAGTCCACCACGCCAGTCTGGGTGCCATTGACGAACTGGTACTGCTTGCACTGGGACAGCCCTCCGGTCTCGCCCGGCCTGTCGCCCTTCTCCCAGGGCAGAGAGGCGTTGAGCACCTGGGGCGATGGGGTGGGCCCCGGGAGGCGGCAGTGGTGCGGGGACGCCAGCGTGAGCAGCGGGTCGGAGGACAGCAGGAAGGCCAGGAAGAGGTTGGGCAGGATGGACAGGAAGATGAGCAGCCGCTGCTTCTTGCGGCCCAGGGCCAGCACCATCACCTCGCCTGTGGGGGGCAGGGAGGGGGGCAGTGGGAGGCTGGAGGGGGCTGGGGACGAGGGGGTGGGGGAGGAGGGGAGGGACGGAGGGGGTGGCGGGCATGGGGAGGGGGAGTGCAGTGGCGAGGAGGTTGACGTCATGGCTAAGGAAGTGGGGCCAGAGGGAGAGAGTGAGAGAGAGAGAGAGAGAGAAAGAGAGAGAAAGGTCTGGCGTGTTTCAGTGTCCAGTAATCCCTTCTAAGGATCTCTCTTGCTCCGGCTCTCTCACTTTTGATGGCTCTTTACAGAGCAAAGAGGAGG